>NC_137034.1:21378216-21745716 GCF_032717465.1 Coenobita brevimanus
GAAAATAGTTCGTGATCACAAGGCACCGGTGGGAGTGGCGATTTTGTCTTTATACTAGGAGTGGAAGCTTCCAAAGACGATTGGAGATTTTTTCCATCATGTAATGCAGTCAGGTACAGTTGGCCTCACATGATCCTGGGACAGTGTGTGTGTGCAGTGGAGGTCTAGCTACAATTTCGAACGTTCGTGCATCACAGTTACTTGGTCATTTCAACTAGTATTTAACACCTGCGTTCATTCATGTCGATGCCACCAACAAATGTAATTATGTCGAGGTTGTCCAGGGTACCAATTGCCACACGTCTGCTACATACTGATGCTGTACGAGGTTCATTTGTTGTCAACTGTACTAGACCAGTCTCTTACCCTTTAGTGTTCTGAAATCTGTTAGCCTGGTCTTGAATCCATGCAAATTTAAGAGGATTAATATAACAGTATCTGCTTCACCTAATATTCGTGAACAATTGAAAAATACGAGTATACATGGTCCTTAAACGACTGATTAAGTTCCTTTGAAATGGAAAAAAAAATAAGAGCATAACATTAAAGCACGACACACACACACACACACACACACACACACACACACACACACACACACACACACGGTCAATCAATGAACACAAGAAACTAGCCTATAACAATTAATTCACTAATCGTCTAGCGATCTGAGTTGAAGGATGCTGTGTCGGTGAGTTGCAACACTTCAGCATCATGAGACGTATTCACGTAGGTTAAGGAAGTTCCCTAATACCATTTCCTTGGCGATTTATTTTCCATATTACGCCTTACTGATATCTTGTTCGTTGTTTTTATCTTTTAAACACCAGTATGGAAGGCAAAAATAGCACATAATGGGTTATCAGTGAGCTGCATGCAAAGATAAACTGGTTTCATGCATAATGAGAGAGAGAGAGAGAGAGAGAGAGAGAGAGAGAAATGGAGAAATGAATTCCCCGAGCTAGGCAATTAAGGCCATATAGCTCCGCTGGGTTACAGGAGGGCGCTACCCCTCCCGGCAACGGTAGCCCGGGCGAGGCTCGAACTTGCGGAGAGAGAGAGAGAGATCGTGTAGAGTTTGCCTAAATGAAATACCAAAAAGTTCATATGACGGCAGCGGTAGTGTTAAGTTTTTTACTTTCTAACTGCCAGCGTCTTGAGCAAAACTGTTCGATGTAAACTTTAATATAGTACCAAATAACACCAAAATGCGTCTACAGAATCAGGACTAAACGTAGAGGAGAAGGAAAACGGCGGAATGAAAACAGACAATGACAAGTAGATGACCGAAAGGATTTTGATGTGGTACAGACATAAAAAGATAAGGGGTCAAATTTAGCTCCTTCAATATTGACCTGTTTTTCAGTTATTTCCTTCGCTCTCCGAACAATTTGCTTAAGCATAGAAGAGACTCTACCAACTGGAGGGGTTAAATACAGCCTTCACTTAACACATTTTACGCTAAACTGAACACAGGCGCCTGGAGGTAGCAAGAGTATATACGTGTGTCATTGGACTGAAGGGGTTAAGTCACTGTACAACGCATAAGAAATGGGAAATTTGTCCCCTCGAAACTCTTCACTCACAACCCAGCTCCCTTTCACCACCCCAGGTCTGGTTCGCCATCCCTCACCACTTATCCATACACACAGCAATTTTTATCTCGGCCTCGTCATTCAAACTGTCCGAGTGAAGTTGATGTGCAGTTTACTGAACCGAAAAAAATGGAGAAAACTGTATATCCAGGACTATGAGAGCTGTGGGAGTGTGAGACGATGAATGAATGTGTTTTGAGAGGGTGTGAGAGTGACAAAGTGACAAACTTTACGATTCATTCTTTTACACATCGGCAGTAATGATGGTCATAAGGGATTTTTACACACAGTTCTATGCAAACTTGGCGATGTGGTGCAGGTTGTTATGGTTTGTGAGGCCACCTGTTGGACCCTCATTGTTAACACTGACACAAGTGTCTATTAAACTAGACCTTTCATGAAGTAATTATGCATTCCACTAGCCTACAGCAGTTTAAACCAAATTGTTATTTTTTTTTTTTTAATGAATGGAGGACACAGGCAAAAGGTGTATTGAACATTTTTTATTGATTTGTTTTCTCTTCTCGCCATCTTCTGTGAAAAACTAATCTGTGATGGCTGTGATGGCTTGCAAAAGTATCTCGTTCTACCCGAGGGGGCGTTTTCCATCTTATTCTTGCCATATCCAGGTTATTTATGCAGTTAAGGAAGGATGCTTAGTGGTGGATACAGTTTATTAAAGCTATATGGAAAAAATCGCCTCAAAATTCATTAAAATCATGTGAAAATAATGAAAACAAACTATTAAAAGGCGTCACTGGAGTCAAGTACTGTAGTTACCAGCATGAGGTATCTCTCTCTCTCTCTCTCTCTCTCTCTCTCTCTCTCTCTGCTTGTATTCTCTTGTAGCCAAACTGGCATGAAAATTCAGAGAGAAATCATATTAAAGTCAGGATAGCTGTGTGTCTCACACCAGCCACAGCTTGACTGAAATATTTATGTGACTGAAGCTAAAGTTCCTTATATATATATATAGAGAGAGAGAGAGAGAGAGAGAGAGAGAGAGAGAGAGAGAGCGGAGCCTCTGTGGTACAGTGGTAGAGTGTGCGTTTCGTACACGGGTGAACCAGGGTTCGCGCCCCGCCAGGGTAATAAACTTTGGGAGTGTTCACCCGGTCACGTACTGCACTGGCGGACACAAGGGGTGCTGTGGTTGAACCAGTGTCGCTTACTATAAAGTATGCTTGCACTCAATCGGCTTGCGCGGGCCGAGTACACTTGGTTCACAGACTACACACACATCCAAAGCCACTCCAACACTACAATTACCTTTACAAGCACTTCTCACCCTACATTCAATCTCTACCAGACAGCCTAAGCCACTTGGTAGTGATACATTGGCTGTATCGTCCCGACTTCGGACGGGATAGGCCGGTCCTGCAGTGGATACTCAAACGGCTGATGATGATGATGATATATTTAGCAAAGAAGTGGGGACGATTTTAATTCAGTTTTCCCTTTTCCTCGAAACCATAATCCGATAGTGAAAAAAAACTGCTTTGTATTTCCTGGTTGTGATGACATATTTAGCTTAAGAGGTATGGTTGAGATGGGGAAATATACAGATGGGATAATTATTGTTGAAAAAGAATACAAATGGGATAATAATAGTTGAAAAAGAATACAGATGGCATAATAATAGCTGAAAGAGAATGCAGATGGGATAATTATAGTTGAAAAAGAATATAGATGGCATAATAATGGCCGAGATGAGGAAGAATACAGATGGCATAATTATAGCTGAGGAAGATTACAAACTGCATAATTGTAGTTGAGATGAGGAAGAATACAGATTGCATAATTACAGATGACATGAGAAAGAATACAGATGACAAATAGAAAGTGCTCAGAGAGCACTTACGTCCGTCAATGCAATTGCCATTAAACAGGATCCAGATCCGGATCCGTGGATACAGGATGCGGATACGGATCCGCCCCAAAGTTTAACCAGTTCATTCTCGGTCCAGGGCCCACCTTTACACAAAGTTTCGTTGAAATTCATTCATAACTTTTGGAGAGATTGTGCGGGATGCCTCGGATCGGGATCCATCCACAAATTTCAACATTTTTTCCTTGCCCATGTCCCACCCTTCCACAAAATATCATCATAATCCGATCATACATTTTGAGAAAATCCTGATCCGGATCCGTACATATAGGCTCCGGATCCGTCCCTACTTACAATAAATTCTTTCTTGGTCCATGGCACACCTTTTCGCAAAATTTTATTGAAACTCACTGAGTTTTTTGGAGATATTGTACGAGATATTCAAGATCTGCATCCAGTTCCGGCCCCAAATTTAATCATTTATTTTTTGGACCATGGCCCACTATTCCACAAAATTTAATCAAAATCCATTCATCCTTTTTTTTTACAAACAATCAAACAAACAAACGTCGAGTGAAACATACCTTCTTGGCTGCGGTATAGTTGAGATGAGTGAGAATAATGATGCATAATTATAACTGAGGAAGAATACAGATGGCATAATAATACTTGAGGAAGAATACAGATGGCATAATAATACTTGAGGAAGAATACAGATGGCATAATAATACTTGAGGAAGAATACAGATGGCATAATAATACTTGAGGAAGAATACAGATGACATAATAATACTTGAGGAAGAATACAGATGGCATAATAATACTTGAGGAAGAATACAGATGACATAATAATACCTGAGGAAGAATACAGATGGCATAATTATAACTGAGGAAGAATACAGATGGCATAATTATAACTGAGGAAGAATACAGATGGCACAATTATAGCTGGGATGAGGAAGAATATAGATGGCATAATTTACCTCCGCCAAGAGGTATATGTTTCACCCAGCGTTTGTTTGTATTTCTGTGTCTGTCTCTGTGTGTTAGCAGGATTACTCAGAAGTTATAAACGGATTATCATTAAATTTTTCGGAGTGATAGAGTATGGTCCAATGAACAATAGAACAGATTTTGGTTGTGATCCAGAATTATTTGTTTGTTTGTTTTTTGTTTTTTCCACACCATATCTCTGCTACTTCTCCCTGAATTTCAATGAAATTTTGTGGACGGGTGGAGATGGGCCTTGAAAAAATTGATTAAATTTTGGTGAGGATCAGGATCCTGACCTTACCACAAAGTTTCTCCAAAGGTTCTCAACGAATTTCAATGAAATTTTGTGGAAAGGTGGGTCATGGGCCAAAACAGATGTTTTATAATTTGGGGACGGATTCGGATACGGATCCTACAGCAAAGTATCTCCAAGAGTTTTCAATAATTTTCAAAGAATTTTTGGGAAGAGGTGGGCCATTGGCCGAGAAAAAAATGATTAAATTTGGAAGGCGGATCCGGATCCCGCATTGGCTGAGGTATATTCTCTGGTTATAGTTGCGATGAGAAAGAATACAGGTGGCATAATTATAGTTGACGAGGAAGAATGTAAATGGCAATGTCAACCACAGGTCTAAACCATAGTGAAGGGAAAAAAGTGCGGATGACAGTGGAATTCCATGGAAAACCTTTTTGTAATTTTTTTCCCTATTATCTACGGAGTGAGGAAGACTTAAATAAATTTAAGAAAGCACGGTAAAACAAGAACTCCAAAGCGCTCAGAAAGCGCGTACCTCCGCCAATACCAGTGCCACTAAAAGTTCCTGATCTGAACCCGTGGTTATTGAATCCAGGTTCGCCCCATAATTTAATCAATTCTTTCTTGGCCCATGGCTCACCTTTCAACGAATTCTATCGAAATTCATCGAGAACTTTTTCAGATATTGTGCAGGATATTCCGGATCCGCATCCGCCAAAAAATTTTATCAATTTTTCCACTGACCCATGCCCCACCCTTCGACAAAATATCATCAAAATCCGGTTTTAAGTTTTTGAGTTATCCTCGATCTGGATCCATAGACACAGGATCCGGATTCGCCCCTTAATTTAATCAGTTCTTACTTGGTCCATGGTACACATTTTCATAAAATTTCATTGAAATTCATTGAGAACTTTTGAGGATATTGTGCGGGATATTCAGGATCGGGATCATATGGATCCGGCTCAAAATTTTGTCATCTCTTCCTTGGACAATGGCCCACCCTTCCACAAATTTTCATCAAAATCCGTTCATATCTTTTCGAGTTATCCTGCTAACAGACAGACAATTAAACAAGCAAACAAACCAACCACCGCCAGGTAAAACAAAACTTCCTTGGCGGAGGTATTAAACAGGAAAGAAGAGGAAAGCACCAAGGTAGAAGAAACCCTAAGATAAGGGCTGAAGGAAAGAAAGGATACGTAACATATGCAAAGGATATGATTACATCAAAACAAAAAAACTCTGGAACTCTCAGATGATGGTATGGGAATTTACGGAGACTTCGGTAATCTTTGTTCCAAAGGAGTGTATATGAAATTATCAAAAATCATCCATCTCAAAACTACACACACACACACACACACACACATTCATGTTAGTGCCACCAAAAAACATGTGATTATGTTAAGGTTGTCAAGTGCACCAATTACCAGACCTCTGCTATACACTGATGCTGTACCGAGTTCACATGTTGCCAATTGTTCGCGTGGCATGTAGAGTGTCCGTAAAATCTCCAAGCAGAAGGAAATAATTTCCAACAAAAGAGGTACAGCTGGAGGTATAATATTAAAGAAGCGAGTGTACTGAGACAGAGTAAGTGAAGTAAACAGAGAAAGGTTGGAGACTAAAGCCCGTATTTTCGTTGGTTAAGGGAACTTCCAAATACCCCCTCCTAAACGATTTATTTTGCTTATTACGATTTGCTGTCCTGATGTGTTACTTAAATCGCTCTAATATCACTAGATTATGCATAAATAACGTACAAAAGATCTTAGACACTCGTATCCCAAAATGAAATGGTAAGGAAGAAGTGTTAGGGAGCTTCTTTAATCACTTAGAAAACGAGCCTAAGAATGAGGCTGTGATAAAACTAAAGAAGAGAGGAAAAATTATCCTTCAGTGCGAGAAGTTTCCCTTCATCTGAATACAGCGTTTTCTTAATATCATGCATTGACTTGAGAAAGGTGTCATCGGACTGAAAGGATGAAAATAAATACTTGGAAGGAACAAGAACAAAGTTACAGCCGCACTTGCAAAACAAGAACGAGTGATATATTTTGTTCAACTTACAGCATGCGTTTGTCCTCCGTCCGTCTTTCTGTGTGTGAACAAAGTAAATCAGACAGTCTGAACGGGTTTTAACCAAACTTGGTGTAGGGGTGGAGGGATAGTCAAAGGTTGAACTACTGTTTTTGAGAACAGGAGGCTAAAGGTCAAGGTCACAGGGCTAGGTCAAAGTATAACCAGGCATTGTCAGAATAAACAGTTCTTACCCAAGTGACACCAAATATTGTGACAGAGTTGGAAGTATCACAAAAGCGATGTTTTTAAATTTTGAGAACAATAGTCTTAGGTCAGTATCACAGGTCAAGGTTAAAGTTTGACCCGTGTGTCAATGTATGAAGAAAGTAAAAGTTTGTATCTGACTGGACCAAATTTGATGGAAGTGTTGAGGATCAGTCAAGGGTACTGACCTTCTGTTTTCAGAACAAGAAGTCAAAAGTCTGTGTCACGTGGAAAGATCAACTTAAAGTTTTTATCTTACCAATACCAAACTTAGTGATACGGTTAAGGGTAAGACAAGAATAAACGTATTTGATTTTAAGAATAATCAGCCAAAAGTCAAGGTCACAGGGAAAGGTCACAAGTCAAGGATGGACAAAGCAAATTCAAATCGTTCTGATCAAATTTGGACCAAACATAGTGGAAGGATTAAGGGTCTGGCAAGAATTAAATAATTCCAGCTTGAGAGCATTTGGGAGAGGGTCAAGGTCACAGGGCAAAGCCAAATGTTTGTCTCTTAAATCATTTGATGGTCGTGGGTGTTAAGCTCTCTGAAGGCCCCTTGCAGAAATCGTTACAACAGCCAAAAATTAACAGAAAGATATGAAGAGACAATGGGAGAAAGCTAGAGGTAATAAGGAAATTATGATAAAAGAAAGAGCTGGAAAAAGTTGAACAGCAATAGTGCCTGGAGAAAGGATCAAAAGTAGAAGAGACGATAAAAGTAGGGAGACGGAGGTGATGAAGGAGGAGGACGAAAGGCAGTAAAAGAAGAGAACAGTAAAGGTCTAAATGCATAATGAAGGTATGGCAGTGACTAGATCAATGAAAGTGGAGCAGTGGAAGCCTCAGTAGAAATGGTGGCGTAAGAGAGAGAGAGAGAGAGCGACAGAGACAGAGAGAGACAGAGACAGACAGACAGACAGACAGAGACAGAGACAGACAGAGAGAGAGATTATTGCGAAGTTAGACATTCAGAGTGCGACAGGTGATGCACTGGGCAAAAGGCAAACATTCCATGCGATGAAAGTCAGGAGAACGTTTGGGAGGGGGAGGGTCGAAGGGGAGGGGGGCATGATGGTAGGGGGAGTGAGAGGGGGGGTGAGAGGCAGAGACAGGAGAAAGATGTGAGCTTTGTCAGATGTCTTCCAGTGCTTTAAAAATTAAGATTATTGAACACCGTGGCTAGGTGTGTATCGGCTGCCTACACGGGGGTCAGTTTTGATTGCCACACACCTGTTTTTTTAATTGCCTACACAAAGGCACTGGGAAAAATTATAATTGGAATATTGCTTTCTTCATCGCAGTTAGAGAGTGAGAGACAGGAAAATTGAAATACCCACCCCAACGGGAGACCACAGAAGGGGTGGCGCAACACCCACCCCATGGAGGAACCATGGACAGGGTGTCACAACACCCACCCAGGGGAAGACCACAGGGAGGCGCATAGAGTGCATGAAGGGCCCCTCTTCCCCTCAACGGAGCCAGACACAAGAATGCCACCCCAGCAGACTATTCTCCAGCCAGGCCAGCACTAGCCAATATCGGGATGGGACTTGTAGCCGTACAGTCCCAGGTAGCACCATGACAACTGCCAAGATCCACGTCGGGGAGGAGTTGGCCACCGTACGCTCCTCAGCTACATCCCCCTGCAGGACCACGGCAAAGGCCACCGTCTACGCCGGGAAAGGGACAGCTACCTTATGCCCTTCACCTACAGCCACTCCTGGGAACAACACCGCAGTGACGGCCACCGTCCACACCAGGGCGAGATTGGCAACCGTACGTCTTTCTGCTGTGACCCTAGAGAAGGGCGGAACCATGGCAACGGCCACCGTCCATGCCGGGGAAGGATCGGCCACCATCCGTCCTCTGTCTGCCACCTCCTCAGGGAGCAGGACCACGGTGAAGGCCACCGTCAGTGCCGGGAAAGGGTTGGCCACCATACGCTCTTCACCCACTGTCCCAGGGGTAAGCAGAACCGTGGCAACGGCCACCGTCCACACCGGGGAGGGATCGGCCACCGTATATCCCTTGTCTGCTGCCCCTGTGACTACCCTCACGGAGGACGTGTCATGCTTGCCTCATCACCCATCCAGATGCCAAAGGAAACACCCATTTCTCTCTCCCCACAGAGGCAGCTTCCAGGTGGAGTTGCAGATGGAGGAGATTTGGTGAGGTCCTGTGTTGAGTCTGGGGATCCAGGCCCTGCAGCCAGCACCCTGGCAATGCCTCTTGCTGTCGGACTCCAGGAGGAAGGGATGCCGCAGGCAGCCCCTCACAGCGACTCAACCCGAGTGAGACTGCAGCCCCAAGTCACCCAGGGGCGCCCCCAGGACTCTGGGGCGTGACCTCCTCAGCCCCATCAGCAAGCAGTCTTTCTCCAGGAGTGGACGAAACAAGCTTGCCTGCTTGCTCTGTTCGGCCCCAGTCCTGAAGGCCGTCTTCCCCACCGAGGCCCCACTAGGGAAGGGTCTCCATCCACGCTGCCCAGCAGCCCATCCTGGATGACCCAGCCCCTGACAGTGGTCCCGTGCCTCCTGTGGGAGGGCACATCTGACGAGATTTCTCCCACACCTGGACGACACCTGTGAGCAGCCCAAGTCCACAGCAGCCCAAGCCAGAATCCACCTGTCTTATTGTGACTTTTACCTTTACGGTGTATAATGTTAGTATTGTATTCAGTATTGTGTTGTGACTAAGGCAATATATGTGTAAGCTTTGTGCTCTGTTCCTCTAGTTGCATGCTCTAGACCTGGTCTGGAAGGGAATCCCCAGCTCAGTTGCTCGTGTTCAGAGGACAAGAAGTTGACCCTTGAACATGCAGCATAACAGAAATATTGTGGAGATATTTGACAGCTCTGTAAGTGAGGTTCAGGTGACAACTTGAAGTGTAAGAAGAATAGGGAAGGCACTTTGGCCCTTACTCCCGTCACTTAATCCCTAAACCGCGGGGTTGTTTTGGCACTCCTTGCGTGTCCCGCGGTGATATTCGCACTCCGACAGACTTTGTAAAAATATTTGCCAAAAATCAGTTATTACTCCAAGAATATTATAATTAAATATGCTTGTGGCACATACCTATAGCTTTCTCCTGGGATGTTTGTTGAACCTTCGTCGAGTACCGTAGGGCTTGTGGAGACTTCTGAAGTTGGGTAACGAAGTCTCCACTTTACACATCCCGACACCCAGTAATATAATTACCACAGCGTGATATTATCACAAGAAACACTATTCTATGATTTTCAATTAGTTTGGAATCCATACTAAAAAAAAAAAAACACTGTGAAAGCAATGAAAATTACGAGCGTGTACCAGCTTCCCACTTGCGCTCGTTCGCCGCTGGTATTCTGTCTTTTATTATTCATAGAAACACTCACACTTTATATTTCTATTACTATATGACACTTATATATATCTGCAGTCATTATCCATAAGTTTCCTTCAGTAACAGTAGTTTATTATCACTATAGGGATTCAATTTCTCTTTCAGTAAAATACGTAGCATTCAATTTCTCATCCTGTATACTAGTGTTGAGAGTGAATCTGTCACTTTCACTTTCACTTTCATAACTCATAGTATTCATACATGCAAGAGTGAAACTTTCATTTTCATTACTCCTAGTATATATACTCATATTCTTATATTACTACTCATTTACATTTCTATTTACATTCTCTATTTCATTTACATTATTTACATTTCTATTTTATTTACACTGTGTTATGCACTGTCACTTGCAGTAACTTATAATACTATTTTCCACTGTTCACTTATATTTACATTCATTGCTTTCAATTGCTGTTTACACATTATTTACACACTATTAACATTTCCACTTGCACTGTTTTAATCACCAGAAAGATCGTAGTCACTGTCCATAATTTTCATTGATAAATTAGCTAGTTCACGTTTCACAGCAATCACTTAGCCCTTTACCCCTTTCCACACGAGGTTTAGTAGGGATAGAGGTCACAGGGCCCTTTGCATAGGGCTAAAAAGCGGCGGAATTGGACAGGCGCGAATCCGATGTAGTTTCACCTTGAAAGACGACAGTAAACTGAATGTTATGGTGGCCTAGGGGCAGTGAAAGGCTGCCAGTATCAGCATGGTGACAGCTTCTAATATATACACTATGAAATGATTGGCAGGAAATCTAGACAATACATAATAAATTAGGTAGTTCCAGATGAATGTAAATATCACTTAGGTTTCCCCCTTCCTTTCTTATATATATTTTTATTACGAGAATAGAATATATGGCATATTTCAAGGGGAAATAAACAGCGAAAATTAGCGAACGAGTGCACGTGAGGTGTTGTCAGGTGATAATTAGCCAGTTCCAGGTGTATGGCACTATCACTTACCTTATTTCTTTTTTGTATATATTATTTGTATAAGAATAGGGCTTAGGGCTTATTTCAATGGATGAAATCAGTGGAAAATTCCGGGGAAGATTTAGTGCAGAGCAGCCGGGCAGGCGAGAGTAGAGGGTAATGGAGGAGAGGTAGGGAGGGGAGTCAAGAACGGGGAGAAATGGCTAAATTGTCAACAATGGATGGGAGTACAGATGAGATTAGGAGTGCTGACTAGTGTTGGACATTGGCAGTACTGATAGATGATACAAGCCACCACTTGAATGCCCGGGCGAATTCAAAATATCACAGAATCACAAAAGTGACGCCCCACGGTATGATCCCTTGCTCCCAAGCGTCACGAAAGTGACGCCCCGCAGTTAAAGGGTTAAGAAAGCTCCCTAGCACCTCTTCCTTATCGATTAATTTTTGGATGGTACTGGTTCATGTACTTTTTTACATTATCTATGAAGTGTATGGCGATATTACAACAAATTATGCAATGTCAAAAAGGAAAACAAGGTGTAATAAGCAAATAAGTCGCTTAGGAATAGGTGTTAGGGAGCTTCCTTAACCAAGGAGAATACCGACTTTTGTCACTGCCACGTTGTGCCCAGCGGATCTGTCCTGCCTTCCGGATCTTGGAAATTATCTCGAAAGTAAGGGGTGAGAATGAATGAATAATGGGTAAATTCCTGAAGGAAAGGTGTGAGCTATAAAAGAGAGAGAGAGAGAGAGAGAGAGAGAGGGAGGCTTTAACTCGTCATTACTATGTAGTCACTTCTGAGGTGCAGGGTCCGTGGATAGGATAGAATAGATCCAGAAATAGACTTACTAGTAAGTTGCGATGTGAGACGGAAGGAGAAAGAGGACAAGCGTGAAAGAAAGATGTGATATAAAAGGGAAAGAAAACAGGAGCTGGAGAGATATCTGTAAGGTGTTTTGTGGTCACAGCCTTCAGAGAAAAGGTGGTAGACTGGGGCCCATATTCCTGTCAGTTGAGGAAGGTCCCTAACACCATTTCTTATGCTATTTACTTTGTTTACTCTATCTCACTGTTCTCCTCTGTGTTACATAAATCCTTCCAATGTCGCCATACAGGCATTAACAACGTACAAGTGGATATTAATCAGCCATTTCCAAGAATAAACTTATAAGGAATAGGTATGAGAGAGCTTCGTTAACCTACGAAAATACGAGTCTGGATGGCAGGGAAAACACAGGGAAGAGCTGAGTCATTTTACGAGTACTACCATACCTTCTTCATACTAAAAATGCTTAGGAGCTTTATTTAGATTCTTAATAATCTTCACAATAAAAAGAATAAGGACAATCTCCATTACCACCGTTAATACGAGTACGTTCATTAGTTCAGGGAATATCTCTCGTGATGAAGGATATAAAAGCAATTTCTGGTTATCCCTTAGGCGCCTCTATTGATCTTGATGTCAGACGATTTTATTAATCTTTGTTGACATCTCCCGTAGTGATGGGGTTACAAACACAGCTATACTCCTTCACTCCAACTTGGCCTAAAATAACCGTCTCTCCATCTTGCATGCTGAGTTGCAAACAATAGATTACCACTAGAATCAGGTGCTTGTCACAAAGAAGTGTTACGGAAAGGATGTAGAGCTGTAGGACTGTCTTTTTCTGTTATTTCTCTACATGAAACCACGTACAAAAGGACGAAAAGTCTGGACAAGTTAATGTAAAAAGGATATAACTAATCCCATAAAAATGTTCACGTAATTTTTGTTTTTCAAATTATTCTTACTACTCCAAGATTCTCTTATTAGGAAGAAGAAAGTTAACAAATATTTTAGAAAAGTGTCCATTACAAATTCTCTTATTAGGGAGAAGAAAGTAAACAAATATTTTAGAAAAGTGTCCATTACTTCATTGCGATGACGACCTTCTTGTTACCTGCAGACTTCATTTTTACCACCGTTGAATGACTTTTGTTGTTGTTTTTCCAAAACGAATGTGTTGTGCCTTTGTGCAATGTGAAGGTGTTAAGGCGGGGACAACGAGTCTTTAGTGCTGTTTTCAGTATTTATCAGGCCTGGGTCAGCATGTTACCCTACCCATACAAACACTGAATCTCTCACACCACTCATCCTTGCCCTCCCATCCATCCCATCCCTAATCATCCCTCTCACACCATCAATCCTTGTTGTTTCATCCCACTCACACCCCTCTTGTCTTTTGCCACCCATCCCTTTCATCTCTCTCACCTCTTCCATTGCTCTCATTCATGGTCTCCCATCTTTCATCCCTCTCACCCCTTTCCTGCCTCTCAAAATTGCCTTTGGCAACACTTTCCTTCCTATCATCTTTATCTTCTTATCATTTCACCCCAAGCAGTCCTTTCGTCTTTGCCTTCTGCATTCTCATGCTTCTCATTCCGGTCATTCCTCTCGCCTCTTCCATCACTCTCATCCCTTTTAGGTCAGTCATCCCCTCTCATCCCTTTTCATCCCTGACATCCCTCATGCCTTTCAAGCCCTTTCACCCCTCTCATCCCTCTCATCCCTGTCATCCCTCTCGTGCCTTTCAAGCCCGCTCACTCCTTTCATCCCTCATCCTTGTCATCCCTCTCATCCCTGTCATCCCTTTCATGCCTTCCTAGCCCTCTCACCCCTTTCATCGCTTTTATTCATCATCCCTATCATCTTTCCAATCCCTTTTATCCCTGTCATCCTCTCACCTTTCTCATCGCTTTTATTCATTATTCCTGTCATATCTCTCATCCCTTCCATCCCTCTCATTGCTCTCATCCCACGCATCCCTCCTATAACTCTTATCCCTTTCATCTTTGCCCTCTCACCCTTCTCGCTTTTTCCTCACCCCTTCCAGTCTGGACAGTATGTAGACAACAGAAAGCTCTACCAAGTATGTGTGCTGGAGTGACAGGAGAAAGCTCTTCCAGGTGTATATATATATATATATATATATATATATATATATATATATATATATATATATATATATATATATATATATATATATATATATATATATATATATACAATAAATAAAACCCGTGTATAAAGTCAACAACTGTGCAGGGGTAAGGAAGGCACAGAGTCGGCTTATCACACCTAATCTCTTGGAAGCAGATTATATGAGAGAGGTGATATGTTCTTTCCAAGATAAGTCCCGAGAGAATGAAACCCCAGGTGTATTTAAGGATGATGCAAGATTAAGCTGGATAGTGTTAAAAATTAGACGGTACTCCCCTGCAATATTTTGTTGGGTTGATAGATGTAAGAACTGAGTTTTTGATGCATTAAAAACAACAAGATTACTTTTACCCCAATCAGATAAGCCAAGTCAGACATTAGGAGTGCTATAGCCTCATCACCTGTTTGTTGAAGTAACTGATGAGATGAGATGGACACTGTGGGAAGCAAATGGAAAGGCCAAGGGTGGAGTCATCAGCATATGAATGGATAGGGTTAGATGTACAGCTTAGAAGGTCATTGATGAACCAAAGAAAGAGAGTTGGTGATAGGACAGAGCCCTGAGGAACACCACTATCGATAGCATTAGGAGAATAACGGTGTCCATCTGCAGCAGCAGCTATAGAACGACGAGAAAGGAAGCTAGAGATAATGGAACAGATAGAAGGATAGAAACCATATGAGCGCAGTATGGAAATTAAAGATTTATGCCAGACTCGGTCGAAAGCTTTTGGTATGTCAAGTGCAACAGCAAAGCCCTCACCAAAATCCCGAAAGGAGGATGACCAGCAATCTGAAAGGTAAGCGAGATCACCAGTGGAGAGTCCCTGGCGGAACCCATACTGACGGTTGGAAAGAAGGTTGTGACCGGAATGATGCTTTATTTTGTTGTTGTTGTTAAGAGACACAAAAACTTTTTAAATACAGGATGTTAAAGCAATTCAGTGATAGAGGGCTGGAAATGGTCATCCTTCTTTGGGACAGGCTGAATGACAACAAACTCCCAACAAGAAAGAAAGGAACAAGTTGATATACAAAGGCAAAAGAGTTTACCTAGGCAGGGTGTAAGCACAGATACACAGTTCTTGAGGACAAAAGGAACGACCCCATCAGGCCCATATGCCTTCTTAGTATTAAGGCCACTGATAGCAGAGAAAACATCACTTGAAGAAATTTTAACCCCTACACGCCGGGGGGTTTCCGATGTTGCACGCTCCTCCCTACGGGAGATATCCGTGATGGAAAAAAATACCCCTACTTAAAACCTTAAGATCTACCAAACTATAACAGCTAGAGAAAAAATTAAAAATACATAAGAATCACCAACTCTTCCTCTATCAAATAAAAGTATCCCAAAGTCTCCAGGTGGTCCCATCGATGAGTAGGGATAAATTAAAGTTCAAAGGGTGGGGGGAAGATGCTTGTGGCTATGCACGTCAACCGGCATTGCTCCGCGCCCACAATCATGACTGCTATACACGTCAGCCAGCAGTTAGGGGCTAAAGTCAGATGTGAGGAAGTCAGAGGGGGGGAAGTGATGAAGGGACAGCGCTAGAATCTTCTAAAGTGGAACTGGAGGAGAAAGTCTGAGCGAAGAGTTCTGATTTATCAGTAGAAGAAATAGCTATACAGCCATCAGGATGGAAAAGAGAAAAAAAGCATGATGAGATAAAGCTGTTAGAAAGGTTTTTAGGTAAGGTGCCAGAAGGAGTGGGAAGAATTCAAGTTGGAGAGTTCAGAGCATTTAGTGTGGATGAAATTATTTTTAGCAGAGAGAAGAAAAGATTTAGCACAATTCCGGGCAGAAACAAAAGAGATGAGATTCAGGAGTGGATTGGCTCTGGTACCTTTCGTAGGTCTCTTTCTTGTGGACAGCATTAAAATGAGCATGATTAAACCAAGTTTTTTTTGCACTGGTCAAAGGATATGAGAAAGAAATGTATGCTTCCATGTCCGAGAGAATAACCTCCATAATGTGCAAGGCACAGACTGATGGCTCTTGGACATGGAAGCAATAATCATTCCAGGGAAAATGAAAGAAGTAGGCCTACTACCTGAGGGCCTTCCAATCAGGAGCTCCAAAGTGCCACAACCGACATTTCTTTGGAGGATCCACAGGTTGTACTGGTGCAAGAGGACAGGTTAAGGTGATAAGGTTGTGATTGGAGGAGCCGAACGGAGATAAAATATTAACAGCATAAACAAAAGGATTAGTTGTAAGGAAGAGGTCAAGTATGTCAGAACTACTTCTCCAAAGCAGTCAGGGATATGGGTAGGGTGCTGTACAATTTGCTCTAAGTCACTGTAGATAGAAAAGATGTAGGCTTGTTCACTACAGTAGGTGACTCAGTGAAAGGAGAGGAGAGCCAAAGGTGGTGGTGAACACTGCAGTCTCATAGTATGGAGCTTTCAGAGAAAGGAGAAATGGATAGAATGTATTCCATCTTAGAAGTAAGATAGCCAAAGAATTTTTCATAGTCAGTAGTATTAGGGGATATGTAAACAGCACAGACATATTTAGTCATTGAATGGCAGGAAAGCCAAAGCCAGAGAGTAGAGAAATCAGAAGATTCAAGTTCAGGAGCACGAGAGCAAGATATGTTGTTGCATACACATGCACAACAGCCACCTTTGGCTTTGAAATGAGAACAGAGAAAGTAGTAGGACACAGAGAAGGTAGTGCATCAGTCACCTCAGACATCTGAGTCTCATTTAGGAAGAGAATATAAGGTTTAGAGGAGGATAGGTCGGTTCAACAGAAAGAATGTTAGAGGAATGGCTGTGAATGTTGCAGAATGAAGAAGTGAGTCAGACAGCGGTTCCAGGCTTCCTGCTGGGTCGTCATCAGGAGAGGGGCAGATGATGGGGGCATTTATGGTCCCCTCTCCTCCTGAGGACTCCAAGGCTTGATGCTGAGACACCATCTTGCTAGTTCTGAATAGGAAGTGTAGTGTGTAATGTTCATGTAGTTTAGTGTTGACAGTAAAAGGAACTTGTATTGTAGAGCATGCTGTCCAATTCTCTGTGTTACTGAAACACTGAAAAAGTTCAGCAAAGGGGGATGGTCAGCAGCTAGTCCTGAGGGTGTTTGAAATGTGAGCTCCAGCTCTCCCTGTCATCAGATTTGGTGATATTAGCCCTTTTGCGCATGATGACTCAATGTGAGTCATAATCCTTGCAATCTGAAGAGTAACTGATGATGCAACATGATGCAAATTCCCTATAAATGGTCATAGAAGCTTTTCCTGTGGATGGATTTGCATCAAGTTTGGTTGAGTCAAAGGTGAGGGTGGCCAGGTCTAGGGGAAATATACGGCAACTCCCTTGAGCTTATCGGAGGGGCAAGCAGCCTATTTTTAGCTCAGTGTTCTCCCGGCAGTCAGCCTTGTAGGGTGTGTGAGCACTCTGCCGGCCATTTAAACCCCCGTTTCCTACTACCACACCATCCATACCTTACTTGTATTATAGTGATATTGTGTTATCTATAGTGCAGTGTGCTTGTGAAGAAGGTTTATAAGTGATTCTTATACATTTTCAGAGAAAGCTGAATTTGAAAATTCCTAACTGAATTTTACCGTTCCACTGCTGTTTTACACTATACCTAAAAATGTCTTGCAAGGGCTTATCTGAGAAAGAGTACATGAAATACTTGTTCAGTGGAAGAGTGAAGAAAGCAGTGAAAGTGAATCAGAAAAAGAATAGGTTGAGGAGGAGAGAGTGAGGAGCAGGAGACCGAGGGCTAAATCTGACCCCAAGGGAGATTAGTGTGAAGCCGCGGTCAAGGCCGCAGCGATTAGCACAACAGACAGTAATAGCACCATCACTACCACCACTCCTTTCACCATTGACACCACTGGTGTAACTACTCCTGTCACTACTGCCATCACTCTTAGGACAATTGTAACCACTACCATCACTCCTGTGGCAACCAGCATCACTACCATCACTCCTTTGACCACCAACACCACTGCCATCACTGCCACCAGTCCTACCACCACTGGTGTCACGCTTGCTACCACTGGAACCACCCTGACAATGGAGACTGAGCTGCATTATCGCTACCTCTCTTCCACCCCCCACCCCAAACACTGACCTCTTACCCCCCACAGTCACCCTACACTCTCACCTCATTCCAACCTGCCAGCATCTCACCACCCATCCAAGACATTTCCATATCATCTTCCCCTACTAAATCAGCAAAAAAAAAAAGTTACTGTCCCCTTCAGACTTCATTCCCCCTGAATATAAGCCAGCATCATCATTATCATTATCAGCACAACAACCATCTCCTCCATAACCACCTTCACCACTACCACCTTCACCACAACCATCTCCTCCATAACCACCTTCACCACTACCACCTTCACCACAACCATCACCATCACAACAGTCTTCATCACAACCATCACCACAACCAACACCACCACAACCATCACCACCACAATCACCTTCATCACAGCCATCACCACAACCATCTCCATCTCCACGATCATCTGAACCTTCATCCACCCAGCTATCATCAACACCAAAATGACAAGGGCGGCATGGGCCTAGGCGAGGTAGTGGTGGGTGGCCGAGAGGTAGTCGTCTGTCTCAGGGTCGTGTGCGCCACACACGTACAGAGCCAAGCATTTCCCCAGGTGATGACAGTCAGGAGGAAGCTTGGAGTTCCAGGTCATTCACACCCAGTGCAAGCCCCTTCACTGAAACCCCAGGTTTGAAAGTGGCAGCACCAAAAAGATCATTCCAATACTTCCAACTTTTTTTTACCAGGGAGTTGCTCACCTACCTGACAGTTGAAACCAACAACTTTGTCAGGTTCCTAGGGACTGCACTAAATGTTTGGTACCTCTGCAAAGAAGAGGAAATGGCCTGATTCCTTGGATTATACTCTCTTGAGGGGATTTGTGAACTGCCAACCATAGGACACTATTGGTGTTCAACAGAGGTTCACGAATGTCCCATATTTTGGTGGGCTATGAGTGGAAAGTGCTTCAGGGCCATCCTGAAGCACTTTCATGCTTTCAGTAGTCTCACCATACCCGACGGCAATCAGGACTGGCTAATAAGGATTCGCACAATGATGCGGTATTGCCTTCAGAGGTTCAAGGAGGTTTACAGCCCGGCCGAACATCTTAGCCTGGATGATCGATCTTTGGCTTGGAAGGGCGGCTCTCCTTCCATGTATATTACCCTATGAAGCCCCAAAGGTATGCCATAAAACTATGCATCTTGGCTGAGGCAAGGAGTGGTTACATTTGGAATTTGGAAGTATACACAGGGGAGAAGTCTCTAGAGAACACAGTGTGGGGCCTCGTTGAACCTTTGAAGGGCAAAGAATACAAGTTGTTTATGAGCAATTATTACAACTCTGTATCACTGTACGAATACCTCTTCACAGAGGGAGTGTATGCGTGTGGCACAGTATGACTGGCAAGGGGAGGACCAAGGGAGCTGCAGGACATCAGCAGTGCTAGACACCTTCCTGGTGATGGACTGGAAGTTAGGCACATTGGCAATGTAATGGTGTTAGCATGGCAGGACAAACGTATCATAAATATGGTGTCCACCTTCCACAGCAACAACACCGTTCCTAAGCAGGTGCATGGGAAGGTCAAGGGTCCAGACAGAAGATTCCACAACATTCTGAAAACAGTGAACAAACCCGTCGTGGTGGAGGACTATAATACGCACATGGACAGGGTGAATCATTTCGATCAGATGATCCAGTACTACCCCACCCAACTGATGATGG
This sequence comes from Coenobita brevimanus, assembly GCF_032717465.1. Taxonomy (NCBI): domain Eukaryota; kingdom Metazoa; phylum Arthropoda; class Malacostraca; order Decapoda; family Coenobitidae; genus Coenobita; species Coenobita brevimanus. The sequence goes on from NC_137034.1 coordinate 21,398,252, forward strand.
TCAAGTGGACCAAGAAACTGACCTTTTATTTCATCCACATGGCCATATTCAATGCCTACACCCTCTACAAGAAGAACACCAACAGGCCTATGACTCTCCTGGAATTCCAGGAGCACATATGCCACAAATTCTTGGCATTCCGGGGGGAGGGGTGGTCGGCATCGGGTCATGCCCTTCACCATGCCCCTCACCTGCCCTCGCAATGACAACCACCAGTACCTGCAGCAACCAATCCCTCAACTGCAGCCTCCACTCTACCTGCAACAATTGCTCCACCTCCTGCAATGATCGCTCCACCTCCTGCAGTGGCTGGTCCGTTAGGAGTTACTCAGCCAGTTACTGCCACGACCACTCCACCTCCCGCAGTAGCTGGCCCATCAAGAGTTACTCGGCAAGCTACTGCCACTGCACCTCCAGCAGGAGTATGAAGACGAGAGCCGGCGGAGCACTGCCATCCAAGCACCGTCGCTATGTGGATGACAGGACATTCTTGGATGCAACACTACACCACACCCTGGAGAGAATCCCCGATAGGAAAAGGCTGTGGTGTATGTTGTGCTATTTGAACAAGAGAAGGAGGGACACCAGCTATATATGTTCTGTTTGTAATGTGCCGCTCTGCACAGGACTGTGCTTTCATCAGTATCATACTGATGAAAGCATACAACAGTAAATCACATCACACACACACACACACACACACACACACACACACACACACACACACTTCCTGGATCGTGGGGAAATAATAACTGAATCAGCAACGAAAAAGAGACCAGCCTATTTGTGATTATGTTAATGAATGCGTGAGTGGTGGTCCCGTCGGACAGTAGTTAAAAAAACAAAACAAAAAAAACGCGGTTTCGGTCATAAAATGAACAAGATATATTGGAAATAGAAAGTCTCCATATGGTTGAATCATGGCAGAAAGGGATGGTGCTTAGCATACAACTGGCGAGAGAGAGTTTGAGGGCTTCTCTGATGAGGATGTGGGAATTGGATGTATTAAGTCGAACCAAACAAGAGTAGCAGGAGTAGAGAAAACAGTGGAGAGGAATGTCCAGGAGATAAAAAAGGTATGGGCAGTAATTAGAGAGTTACAGAAACGGACCATAGAGCAGGGAAACGAGATCAGAATTCTACGGAAATTCTATGGAATAAACTGGGAAAAGTTTGAACACGCAGTGACGAACAAGAAAGAGAAGTTACGGAATTAAAAGTGAGCAATGAATCTGCCTCTAATGAAATAAAACAGCTTAAGAGGGAAAATAAGAGGTTGGAAGGAGAAAGGGACAGAATGAAAAGCAAACCAGATGAGTATGAATCCAAATCAAGAATACAGGACAAGCACATTAAAGAAATGAAGGAACAACATAAGGGGTGGAAGAAAATTCAGGAAGAAGGAAATGTAAATTTGAAAGAGATTATGGAACAACAAAGCAAGGAAAAGGTGGAGAAGGAAGTGGTTAGGGTACTGAGGAGTAGAGACTCTTTAGTTAGGGATGTAGCAGATACGAAAAAATGTGTAATAGTTTCAGGAGTTAAAGAAAAACGTATGACAATAAGATCAGAAGGAGAAAGTGAAGAACTGGGAAAGGTTAAAGAAATAATATCAGTAGTCATGGAGGAAAACAAGGAAGCTCAAGAAGAGATTGAAGAGGTGTTTATGTTCTGAAAGTACGAGGAAGTAGGGGCAAGGCCATTAAAGGTAAAGTTTAAGTCCCAGGCAACAGTAAACGAAATTATTAGTAGAGCATGGAAATTATCAGACAAGGAAGAGTTCAAAAATGTTCAGATAAGGAGAGATGCAAATGAAGAAGAAAGAGCTATAATAAAGGAGTTTAGTCAAGGAAGCAAAGGTAAAAAACGAAAAGAGAATTGAGGAAGAGAAGACAGTGTTTTATCGGTGCGTCATGGATCAGAAATTAAGGAAGTGGTACCGACGGAGAGAAGGAGAAATGAGGGTATAAAAAACATCAAAAATAATTTGAAGGCGGCATATACTAATGTTGATGGTTTAACATCGGCAAGGCATAAAATAAATAATTTTTTGCGGGTACATGAACCTGATATTATGTGCTTTGTAGAGACCAAGTTAAGAGAAGATATTGATGTTCATATGGGAGATGGTAAATACAAACTGTGGAGAAGAGACAGAAAAGAAAAAAAAAACGGGAGGAGAGTGATGAAAGCAGTGAAGAACAACATAAATGTAGATACTGTGGATATGGGAGAAGGCAGGGCCGAAGTGATAGATATGAAACTAGAAACTGGAGAGAATAGCAAGAGAGATATGGCGATAGTGTATGTTCCTCCTAAGACAAAAGTATGGAGTGATGATGAATACCAGGACATGTTGTCAGACATGGCTAGTTATTTACAGAAAATGATTGAGAAAAGCAACAATATAATTTTAATGGGTTACTTCAATTGTAAAGAGGTGAACTAGGAGGAATGGGACTCAGGAGGTAGCGAAGATTCGTGGGGCACTATATTATTAAATATAACAATGAACAATATGATGACGCAATGGGTTAAAGAAGAGACAAGTTTCCGAGGTGAGGACACACCAGCAAGACTAGATTTACTGTTTACCAAAGAACCCGATGTAATAGAATCCTTGAAATATCTGTGTCCTATTGGAAAAAGTAATCATGTAGTCATTGAGTTCCAGATGATAACAGGGAACGTCGAGCCAAGAGACGAGCTTTATAGTCAGGGAAGATACAACTTTGGGAAAGCATACTTTACAGGATTGAGAAAATTTTTCGAAAATGCAGATTGGAGAAACTTCAAAGAAACAAGAGAGATACAGAAGAAGTGGAATATTTTTCTATGCCTCTATAATTCGGGAGAGGAAAAATTTGTGCCAAGAGTAAGGAGGAAAGAAAACAGGAAAAAGGAGTGGTTTAATAGAAGGTGTATGATAGCAAAAAGAGAGAGAGACATGGCGTGGAACAATTGGAGAAAGAGAGGTAACAACAGAACAAAGGAAGAATATAAAAGAACTAGAAATGAATGCACAAGAATACGTAGAGAGGAAGAATGGAATTTTGAAAAAGGTATAATAGACAAATGGAAGGATGAACCCAAACTGTTTTATAGATTTGTCAATGCAAACTGAAGCAAAAGGGAGGAATCACCAAACTGAAAGTAGAAGGACAGGTCTATAAAGATGCGGCAATGCAAGCAGAAATAATAAGCAAATTTTCCAATCAGTTTTCACTAATGAAAAGGAGTTTGTGGAAGGGGAGGGAGTGGCTTGAAATGTAGTGATAAAAGATATATAGGTGGAAGTACAGGAAGTTTATAAATTACTGGAAACTCAAGATGTAAGGAAAGCCCCAGGACCAGATGGAATCTCTAATTGGATACTGGAGGAATGCAGAGAACAACTGGCGGATACGATTCACAGTTTAATTGTGTGTTCTCTGGAAGAGGGAAAAGTGCCTCAAGAATAGAAGAGAGCAAATATGGTACCAAGTTATAAGGGAAAAAACAGGGAAGAACCCCTGAAATATAGACTAGTATCCCTAACCAGCATGGTCGCAAAACTGTGTGAGAGAATTCTGAAAGATAGATGAACAGAATATCTGGAAGAGATGAATATCTTGGTTGATAGTCAGTTTGGATTCAGATGTGGAAGGTCATGTGTTTCCAGCTTGTTGAGTTTTTACTCAAGAGCGATTGACGTGCTACAGGAGAGATGGCTGGGTGGGTTGTGTGTATGGAGATTTGGACAAGGCCTCCAACAAGGTACCCCATAAGAGACTAATGTGGAAACTAGAGCATATAGTAGGACTGAAAGGGAACCTCCTGGAATGGATGAGAGACTTTTTGTGAGACAGACAAATGAGGACAGTAATAAAGGATAGGATGTCTGGATGGAGGGAAGCAACAAGTGGACTCCCACATGGCTCGGTGTTGGCGCCAGTAATAGTCCTGATTTATGTAAATGATATGGTAGATGGAGTGAACAGTTATGCAAGTCTGTTTGCTGATGATGCAAAGATCCTGAGGAAGGTAGAGGTTGGGGAGGATTGTAAAATACTGCAGGAGGATCTGGATAGGATACACGATTGGAGCCGGATGTGGGAAATGAAATTCAATGCAAAGAAATGTAAAATATTGGAAATGGCTAAAAGTACTAAGAGGCCATCACTGAATTATTTGATGGGTAATGAACCAATCATAAAAGCGAGAGAAGAGAAATATTTGGGAGTACTGGTCCAGGACAGTTTGTCACCTGAAAAATACATTAACAAGATAGTTAGAGAGACGTACGTATAAACTCTTGACTAATAAAAGAGTAGCTTTTCATTATATGGATGAGGAGATGATGAAAAAATTGATAATGGCCATGATTCGCCCCAGGTTAGAATATGCAGCAGTAGTGTGGTCCCCGCACAAAAAGAAAGATATAAACAAGATTGAGAGAATATAAAGAACAGCAACCAAAATGGTCTTCAGTCTGGCTGATCTGTCATACAGAAAGAGGCTGGAATAGCTGGATTTGCCTTCCTTAGAGGAAAGGAGAAAGAGAGATGACATGATTGCAGTGTTCAGAACCATGATGGGAGTAGATAAAACTGACAAAGAAGATCTGTTTTTATGGGATAAGAGAGTAACAAGAGGACACGGAATGAAACTGAAGAAGCCAAGCTGCTTGAAGGATATCAAGAAATATAGTTTTCCTTATAGATGTATACAGTAGACCTGTGGAATAGCCTGGACAAAGAGATCGTTCAGTCTAAACTTTTAAATGATCTTAACCCGTCACGTCCCGAGGTTTTCCGCACCTCCGACATCCCCCAGTCCCGAGGTATTTTCGATTTTTTTTTTTTTGGCTAAAACCTTCGCTTTTGGTGAGAAACATCGAAAATTCATAGAGAAATCGCTCACCTGAGGTTTAAAGTGCCCAATCCAGGTAGGAGTTCCTCCTTACCTGAGTGGGTTTTCTAACATGCTGGCACCAAAGAAAACGAGTTCTATGGGAGGGTAACTATTTTATCCACTCATAAACGGTATTTATTTATTTACTTGGTACGAATGTATATGTAGTATGACAGTATATTGGTTTTCAAGCAGTAATAAAGGCATTATAAGCATTGTTTCACTCACTAACTAATCACCATACCTGACCTATTTTTGCCACACTACCTGATCATTATTTCTGGCTGTTTCTTCTTCTAATGCTATGTAAACATTGTCCTCCACATTGTCATCGATTGGGGAATCACTCTGGCCCTGAATAACTTTACTAGCCGGGTCACTGGTAACAGGTCCTTTGCCAAGACAATGGCGTGAGGGGGGGAGGGGGGAGGTTATGCAGTGTAAGGCATTGTCCCTGCTTGGTATCTTGTACAGGAATAGAGGAAGGTGTCCCGTGTATACATATGAAAAATCACGTGCGAAAATTGAAAATTGTGTAAATTAGGTACCTTGCAATTGCACGACGTACTGGTACGTCGCCGGGACTGGCAAATGCAAGTCGTGGTGACGTACCCATACGTCGTCGGGACGGGGCGGGTTAAAGCTAAATTTGACTTATTGAGCAACAGAGACGGGACCCTATGAGCGTAGCTCATTTCCTGTATATCACAAATAGGTAAATACACACACACACACACACACACACACACACACACACACACACAGGCTGTGATTGTACCTGTCTTCCTCTTCGCAACTCCACCTCCTCTCAAGAAACACTACAACACTGATAGAGGATGTGAGTAACCAGCTTATTTGTCTAGTTTTTATTCTATTGTATTGTAAGGTGTAAATTGTGTGTTTACTATATATTTCTCACAGGGAAATTGTTGTGCATTTCATTGCTATTCTCTCAGTCATTTTACTCAGTATAGGTCGCATAAAAAATGTGAAGAAAGCATGATCAAGCTGATGATTTCTTATACATACTTTTGTAATGCAAAGTAACCTATGTGTGCAAATAATTATTTGGGGAAAAGTTACGAAAGACGAATATACCAAGGCTAAAGGCCAGAGCGTAGGTGCTGTCACCGTGTGCAACCCATCATAACTTTTCAAAATTCATTTTCTCAATAACAGTAAGGGTTATAACACTGTGAATTTTATCATGGGCTTCCTTAACCCCTTATCCGTGGAGCATCACTTTCGTGATGCTTGGGAGCAAGGGATCATACCGCGGGGCATCACTTTTGTGATTCTGTGTTATTTTGAATTTGCCCGGGCTTTCAAGTGGTGGCTTGTATCATCTATCAGTACTGTCAATGCCCAACACTAGTCAGCACTTCTAATCTCATCTGTACTCCCATCCATTGTTGACAATTTAGCCATTTCTCCCCGTTCTTGACTCCCCTCCCTACCTCCCCTCCATTACCCTCTCCTCTCACCTGCCTGGCTGTGCTATGCTAAGTAAATCTTCCCTGGAATTTTCCACTGATTTCATCCTTTGAAATAAGCCCTATGACCTATTCTTATACAATATAATATATACAAAAAAGAAATAACGTAAGTGATAGTGCCATACACCTGGAATTGGCTAATTATCACCTGACAACACCTCATGTGCACTCGTTCGCTAATTTTCGCTGTTTATTTCCCCTTGAAATATGCCGTATAATCTATTCTCGTAATAAAAATATATATAAGAAAGGGAGGAAAAAGCCTAAGTGATATTTACATTCATCTGGAACTACCTAATTTATTATGTATTGTCTAGATTTCCTGAATCATTTCATAGCGTATATATTAGCAGCTGTCACCACGCTGACATTAGCAGCATTGCACACCCCCTAGGCAACCACACTGTATTCAGTTTACTGTCGTCTTTCAAGATGAAACCACGTTGAATTTGTGCCTGTCCAATTCCGCCGCTTTTTAGCCCCATGCAAAGGGCCCTGTGACCTCTACCCCCTACTAAACCTCGTGTGGAAAGGGGTAATGGGCTTAGTGACTGCTGTGGAATGTCAACTGGCTAATTTGTCAATGAAAATGATAGACAGTGACTACGATCTTTCTGGTGACTAAAACAGTGCAAATGGAACTGTAAATAATGTGTAAATAATGTGTAAACAGCAAGTGAAAGCAATGAATGTAAATATAAGTGAACAGTGGAAAATAGTTTTATAAGTTACTGCAAGTGACAGTGCATAACACAGTGTAAACAAAATAGAAATGTAAATAATGTAAATAAAATAGAGAATGTAAAGAAAAATGTAAGTGAGTAGTAATATAAGAATACGAGTATATATACTAGGAGTAATGAAAGTGAAAGTTTCACTCTAGCATATATGAATACTATGAGTTATGGAAGTGGAAGTGAAAGTGACAGATTCACTCTCAACGCTAGTATACAGGACGAGAAAGTGAATGCTGAGTTTTTTACTGAAAGAGAAATTGAATGCCTACAGTGACAATAAACTACTTTTACTGAAGGAAACTTATGGACAAAGACTGTAGATATATATAAGTGTTATATAGTAATAGAAATATAAAGTGTGAGTTTTTTAATGAATAATAAATGACAGAACACCAGCGGTGAATGAGCGCAAGTGGGAAGGTCATACGCACTCGTAATTTTCATTGCTTTCACAGTGTTTTTTTTTTTTTTTTGAAGTATGGATTCCAAACTATTTGAGAATCATAGACTAGTGTTTCTAGTGATAATATCAGGCTGTGGTAATCATATTACGGGTTGTTGAGAAGTGTAAAAGTAGAGACTTCGTTACCCAATTTAAGAGGTCTCCATTAGTCCTACGGTACTCGACGAAGGTTGAACAAACATCCCAGGAGAAAGCTGAAGGTATGTGCCATATACATGTATAATTTTAATATTCTAGGACTAATAACTGACTTTTGGCAAATATTTTTAGAGAGTCTGTCGGAGCTCGAATATGCACGCGAGACACGCAAGACAAGCAAAAACAACCCTGCGGTTTAGGGGTTAACCTTTGGGCTACAAAGCTGGATAAAATTTACATATATGTTTGTTACAGTGTCACTAATAACAAACAAAATAATAAAGAACTCAGATGTTTTTAGGCGATTTTCATAGTTTTTCCGATTTACTCGAAAACTATCGGACATATCAACTTGAAACTTTCTCATATGAAAGATTGTGAAATTCTGCATATAGACATCTCCTTTGCAACTGTGCATCACAGGAAGAAATTTTCACGGTGATGTTGGGAAGTTATGAGAAGCTAGTTTTCACCCAAATAAGGTTTATTCTGGCTTCATTTCTGTACATTTATTCATCTGTTTTATGTTTTTTTTTCTTATTTGATAGTATAAACTTCAGCGAAGATGATGGGAAGTGATTTATAACAATATAAGCACTTTCCAAGGGTAAATCGGGCCATAGAATTCTTTTCCTTGCCGCATGAGCGGAGCCAGCCTGAGCGAGGTTTTGGTTCTGTGCATAGAACCAAAACTTATTGAAAACTTATGGTGCACAAGAGGGTTAGAATGATTTGCATGATAATCAAAATAAATCTCAGGAAGAGGTATTAGAGACCTTCCTTAACACATGGGAATATGGGCCTTGGACCTTAACCCTTAGTGGCCGGGAAATTCTGGACGGCACCCACTTCTCCTTATGGGAGATTTCCGAGATTTTGGAAAGAATTCCCTTACTTCAAACCTTAATATCTACCAAACTATAATAGCTACAGAAAAAGATAAAAACACATGAGACTCACCAACTCTTTCCTGTGAAGGTATCCCGAGGTCTCTAGCTGGTCCCGTCAATGAGTAAGGATGAGTTGAAGACGAGTGGTTTTACACTTTTGGTGGGCTGATTTCAAGCGTGCACCACTGGCTGTGACAGACTCGCTGGCTAGCGTTGGCAGCACTGACTGGAATGGTGATTGTAACGCATCCCAGGTGTCCTTGGTCGAAATGTGTAAGGTTCCATTCATTTTACGACTTCTCGTTACTCACCTTCGTAAGGATGAGTCATCGCCCTGTCCATGTGGCTCCCCAAAGGGTTTTCTGCCCGTTTCATAGCACCATCATGAGCTGTAGGTGTGTTGGAAAGGAAATAGCCCTTTGTTTTTCTGTACTCACTTCTTGAATCAGTTATAATAATTTCCCATTACAACAACACATACCTGCACTTGACGTCACTTTTACACTTTGACTAGTACATGCTGTAACTGTCTCACGCAGTATGGTTGAGTATGAGGTAATTACTTGCACTATAATTCGTACTGATTTGTACTAATTAGGGGCATAGTGAAAATTTTATAAATGTTATACACCACTTACATTATTTGTACTTCACATCACATATACACTGATGCTCATATTCAGCACAATTTTCCTGAGTAACGAGTGAAATTATTTAGTTATAGCCAACCAGGTAATTTTCTTTCAGGCCCACTCGAAAGTGGTATTCTTTCAGGTAACAGGAAGGTTTTTCCAATCATTTTTTCACCAATATCCAACAAACAGTAACACTTATTGCATTGCACTTATAGAATTTATTATAAAACACTTATATTATAGCACTTATTATAAATCACTCATAATATCCAACATTTCACTTACTGATTAAAACACACACGCATTTGTGCACTGCTGTGTACTATTTACATTTTCCAACACACCTGCTCAGTAATCACACTCGGAGTACTCAGAAAAACATTTAGGGCATAGGGGGACCTTGCACTCTGCACATTGGTAGGAGGTAACTTTTCATGCTGGGGGACGGCATTTGGTTGAGTTACAGACGTGGCACCGCCTGTAGTCCTGACGACCTGCTGTGGTAAGGCCAAGCTCTACCAGACTGTGCCGCCAGAAATATTCGGCACAGCTTAGCCTGTCTGCTGTAGCCGCTGTTCCTTGCCTATCACTTGGCACCTGTGCAGTTGAATATTCTTCAAGGAGTTCCTGTGTAAGCTGTCGATCAAACACTCATAAAGAGAGAGAGAGAGAGAGAGAGAGAGATTTCCTGACGAGCTCCTTGAACAGTGTGTAACTGCTTAGGACAGCAATATCAAGAAGGTGTAAAAATTCTTCTTGTACCACCTGCAGGACTTACCATAAGCAATCAACCTCACAAATTTGCATGCCCAATTTATCAACAAGCCACATGTTGATACTATAATTGTTGACAGCATCAGGCTTTACCACGGGTTCCCTGGTCATGTAGTCTGTTTTTCCAGTTTCCTCCAGCACACCCTTATGTACTGTTGACATTATATTAACTCGTCTCTTGTCATGCCAGAGCAAGGCTAACATGTTTCCACATTTCTTAGTAAGAAGGGTTCCTTTCTCAGTATTTGCTGAAAATACAGGGAAGTTCTTCCTGTTGGCCCTAACAGTTCCACAGAACCCAGTACCACGTTCAAACAAATACTTGGTCAACGCCGGGGCAGTGTAATAATTATCAGTATACAGAATGTGGTGCCTGTTGAAATACCTTTCCATGAGCAGTTTCACGACTGATGCAGAGAAACCGTGAGGATCGTCACTAGGTATATCAACATCTGTTGCTAAATAAACTATCACATCTAGCACATATCCAGTTTTGCAGTTGCAAATGACAAAGAATTTGAGGCAAAAGCGGCGACACTTGGACCATACGTATTGAATGAAGGCCAGCCTGCCCCTGAATAACAACAGTGACTCGTCAATTACCACTTTCTGAAATGGACAAAAAAAACTGGAAAATGATTCCTTGAGCATTGTTTGGATTGGTCTAATTTTCCATAACCTATCACTCAGTGCAGGCCTGTATTTTCTATTGAAATGAAGGAACCTTAGGATGGCCAGATACCTGTCACGGGCCATATACTTACCGAAGACAAGTTTGCCCATGAGTTCATCAAATGACCAATAGTCATGGAGCACATGTTTTCTTACGTGTGCCATCAAAATGGTAAGGGCTAGCCACACAAACATCTCCCCCACCTCCACAGGTCTCCAGTTACATATGTGCATACTTTCACTGGCATCCATGCCCGGCCACTACACACACATGGCCTGATGGAAATTTATTTCCTCCACCAGGCATTGCATTATAGCAGTAGTGAAAATAGCCCTGAATATACTGCTAATAGTCCAGAGCCTGGGGGGAAGGTCATCCTCCTGCACACCTGCTCCCTCCTTATCAAACATCAGCACAGATGGCGCAAATCTGACTCCATCATCCCACACAAAGGTATGGCCTCTACCCACACGTGGTAAAGCCAGCTGTCTGCCATGTGTAGGACGTTTTTTCTGCACTCGTGCACTCCCATGTGCATGCCATGTGGGTGAGAGAGAAGTAAAGGGAGAGGTATGGGAGGTGGGGGAGTAAGCGGGTGATGACTCGCCTGACACAGGCCTTCCCTGGGAAGATGCCTGGTACTGAGTATCACCATGTGGGGCCCATGTGGAAAATTCCACTCCTGAAGGGCCCAGTTGTGGTGATTCCACCCTTGAGGTATTCAGCTGAGGTGAAGGTATGCACTGGAGGGTGAGACATCGGTGAACAGGGTGGCGAGCTTGACAGTGAAACAGCCCATCAGCGTTTATTCTGTTGACGATCGCCAACTCCACACTCACCTGCCTGGTGTACTGGGTCATTTACCTCCTCCTCCTCAGTGAACTCGTCACTGTCAAAGGTCCTGTACTCCTGCAGGAGTTTGAGAGCCTTCTCTGGCGTCTGAGAGTGGGTAGGGGTCGGAGAGTGAGAGAGGTTGCTTTCAACATGGTAGTTCCTTCTCTCCTCTGAGGACGTGCTTTCACTAAGTGTCCGTGAGGACATGGTGTTGTCCAGGGCAATACCAATGGCACTATCACTGAGTCCTTTCCCCGGCACTAAAGGCAGAAATTTCAGTGGGGTCCATGAGGCTATCGGCCCTGTATGTGGTGGTACAGAATCAGACGATAATGAAGAGGATGATGTGGCCCCTCACGTTACCAGTGCCGGGTACAGACTGAACCGTGCATCCATGGCATATCTGGGGGTCCTACCTACCCGTTGAGTATATAGAAAATGGTTGCAAGTTCAAAAGGGTGGGGGAAGGTGAGTGCAGTATATGCCGTCAGCTGGCCGCGCTCAGTTCCCTGCATCGTGACGACTATACACATCAGCCAGTGGTTAGGGGTTAAGCAGGATGCATGGGCATGAATCAGATTTTATTGCCTAATTACATGTGACGCTGAGCTACCTGGGGATGAGGATGGGGAGTTGTGAATGTGAGTAGGCCATCTTTGAGAGTGTACAGTCAAATGACAAAGTATGTTCACCTCTCCTGCCTCTTTCTCACTGTTGGATTAAAAAATGCTTTAATAAGACGTAGTGGACAAATTTGCATCTTATTACCCAAAGATGAATGATAATATGCATAACAATAAGTCCTTGTGAATCAAGCAGTGAAAGGGTGGCAAAAGTGAACAGTCTTTGGTATTTAATTTTACGGAACATTAAGTGAGAGGTGAAGCCTGACAGGAACTGTGTGAAAATGTAATGTCATCATACAGCAGAGAAAGATCCAATATTTGGTATTCTTTGATAGGTTGTATGATGAAATTCAGTATGCACTGCAATCCACAGAAGAGGGAGGGGGAAAAAATATGAAGCAGAGCGAGAGGCAGTGCCTCAACGAGGATTAAAGGTACTGTGTTTGATTGGAGAGAGAGAGAGAGAGAGAGAGAGAGAGAGAGAGAGAGAGAGAGAGAGAGAGAAGGGGATGTGTTGGTGGAAATATTTTAATGATGCAGAGATGATGATGATGATGGTGGTAATTATAATGGCGGTGATGATGAAAGTAGTAGATAGTGATGGTTATGATTATGATAATGATGATACTTTCTCTTTGTACTGTCTTTCACACCCTTATTTGTCTGAAATATGTGTGAAATAAAGCTGTACCGATTATTGAGGGAGCTATGGTAGTGACAGTGATGATAAAGATGAGATGATGATGATGCAGAGGAGGAGGGTTATGTTAATAGTAATGATGGAGGTGATTATGAAAAGCATTAACACTAAGGGATGAACAGCAGTACTACTTGTCCACCAACATAATGGAAAAAATAGGACTGATACAAATATTGATGAATTCAGTTAGGCTATGTGTTACTTCATATACTCCCATTATGCTAAATGAATAAATTTGGAAGTAGTCATTAAAAGTAGTAACATCATCAAGTTTAAATAGTTACATTACAACACTGATAAGGGAGATAGAATAGTCTGCCAACTGCCTTATTTTGTCATAGTTACCCATCCCATTTTCTTGTTTCCCTTGTATGGTAACCCCACTCTCCCAAGATTCCAGCTGGCATTACAAAAGGTGTGAAGGAAAACTATGTGAGCAGACCTTGTATTTCATGAGACCTTGGTCTAGATCAGTGTTTCTCAACCTTTCAAACTCTATGGACCCCTTCCATCCATTAACCTGCCGTGTGCCAGTGCCATTTTAAAATGGTCTGACATAATTCAGCGGCCAGTGTCAGTGCCATTTTAAAATGGTTTAAAATAAAAAACTTCACTGTGACCACATGTTTCAAGATTCGCGGGTAAAGATTGGCAGGCATGTAAGGTAACTGTTCCTCTACCATCCCCCAGGCTGTCAAGGCCATACGCTCACTCGCTTCCACCCTCACGCTCGATCTGCCTCACTCTGCCTGTGTGCCTCACCCAGTGCTGTACATTAGTGAGGACATATTGTAAATATTTTCATGTAAGTGTAAGTTGTAAATATTTTCTTGTAAGTGTAAGGACTATATACTGAAGTCAAGTTGTAAATACCTTCTTGTAAGTGTCAGGACTGTACATAATGAAGTCAGGTTGTACCTATCTTCAAGTAAGTGTAAGATAATGCATTCACAGCGAGAAAGACACGCAAATTGTGATAGATGCTGAAGTAATAAGTAATCAGAAAAGTGTACTGAACATTGCTATACCATCCCAGCATAAATATCTGCGTATACCTTACATAGAAAACGGCTTTCTCTCACTTACGTGGTGAGCGTGAGAGAGCGGCTATACCTGTACACAAGCATGCAGGACTCAATAAAACTCATTTCCAAGCCTCGGTGAGCATTTTAATGACGAAATTTGTTGTTCCGCATCAAAATCTATCACTTTAGCCAAAAAAAAAAAAAGGTCGAAAAATGGTCGGCATTGGGGTGACCCATAGGGCTAAAAATAGCTGGCATGCAGCAGGTTAAAATATTCTAAGGAACCCTTGGTACGGGATTAGATAGGTTGCCATGACATCTCACGTTTTATGTTAAGTAAGAATGGTTAAAAATGGGGTTCTTTTCATAGGAAGTGGTGTTTATTATCCTCAGATTTTTTTTTTTTTTCATTACACAAAAATGATGCAAAACAAAAGCTCTCTGAGTACATTTACAAAAGGAAAAATAAAGGAAACCTCACTTCTCAAAAACAAAATAATCAGGCTTTGAAAATGGTAAATTCTTAGGTAGCAACACTAAAAACTGAAGTTACAAATAGCATGACATGATATCTTCCCATATTAATTGTTATGATCATTTAGTTTTTTTTTTTTTTTCCTCAGCGAGTGATGTTAATTTTTTTTTTTTTTTTTTGTCTCAGTAACGTTACATTGTTCAACCATTATAAAAAACAAAAGATCTTACAAAGCCCTTCCAAATGTACTAGACACAGATCACTTCATTAGTTTATAACAAGACAGTTTAACTGACTTTATTCTGTGTAGTGATAACACGGAATAAAGTTTTTACTCATACTCTGTGATCCATTCCCAGTAGACACCAAATAATTGCAATTACTGTGAGACTTGCTGCTGACCAATAGCAATAAGTTCTCAATACATGGGGATATCCTTGATAAACAGACACGCATGTCATCTTCGATTCTTGACCTTGACCTATATTCAGTTTTCAGTGTTGTCATGGCTGAAAAGCTAGCCTTACATAGGTAGGTGGTGGTGAAAGGTATCAATACTTTCATCCCCACACCATGACATACCGGGAACTCATGAGAACACTGAGCCCAGAAGGTTTCCAGTGGCACTGCAGTGAAATGAGTTCTCATGCTACTATCAGATGATAAGGCAATGAGCTCCTCTAATAATTTTGATGATGAGGCTTCCGGGAGCTTGATCTCAATATTCTCAATAAAAGTGTTTTCTGTCCACTGGTATGAAGCATCCTGCTCCTCAGTTAGTTCAGGGAAATAGCTGTTGAATTTGTCTATCATCTTTGACAGGTGCAATGTTACCTGCGGTTTGGTTACATTGAAACTCACGTTTCTCTCTTGAATGAATGCATGCATATGTTCAAACATATCAGTGATTCCTGACGAGGCACGAACTCCCCACAACTTAAGCTTTATTTGAAGGGCTCAACTCTTTAGTAGTGAGTAATGCTGTTTGTGTTTGCACCTTGCATTGTTTTGTTCACCTTATTTACTTTACTGAATAGGTCTGCCAGGTAGCTGAGCTGAACGAGCCATTTCTCAACATTCAGGAAATCTGCTAGCTCAGCTCAGGCTTCTTCTCCGAAAGGAATGTACACAGCTCCTGCCTTAGGCTGAATAAGCGTGAGAGCATCCTCCCACGGGACAACCATCTCATCTTTGCATGCATAAACAGGGAATGATGATCTGCACCTACTTCCTCACAAAGTGCAGTAACAATCTGGAGTTTGTGGCCCTTGCTTTAACAAAGTTCATAGTGGCTACAGCAATGTTCATACCTGCGTGAAGCCCAGGTTCCAAGTCTTTTGCGGCGAGCAATTCTCTATGCAAAAAACAGTGAGTTGTAACGGCAGGGCGAGGAACTTCTTTTATTCAGGTCACGACTCCTTTGTGCCTGCCAGTCATAGCTGCAGTGCCATCAGTACATATTTCGATGCAGTTAGTCTAACTGAGTCCATTATCCTTCAGAAAATCATTCAGAGTTTGAAAACCTTCCATTCCTGCCATTGTCGTTCTCATTTCTACAAAAAGTCCTCTTGTATCCCATGCTCCCACACATAACGCACAAATTCCCCATCCCACGGACCCTTTGGTAGATTTCTGCGGCCCTCTTGGGGTCCGCGGACTCCTGGTTGAGACGCGCTGGTCTAGATGATATAAGGGTAGGTGACGGGTATACGCCTGTAGTGGCATTACATGACCGAAAGGCTTCAACCTTCTCTTGAAGACTGGAACATGCATGTAGCACATAACTGTGACCCCTGGTGGTGTCAGTACACATCCATACTCACATCACTTAACCTGAATTAAAATTGTCATCTCTCCATCTTGAATGCTGATGTATAGCAACTGATTCAATTACAATATGATATTTGTCACTGCTGTCACTAAAAAGTGCTATGGAAATACTATAGTGGCAAGATAACATCTTTTTCTAGCACTGCATTCCATGAAATAACCTGAAAAAGGAGGAAAATCCATGTTAGTTTAAGGTGCAGGATTTATAGTCCCCTCTTGTATGGAAAAAACAATACACAGACCATCCCTGACGTATCCCAAAAATGCGGCAAAAATGTGAAAAAAAAAAAAAAAAAAAAAGCAGGGATGTTTGAGAATCATGTGGTATCCCAAGGATCAGGAAGGATTGCTGGTGCAAAAAATTAATCAATTAATTAATTAATAACAAAACCTGTTCCAAACAAACTAGGGCGTGTAGGTCACTGAACCAGCTAAATGTTTTACGCACTACCGGTATACATAAATTTCCTGGAATTTTGCATCCCTTTGAAATACTTTTATTTGACGTTTTTTGCTCAGTTTGAGACCTTCTTTTCCATTTATCTTTTCATCGCTTTATAATGCATTGGGCCTCTCAGGCTTACTTTCATCTGTTCATAAATGAGTATGATGTCAGCCACTCTCACTCTCTCTCTCTCTCTCTCTCTCTCTCTCTCTCTCTCTCTCTCTCTCTCTCCAAGACACACCACAATACAGAAATTGCTCTCCCAATACAAGGATAGCTTTTCACCACGAGACCCAGTAGTCTATTATCTTCCCTTGACCTACACTCTCACCGTACCCCCTTCTGACCTCGGCCATGCGTCCTGTTAGGAGGCTTCGTAGCACCCCCTTCTTGACGATTTTTCTTTTACTATGGCTGGTTAGAATTAGAATAATTCTGAACGTTACTTATGCAGAATATAACAATGCCAGAAGGATTTATACAGCACAGAATAGGACAATAAAGTGAACTAAGAAAAGTAAATCGCTTAGGAAGGGGTGTTACAGGGCTTCCTTATCCGACGAGAATACGGACCTTCCTCACTCTTACAGTACGTATTTTCATATTCTTTCCCATTATCTACATATGCCTTATTCCTTCATTCTGTACTCTCTGTTTCCCTTCCTTAAATTTCTATACTTCACTTCTATATCTCTCGACTCATCTCATATATTTCTTTCTCATACGTTTATGCCCCAATTTTCTCCATCCATTCATCTCCTCTTCCCTTTTTTTTTTTTTCGGATGTACGTCTCTAGTTCCAGACGCTAAGTAAATCTGGTCTCCGTTTTCTCTTTACCGCATATTATTCGATTTTCCTCCTCACCAGCTTTCTATCATTTTCTTTCCTCTCGGCCTCAAGTAATTTTACCCTGTACTCACTCTTTGTTGGTAATTAATTCCTGTTCTCCTTCTCACAGGTTCTCGCCATCTTCTCCTTTTTGTACTTTCTTCTGTGTTCTAATTTAACTTCACGTTTGGCTCGTTTTCGTCTTCCATCTCTGTCCTTGCCTTTTCTGTTCTTGTCTTCCATCTCTGTCCTGGTGTTCTATCTCTGTCCTTGTCATCTATCTCTGTCCTTGTCTTCTATCTCTGTCCTTGTCTTCTATCTCTGTCCTTGTCTTCTATCTCTGTCCTTGTCTTCTATCTCTGTCCTTGTCTTCTCTGTCTTTGTCTTCTATCTCTGTCCTTGTCTTCTATCTCTGTCCTTGTCTTCTCTGTCCTTGTCTTCTATCTCTGTCCTTGTCTTCTATGTCGTTGTCTTTATCTATGCTCTTGTCTTCCATCCCTGTCTTCACCCTATCGTCCTGTTTTTCCCTCCTTCTGTTAGTCATCTTTCACCCACTTAACCCTTTCAGTATGGTGATGCATCGTGGTGTATAATCTTGCTACTGCCGGAAGATTTTTAATGTATATGGAGGACATCTTGTAGTGCGCAGGTGTATCTGTCTTAATTATCCACTTCAGGTAAGGTAACGTCTTTATTGCTACATTTTATCTACCATCATTTTGCTCACATTGAAGAACCAAAGGTTCGTATGCTCGTCGGTTAAGGAAGCTCCATAACACCTCTTCCTTGAAGATGTATTTATGGATATGGGTGGTTAATGTTGTTTTTGTACGTTATTTATGCAGAGTACGGCGATATTAGATGAGTTGATGAAACTCAGTAGAGGACAGTAATAAACAAAATAAATCACTTAGGAAAGGGTGTTAGAGAGCTTCTTTGCCTGACGAAATACTGGTCGTACAGTTACATTAGATTTCTGTGTAGGGGGACTGACATGTTAAGGCAGAGGGTATGAGTGACTGGCGCGGACACGTAAATCCAAACTAAGCTAGAATGAGAGACAAAAACTTAGTGCTTCACATAAGGTATAGTTACGGTCAGGAACTTCTTTCCACTTCTAAGACGAACACTTATGAAACTCATACACATTATCCTGAAAAACCTGTTGCGTTCCGAAGAGCGCATCACTAGGTTTGAAAAGTTACTGTTCACTCTATCTTTATTAATCGTCAAGAAGTGGATTGATATTAGATTCCTCCATAGTGCACCACAGGAGCTTATGATGATGATTTAATTTGGTTGTTGAAAGCATGGAGGAGGCTAAAGTGAAGACGGAGAGGTGGAGGGAAGGGATCGAAGCACAGGAAGCATAAATTACTGCTGACACAATAAAGGTTTGGGTATGTAGGTGTGAGTGTCAAGTAGGCCTAATTGTTTGAAGTAAAGTATGTGGCTCTGTACTGTGTGTGAAAAATGAGGCGGAAGAAATTTTATCCTGTGCACACCTTGTAACAGAAGGATCAGCAATAAAAGAAATGGTGTTTGAGGTGGATTGCAGACTGTGAGAAATTCTCAATATGCGATATGGAAATGTTGGGTGGGAGAGAGATACAGGTTAAAGCTTGAATTCTTTATTTTCTCTAACGTTCCGGGCTAAACAGAACCCATCCTCAGAGAGTTCAGCACTGGGTAGCCAGAAACGTTAGAGAAAATAAGAATTCAAGCTCTAACCTTTGTCTCTCCCTCCCACCAAGATTTCCACTTATCGCATTGGATCATCTAAATATGCGATATGTACAGTTCCGGACAGATGAAACGGCTACACCCCATCCACCAGACACTTGGTTTGGGTCTCAGTGGTTCTGGTAACAGTTGCAGGTGGAGGGAGGGGGGATGTGGGAGGGTGAGGAGGGGAGAAATGTGGGCGGAGTTATATAGGGGATAGTGTGGAAGGGTGAAGAAGCAGCACACTCTGGCTGGTGGAAGGGGGAGACGAATGGTTGGGTAGCGGAGACGAGAGTCTGCTGGAGGGTAAGACAGGTGAGTGTGATTAGATGAAAAGAAATGACAAAAAATGAATTATTATAATATCTGCTGCATATATTGCATTTTATGTACTAAATAAAAACACTGTCTATTATTCACCACCGTATTTGGGTATCCTACTCATTATTATTATCCTTTGGATATTAGGCAATAAATAAAGATATTGGACGGTCTTTCGGACCCGAACCAATTTTTTCATAACTTTTTTCTTCAGCTATTTCCGTATTCCTATTATCCCTCGTGCTTGAAGTCCCCCTTTTTATCACTTTCTCCAACGCCCTACATTTTTTTTTTAGGCATAAGGCAGTTTAACTTTCTCTTTAAATAACCATATTTGTCAACAAATATTCCTTTCATTAATCTATTTAATTACCTGTTTTCTTTCAATATGCATTTGTCTAATAATGGGTGTTACACCTTAATTGGCGCCGCTATTTGACGTTTTGAATAAATTTGGTCTAAATTTACGCATATATTGCAGTCTCTCTCAAGTAGGCTGGCAACCTCACACATCCTTCCCCCTGCTTTCTCCTTCTCTCGCTACCCGTTCCCTCCTTTCCTTTTGTAGTACTGTTTATCTATTCTTTCTCATATTTTTAACCTCATTCCTTCTTACAAACTTTTAGTGCCATAGGAATTTCTCCCTTATCACCTACAGTCCTACTACATGAAAATGGAAAAAACTGCCATCGGGAAAAGAATAACTGGAAATTTATGGCGAAGGTTATGATATTAGTTATTTAGAATGAAAGTGTTGGCAGATACGCATTCTTGACGTGATTATCACAGCCACAGCATTTCGCCTTCATAAAACAGAAGGACTATAGGTTTCATGCATTACCTCCTTACGTCCAGCATTACTGTGCAGAACGCCATGTATAACACATTAAGGACCACAAGGACAGTACTGGTAGTCATCGTGATTCTCATGAATCTCTCCATAGGCTATTGAAAACAGTGCTTTATGCTCAACTTCAGACTTATGTTCTCATCAGGGCAATGATAGGCAAAGATAATAAAAACAATATATACAACCAAATTATCATTTATTATACAACAAAGCTCAAACTGCCTCCGTGCTGCAGTCTCAAGGGTGTAACCAGGTCACACAATCACATGTAACCTGAAGAAATTAAATACATGATCCTATATATATATATATATATATATATATATATATATATATATATATATATATATATATATATATTGTTACATAGCCTATGATTTCGTCATCCTTTGTGTAATTTTAATGCACAGTTGCTGCATGTTTGATCACGAGCGTGTTCTGCCTCAGTCCCCCCCTTCTACCGTTATAGTAGAGTAAGTCGTTCTCTCTGTTATACTTTGCGGGATTTTCAGCTCTCTGTCCCCATGGCTTCATTTGCGCGTCCCTCTTACAAGTTGTATCAAGCTCTGCCAGCCCCTATATAATGAGCTCAGTCTCTGCATCATTGCCACTTAGATCTGCTCCTCATTTTGTTCACATCTCTGTCCTTCCCTGTACAGATATTATTATTGTGAGTGCTCAAGAAATCTCCAACCATCTAGCAGCTGTGTGTAATTTGAGTATAACTGTTGTTGCATTTTTTCTTGTACTGTATAGCATAAGTTTAATTTGTAGGCCTAGTGAAGTTTTTGTAATTCGTGTGGGGTTCTTGATGTCAGTCATTTTTGATAATAGTTTGTATCTGTAATTATTTATCTGGCATTCACTGAGTATTATCTGGTATCTCATTTTATCAGGGCTGACTTAGATAAATTTATTCTTGCTAATTTCGTGTTAATAGAGGCTATTGCAGTTAACCATATATTTAACCTGTTTATTTGCCATTACATTATCCTTATGAGTTCTGAATGTTTTATTGTTAGTTTGTGCATTAAACTTTAACTTGTAATTTTACCTAACTCTTTGTTTTGAACCTGGAACTTTACGGGACAGTAGTGACTCTTAGTATTCTCACTTAAAGTGTACGTTATCTTTCTCTGTTCCGTAACATAAATTTGGCGACCTCGCCAGGATATTCAGGATATTATCATAAGGATATTGTTTGATATTTTGTGACTGTGATATATTCATGATGGCTACTATTTCTATACTTGATGAAGCCAAAGATTTTTTGTCAAATGTGCAAACAGTGTGTGATACAGAAAACAGAACAAAGAATGAACTTAAGTTTGTTGCTCAACAATTGGGAATTGCAGTTCACTCTCATCATTCTAAAGATCAAATTGTTGGCATGATTAATAAAAGCTTGTTTAATGTAACTCCTCCAAATGAGCAAACGCAGATTGAATTAGCTAAGTTACAGCTAGCCCTGCAGGAGGCTAAGGCTAAGGAGGCGGAGTCTCGTGTGAAGGAAGCTGAATTTCAAGCACAGGCTAAGGAGGCTGAATTTCAGGCAAAAGCTAAGGAGGCTGAGGCACAAGTTGAAATTGCTAGGATTCAGGCAGACCATGAGTATCGCATGAAACAAGGTGGAACTGGATCATCTAGCTCTGATGGTTTTGATGTGGCTAAAAATGTTAAACTTGTCCCTCCTTTTAATGAATCTGATTTAACAAAGTATTTTCAGTTGTTTGAGAGGGTAGCTACAGGTTTTAATTGGCCTAAGGAGTATTGGCCAGTACTCCTTCAAACTGTTCTCACCGGTAAAGCTCAAGTAACTTATGCATCTTTGCCTCAGGATCAGTCTGATAATTATGATGTAGTTAAGAGCTTGATTCTTAAGGCCTATGAGCTTGTTCCTGAAGCTTATAGAGTAAAATTTAGGACAACTTATAAGCAAGATAAGCAATCACATGTTGAGTATGCAAAAATCAAAGAAGATCTGTTAGAGCAGTGGTTAAATTCTAAGAATGTGGATTCTGATTTTGGTAAATTTAAGCAGATGATTTTGCTGGAGGATTTCAAAAGGTGTATTAGTAGAGATGTAAGCCTATATCTTGATGAGAAAAGAATAGATAATTTGTCTGATGCTGCAGTTTTAGCTGATGAGTATGTTCTCACTCACAAGAGATATTCTAGAGAAAAGGGAAAGCTGAGAGTAAGTACGTTGCCTCTACTCAGAGTACAGGTAACAGGAAAGAGAATAAGGATGATGTTTCTCAGGAAGTAAATACCAGCTTCACCTCTAGATTTCAGAAAAGTAAATGTACTTATTGTAGTAAGCTTGGTCATACTACGGAGAGATGTTTCAGGAGACAGCGTGATGTGAACAAAAAGGAGTCTTTAAATATTCAGTCAATTGGTCTAGTGTCCACTCTTGAGAGTTCCCAGAATTCTTTAACTGAGTTAACTGAACCTGCTTTGAGGGGTAACTTAAATTCTCATGATGGAGCTCCTCTTTTGAGCAGTAACGTGGGTGACACTCTCAAGAGTTCATGAGCTAATTTCCTGTCTGATGGTTTTGTCAGTCCTCTGGACAGTAATGACAGGAAATCAGTTAAAATATATCGTGATACAGGTGCTTGCCAATCCCTTATGCTGACCAGTGTTCTAGGCTCTAATTTTAATTCCTCTGATGAAACTGTAATCTTACAAGGTGTAGGGAATAATTACTTCTCTGTTCCTCTGTGCAGAGTGAATTTAGAGTCTGGTTTTGTTAATGGTTCTGTTATGGTTGGGTTGGTTGAGACACTCCCAATGTCAGGTGTAACTTTCTTACTTGGAAATGATATTGGTGGAAGTCAAGTGTGTCCAGCTCCTCAGTTGTCTAGTGAGCCAGTGGCTGCGTCCCAGGATTGTGATGTCCCTGATGTGTTCCCTGCATGTGCTGTCACTAGGGCTAAGTCTAAAGTTACTGGTGATTTAGAGGATAATGATGATGATGATGTTATCCTAGCTGACACTTTTCTTGCTACTTTGGACCACTCACCAGATGAGGCAGTACCCCGTAGTGTTGATAATTTGTCTCGTCAAGAGTTGGTTGAGTTGCAGGTTGCTGACCCTGAGTTGAAAGGTCTAGCTAACTCTGCTTACAGTTAAGAAGAGTCAGCCGGTGCTTCTACTTGTTATTATGTAAAGTCAGGAGTACTTATGAGGAAGTGGAGACCCCCAACAGCATCAGCCGAATGTGAATGGGAGGTTGTACATCAAGTTGTCATCCCTCGTGTTTGTAGGCAGGATATCATTAGAGTGGCTCATGATTCCAGTTTGGCAGGACACCTTGGAGTGAGGAAGACTGTGGCACGCATTTTGAAACACTTCTACTGGCCAGGTATCTTCAGGGATGTTTCCTGGTATTGTAAGTCTTGTCACACCTGTCAAGTTGTGGGGAAGTGTAATCAGACCGAAAAGGTTGCACCTCT
The DNA here is from genome assembly GCF_032717465.1 of Coenobita brevimanus. Taxonomy (NCBI): domain Eukaryota; kingdom Metazoa; phylum Arthropoda; class Malacostraca; order Decapoda; family Coenobitidae; genus Coenobita; species Coenobita brevimanus. The sequence goes on from NC_137034.1 coordinate 21,422,072, forward strand.
AGTTCCCATTCCTCCTTTTGAGGCGCCTTTCACCCGTGTGTTGGTGGATATTGTGGGCCCTCTTCCTAAGACTTCTTCAGGATTTTCTTATGTGTTGACCATGATTGATATGGCTACTCGTTATCCTGAAGCCATTCCACTTAGAAATATCTCAGCAAAGAACGTGGTTAAGGAAATGCTAGGGTTCTTCACAAAGTTTGGTCTGCCCAAGGAGGTACAGTCAGACCGGGGAAGTAATTTCATGTCATACGTTTTCAAGCAGTCTCTGAAAGAGTTGGGCATCACCCAGATCACGTCTTCAGCTTACCATCCCCAGACCCAAGGAGCGTTGGAGAGATATCATCAAACACTCAAATCGATGCTCAAGAAATACTGTTTGGAACATCAGAAAGACTGGGATAAAGGTCTTCAATTCGTTGTGTTTGCTGCAAGAGAATCTCCAAATGAATCACTGGGCTTCTCACCTTTTGAACTACTGTTTGGCCATGAAGTAAGAGGACCCCTTAAGCTACTCAAGGAATGTTGGCTGTCGGAGGAAGATGACATCAACCTGCTGTAGTATGTGATGAATTTCAAAGAACGGCTGTCCATTGCTTTACAGCTGGCGAGAGAGAATTTAGGAGCTGCTCAGGAGAAGATGAAGACTTGGTATGATAAGAAGTCCAGGTTACGCCACTTTCAGCCAGGAGATCAGGTTTTGATTCTGCTACCAGTTCATGGGCAACCTCTTCAAGCCAAGTTTAGTGGCACTTATTTCGTGGAGAAGAAACTCAGTGATGTCAGCTATGTCATCGCCACACCAGATCGTAGAAAGAGCAAGCAACTATGTCACATCAACATGCTAAAGTTATATCACAGGCGGGACGAAAATAATCCAGTCTGCACTGTAGCTGTTCCACCCGAGTCTACAAGTGAAGTTCTCCCATGCAGCATGAGCCTGAGTGATAGTTTGGGGAAGAATCCCGATATCATGAATGATCTCCAGACTAAGCTTTCTCATCTACCTCCCAAGGAAAGGCAGGAGTTTTCGGCATTACTGCAGGAGTACCCACAAGTGTTCCGTGCTACTCCAGGAAGAACCACTGTGTTGATGCATGATGTCGATGTTGGAGACGCAAAACCAATTAAATTGCCTCCTTACCGTGTGAACCCAGTGAAAGTTCCTCTCATCCAGAAGGAGCTTGGCTACCTGTTGGACCACAAGATGATTGAGCCCTGTCAGAGCGAGTGGAGTTCTCCTGTCACTCTAGTCCCTAAGCCAGGTGGGTCACAGAGGCTTTGCATCGACTACAGACGTGTTAATCAGATAACCAAAACAGACACTTACCCTCTCCCTCGTGTGGAAGATTGCATAGACAAGATCGGAAAGGCTAGGTACATAAGTAAGTTTGATTTGTTAAAGGGATACTGGCAAGTACCTATGACTGAACGTGCTAGGGAGATCTCATGTTTTGTAACACTAGGAAAGGCTTTTGCATGTTTTGTAATGCCGTATGGTATGAAGAATGCACCAGCCACATTTCAGAAGCTCATGAATGTTGTAACAGAGGGTTTGGCAGGGTGTGTTGTTTATATTGATGATGTATTAATCTTCTGTGACAACTGGAAAGATCACCTATGCCATGTCAGTAAATTTCTTGACCGTTTAGTTCATGCTAATCTTGTAGCTAATTTATCAAAGTGTGAGTTTGGTCAAGCTAAAGTTCAGTACCTTGGGTATGTAATTGGTGATGGACATGTTGCACCACCAGGAGCTAAGGTTCAGGTTATAAGTGATCTTCCCAGACCTAAAAGTAGGAAAGAGCTACAAAGATTTTTGGGAATGGTAGGTTATTACAGGAGATTTGTTCTTAACTTTTCTATTCTTGTATCACCACTTACAGACCTACTGAAAAAGGGAGTTGAATTTGTCTGGACCGATAACTGTGAATCCTCTTTCAACAAACTTAAAGCTATTCTATTAAGTAAGCCAGTGCTCGCTACTCCAAATTTTGCTAAGCCTTTTAAGATGGCTGTTGATGCAAGTGATACAGGAGCTGGGGCTGTTTTGCTGCAAGAGGATGATCAGGGTATTGAACATCCTGTATCTTATTACAGTAAGAAGTTCACTCCACCTCAAAAGAACTACTCAACTATTGAGAAAGAGCTTTTGGCCTTGATTTTGGGTTTACAGCATTTTTCATTTTATTTGTGTTCTGGTTTTGACCCCATAGTCATTTATACCGATCATAACCCACTGAAATTCCTTAGTAAGTTTAAAGATAAAAATCAGAGATTGACAAGATGGAGTCTACTTCTTCAGGAGTATTCATTAGACATACAACATGTCAAGGGGAAAGAAAATGTTATTGCAGATTGCTTATCTAGACTTTAGACAGATTGTTTTAGAGTAATAAGAAATTTCCTTTGTAAATTTCTTTTTCTTTGTGGGGAGGTGTTACATAGCCTATGATTTCATCATCCTTTGTGTAATTTTAACGCACAGTTGCTGCATGTTTGATCACGAGCGTGTTCTGCCTCAGTCCCCCCCTTCTACCGTTATAGTAGAGTAAGTCGTTCTCTCTGTTATACTTTGCGGGATTTTCAGCTCTCTGTCCCCATGGCTTCATTTGCGCGTCCCTCTTACAAGTTGCATCAAGCTCTGCCAGCCCCTATATAATGAGCTCAGTCTCTGCATCATTGCCACTTAGATCTGCTCCTCATTTTGTTCACATCTCTGTCCTCCCCTGTACAGATATTATTATTGTGAGTGCTCAAGAAATCTCCAACCATCTAGCAGCTGTGTGTAATTTGAGTATAACTGTTGTTGCATTTTTTCTTGTACTGTATAGCATAAGTTTAATTTGTAGGCCTAGTGAAGTTTTTGTAATTCGTGTGGGGTTCTTGATGTCAGTCATTTTTGATAATAGTTTGTATCTGTAATTATTTATCTGGTATTCACTGAGTATTATCTGGTATCTCATTTTATCAGGGCTGACTTAGATAAATTTATTCTTGCTAATTTCGTGTTAATAGAGGCTATTGCAGTTAACCATATATTTAACCTGTTTATTTGCCATTACATTATCCTTATGAGTTCTGAATGTTTTATTGTTAGTTTGTGCATTAAACTTTAACTTGTAATTTTACCTAACTCTTTGTTTTGAACCTGGAACTTTACGGGACAGTAGTGACTCTTAGTATTCTCACTTAAAGTGTACGTTATCTTTCTCTGTTCCGTAACAATATATATATATATATATATATATATATATATATATATATATATATATATATATATATATATATATATATATATATATATATATATATATATATATATATATATATATATATATATATATATATATATATATATAATAACCATGAACAACAAAGTTTGATCTAAAATTTATTGTGTTGGGTAAAGCAGAGGACACTAACTAGCATGGCAACCTACCACACGGAAACCACCATGTTGCACTACACGCCACAGAAACCGATGCACAGACCATGATATCAGCGAAAAGACTATGGGAAGAGTATTGCACGAAGGAGGGTTGCAACACAGGACCCTAGCAATCGTTATGTTGACAAGCCAGAGGATTTTTGGAAGTGTGTCACTGAAGGCACAACTGCTGGAGAAGGAATAATACTCGGTGAGTATTATTTCTGAGGTTTTCGCTTGTATAAACTAACATATTCAGCCATACATGACCATAAAAATATATTAATAATTACTGCAGGGGGACAACCAGTTTCGTTACAACGTCAGTCCATGCAGAGGAAATTACGTATGGCATATAGGGTTACTCGATGTTAAATTTCATAAGTGTAGAGCCTGTATGATTATATATATATATATATATATATATATATATATATATATATATATATATATATATATATATATATATATATATATATATATATATATATATATATATATAAAGTATTTCACGGCGAATTAGGCACCTTAGATGACGGTGCAACCCCCGGTTTTACATCAGAGTTTCTACTTTCTGCTACGTGATCAGGAACACAGTTGGCTCGGAAAATTGTCCACCTACTCCACCGACCCGGGTATCAGTCTCAGATACGAGATAACCACCTCGTTGCCACCAGTTACATATTTATGATATGACAGTGACAGTTTCATCTGATTTTTCTGTGTAGTTTTCTTTATCTAATTTGTCTTAATAACCGCTCTACTTACTCCTACTCAATTTTTGAGGGCTAAACTAGGGAACGAGGCTTTTGGGAGGAGTAGTCTGGCATTAGATTTTACATGAATCATTCAACACAGTCGCACCTGACTTAATGTAGACCTGCAGTCCTTACCCTAACATTATCCGGGATGCGTGTTTTTTAGCTTAGTTGTCTACACGTTACAAATTTCATCCCTAAACAGTTACAATATATACTATTTTATTTCGTCAGGCCTACGTGATTGTGGCCTTATTTTGTAAATATGACACTATCGCATTGGCAGGTCGTGATTACGGAACATATGTTGATTACGTTTTACTTATTGAGATGAACAATAAAGTTATGCCTTCGTTAACGTAATTTTATTACTCAACGACACAAAGATTAATAAAAATACATTTATGAAGGCATAAATTTTAAATATTTATCTTAACAAGCCAAGGGTAAAGGACCACATTTGTTCCGCCAATCACGAGCGTGCAATGCGATGTTACCATATTTAAACTTGCGTTGGCCAGACGGAAGGAAATAGAGTAAATGTATTATATAGTAAGGTCAGGAAGAACATGATGTGGTGTTATTTCATAAACCTTATGTGTCTTTAACTCCTAAACTGACGGTTATGTTATTTATTATTAGAGGAACTATATCTACACTCACCTTCTTATCCACCTTTGGACAGTGTTGGTGGAAATTCCCAGGGTGTTAGCGATGGCTCGGATGGACTGCCCGGCTTCACGCATCCCTACAATGCGCCCTCTTAAACCAATCCTCCTTTCTCTTGCCTCTCTCCGTCTTGCCTCTCTACGTCTTGCCTCCATTCTGAATCGGTGTGACTGATGCCCCGGGGTGGCTGATACCTCTGTTAACACCTCTGTTCATGGCAGGAAACCTAACGACTTCGCATAGTGTCACGTGGCACAAGTTTGTCCTCTAACTACTATTTTATTTGTTTCTACAGGTAAACAAAGTCATTGTTTTTTTTTACTGTTTCTAAAGAATAACCAGACATGACAATTAATTCACATGTCAGTATGCCACTGTCTCAGTTGACGGAGAGGATCTACCTGATTCGGTTAGAATCATTCATCTCAGTATATACTGACAAAACATGGAACTGGTGGTCTGCCCTGAGTAACGGTGTTTATTGCAGTCCATAGAAAATACAAGTGAACCACAGTCGTTTCTCGTTGATGTATAAATATCCATGTGTTTGTGGTGTATTAGTCATTATGGCGTTATTCTCACCCCGGTAATCCATGTCTGAGTTTCAGGAAGTGGGTGAAGAGGTGGCCAGTTACGAGGATACTATCTGTTTGATAAATTTGAGCTCTGTGCATCCTCCATACTATGCCACGAACCGGATCCCTCATAAGAAACACCAAGGTCACCTGCTTCCTGGCATACAGTCTAGAGTATTCATCGAGCTTCAATTTACGAAGAAGAAACACTTCTGATACAGTCTGTGGTATAAATTAGTTCGCTTTACAAATACCCTTCCGTCACAGAAAGATTTACTCTATCAGGACAGATTATCATTACTATATCATACTTATCACGTAATATAGACGATAAGGATATCTCTCTACCCATTTATAAATTTATATCAGTTATATCATCTACCGAAATGTTCCGAGACGCAATAACGGCGACATGCAGATCTATAAAAATTGTCAATAAACGGGGTCTCAAATTATTACTGTCCATTAGAATTTACTTCAGGTAGAGAAAATTTTCCTTTCATCTCGTTCCCTTGCGACAATTATCACCGTCGTCATCCCTGTTATTCCCTTAAGCGCTACGACATGGCATCATCCCTATATATATATACAGTATATATATAGAGATATATATATATATATATATATATATATATATATATATATATATATATATATATATATATATATATATATATGATCAGGTATTTAATTTTTTTCAGGTAGCACGGAGGCAGTTTGAGCTTTGTTGTATAATAAATGATAATTTGGTTGTATATATTGTTTTTATTATCTTTGCCTATCATTGCCCTGATGAGAACATAAGTCTGAAGTTGAGCATAAAGCACTGTTTTCAATAGCCTATGGAGAGATTCATGAGAATCACGATGACTACCAGTACTGTCCTTGTGGTCCTTAATGTGTTATACATGGCGTTCTGCACAGTAATGCTGGACGTAAGGAGGTAATGCATGAAACCTATAGTCCTTCTGTTTTATGAAGGCGAAATGCTGTGGCTGTGATAATCACGTCAAGAATGCGTATCTGCCAACATTTTCATTCTAAATAACTAATATCATAACCTTCGCCATAAATTTCCAATTATTCTTTTCCCGATGGCAGTTTTTTCCATTTTCATGTAGTAGGACTGTAGGTGATAAGGGAGAAATTCCTATGGCACTAAAAGTTTGCAAGAAGGAATGAGGTTAAAAATATGAGAAAGAATAGATAAACAGTACTACAAAAGGAAAGGAGGGAACGGGTAGCGAGAGAAGGAGAAAGCAGGGGGAAGGATGTGTGAGGTTGCCAGCCTACTTGAGAGAGACTGCAATATATGCGTAAATTTAGACCAAATTTATTCAAAACGTCAAATAGCGGCGCCAATTAAGGTGTAACACCCATTATTAGACAAATGCATATTGAAAGAAAACAGGTAATTAAATAGATTAATGAAAGGAATATTTGTTGACAAATATGGTTATTTAAAGAGAAAGTTAAACTGCCTTATGCCTAAAAAAAAAATGTAGGGCGTTGGAGAAAGTGATAAAAAGGGGGACTTCAAGCACGAGGGATAATAGGAATACGGAAATAGCTGAAGAAAAAAGTTATGAAAAAATTGGTTCGGGTCCGAAAGACCGTCCAATATCTTTATTTATTGTCTAATATCCAAAGGATAATAATAATGAGTAGGATACCCAAATACGGTGGTGAATAATAGACAGTGTTTTTATTTAGTACATAAAATGCAATATATGCAGCAGATATTATAATAATTCATTTTTTGTCATTTCTTTTCATCTAATCACACTCACCTGTCTTACCCTCCAGCAGACTCTCGTCTCCGCTACCCAACCATTCGTCTCCCCCTTCCACCAGCCAGAGTGTGCTGCTTCTTCACCCTCCCACACTACCCCCTATATAACTCCGCCCACATTTCTCCCCTCCTCACCCTCCCACATCCCCCCTCCCTCCACCTGCAACTGTTACCAGAACCACTGAGACCCAAACCAAGTGTCTGGTGGATGGGGTGTAGCCGTTTCATCTGTCCGGAGCTGTACAGTAGAGGTATTCTGGTTCTGGACGGCTGATTGGAAAGTATCGAGTGTAGAGACAACCACCTGGCATGCGTGGAGGGAATTTGTTATATAGGGGATATGATCAGTGCAGGAGGAGGAGCAGAGACTAACTCCAGTGTTAAAATGAAAAATGATTGGATGATATTAAACTGTTGCCTCTCCAGACCATATAGGACTATCCTCTCATGTCAAGGGTACTCTAAGAAATGTGTATGTATGGCAGTGAGATGTTGTCTGTAAGAGAATAGGATACAGTTGGCCACATACACACCTGGGACAGTATCCTTGTGAAGCGGAGGTCTGTCTACACCTTTTGATCTTCATGCATCACAGTTACTTGGTCATTTCATGTAATTTTTGACAACCCTCTCCATTTATGTTTCTGCCTACAACAAACAAGTCAATAACGTCAAGCATGTTAAGTGCACCAGATGCCAGACCTAATCTATACACTGATGCTGTCCCAGGTTCATATGTGTCCAACTGTACCTGAAATCTGGAACGCACAAAACTGAGAATGCTGAGATGGATGAGTAAGGGTCTCACTGAATTTACTGAGAATAGTGTGCTGCCAGCCGTCTTAATGAATACAGTAATCGGAAGGTACATCATCGAAAATCCAAAGTTCATAACAGTTCAAACAGTATTATCTATATGAAACAGTGCCGCAGTAACATCGCTGCTAATCCACCGATCCTGAGGTTAGGGTACAATACAGTGAGGTGCAAAGTTAGGTTTCCTCTTATTCACGACTTTTCTTGTCACTGCCTTAAGATTTTTGAAGCTCAGGAAAAAAAAAAAAGGATAAAAAATGCTCTCTTTTTGGGAAGTGAACTGTGAATAGGAAAAATATTAGTTACAGTTGTTGGAACGGAAACCAGAAAAACATAGAAATTTTATGGGGGTGGAGTGAGAGATGAATTGGGATGTAAACTGTAGATCTATTAAGAAACTGGACAATGAATGAGAGGGATACGTACAGGTATGATGTGTTGCCACGGAATCAAGGGGAGACAGAGCTGTTATGAAAAGGTGTCGTAGAATATTATTATTATGCATGTTGGTATGGGAACAGCAGAAATATAGGGGTAAAAGAGTGTTAGGTGCCAACTCATGCACCTTTCCCACTCCATGTGTTCCGCACCCTGGTTCAGGATAAAGCTCCCTTTCTCAGGGCAGACCAACGTGCTTCTACCACCGGAGAGGCAGTAGGGCGAGGCAAGTCGTCCAGAGAAATCAGTCGTTTCCCATCCTAATGCTCACGCATTCCGCGCCTTCCTTAGGTATTACGACATATATATTACTCTTTACTAGACATTCACCCTCTACATCATTGCAGTCATCTTTTGCAGTGTTCACTGAAGTGGAAATGAGACATCAAACCTGGTTCGAACTTCAATACCATGGAAAAATATGTCTGGACAATTCTCTCGATGTCAGGAACATCCAGGCTCCCAAGCAGTAGGAGGCTCACTTTATCAAATGTGAGAAATGTACTGATTTTAAATTCTAAACTATAATTGCTGGCTTCACAATATTTAAGATAGTATAGGAAAATTTTCTCGAAATTGAATGTTGCAGTGACCTAGAAGGGAAAAGGCAAAGTGTAAAAGAACAATTTTCTCGTGAAAAGTTCAGTGACAATGGTAAATAAGTGGGGTGATCAGTGAAAGGGTCTTGAGTGAAGGATTTATGGAGTGGGTAGAAAGACTTGTATTTGTATGAAGTTGTACGAGTGACAGTTGTATGTGGTGGTGGATGGGCGGCTGTGAAGAGAAAGATTGGACTATATTTCTTTTGTAAACTCGCTTACTAAATCATAACTACTGTATATCTCGGTGACATGTACAAATACGTAATTGTCTGCACAAATACTCCAGTTAGCGCAGGCAGTATTTTTTTTTTTACTACTTCTGTATAACTATCTCTTTGTTGCCCAGCATTGCATCTAGAGGGAAGTTGACTAGAAATAAAGAATTTATAAATATCTCCATCCCTACTAGTATCGACCCCTCTTCTCTCTATATAACACAGTCGTTCTTATGGTATTTTCTCTCTCCACCTCTTCTTTGTTTATTTACTGTACACATTGGCTACATATATCACTGAAGAAGAGAAAGCTATCACAGAATCAAAACCCACTCCCATCAACTGGTTATAAGCCGAATATCTGACTTTGCCCTGTGACCTTGACTAACGACAATTACTCTAAAAATAAAATTACCTCGTTCCTTACGAAACCAAAACTCGCCCACCAAGTTTAATGTAAATCAGATCAAACCTGGTCAAGCTGATTTTTCCCAGTGACCTTGACCTTTGGCCTTACCCTGTGACACTGACTTTTCACTGATTGCTCTGAATATCGAATTTATATCTTGTCTTAGCCTGAACCCTTCCATGAAACTTAGTCTTGATCGGATAAAAACTATTTAAGTAGACCTAAGTATGAAATCTTGACCTTTGACCTACTGTTCTTAAAACGATCTTCGGTGATCCTCAACTCCTCCAAAGTCTGATCCAGACTAGATCGAGATTGTTTTATTTAGTTCACACACAGACACAAAGATCGAAAAATGACCCAGCCTTGTGATCTTGACGTTTGAGTACTAGTTCTCGAAACAACCCATTCGTTCTACCCTGACCCTTAACCTTCCCACCAAGTTTGTATATAATCTTATCAAAACTGTTAAAGATGACCTTTCTATGACCTTTTAATTTGATCTTTCTCTGTGACCTTGACCTGCGACTGGTCGTTCTCAAAATCGAATCCTTTTAGTCTTGCTTTATCCACAACCTTTACGCAAAGTTTGGATTAAATCTGGAAAAATTTTACCTTCACCCTAACCTATGATCTTGGCCTTTTAGGCTTCCTTCTTGACTAACCTTCAACCTTTCCATAAAATTAGTTTAAACTAGATTAAAGCTGTTTGAGTTAATTTGTTGACAAACAAACACAAGGTGGGAACTTTGGCCTTGCCCTGTGGCCTTGCCCATTGACTGACTGTTCTCAAAACTAAACCATTCATTCATGTCTCGACGTCAGCCATTTCCCAGAATAAAAACTGGACTAATTTACATGGCCAAAAATTTTCCCTGACCTTTGGACCGATGTTCTAAGAAAAATACTAGTTGTACTTAATAGCTGCCTCTCAACTCTCCCACGAAGTTTGCATAAAATCGGGTGAAACTGAGATACATTTACCGCACACACACACACACACACACACACACACACACACACACACACACACACACACACATGTTCATGGTCAAGCCACTGAGAGACGAATAAATTCTGAAACCCCTCTTCCCTTTCTTAAGTCTTTTACATTCGACTAAATATTTCCAAGAATGATTAAAATTGCTCTAATATGCCAGATACGGCTCCATTTTTTTTACCACCGACAATTTCCCACAAAGTAACGTTTTGAAAATCGAGTCTTCAATTTTTGTCCATGTATTCATTCGCTATTCGAAGTTTTACAACGTTTGTGATGGGGTAGTTTGGAGAGTGAAAGGGTGCAGTGAAAAATATACTGTCCTGGAAAATTGCTACTGTATTGAGAGAGAGAGAGAGAGAGAGAGAGAGAGAGACGAGTTAGTAAAAGCGAGATTAGTAAGGTGAAAGTGAGACTGCTTAATGAAGGAAGTGGCATACTTGGATGGTTAACTGATATGTGGAAATGAGGGTAGAGTGGAGGGGAGAGAGTGGGTGTGGGTGGGGTAGTGATGGATGGGAGAGGGTGGGTGTGGCTGGAATAGTGGTAGAAGGGAGAGGGTGGGTGTGGGTGGGGTAGTGGTGGAAGGGAGAGGGTGGGTGTGGGTGGGTCAATGGTGGAAGGGAAAGGGTGGGTGTGGGTGGGGTAGTGGTATAAGGGAGAGGGTGGGTGTGGGTGGGGTAGTGGTGAGAGGGTGGGTGTGGGTGGACGGTAGTGACGGATGGGAGAGGTTGGGTGTCGGTGGGGTAGTGATGGGTGGGAGAGGGTGGGTGTGAATGGGATAGTGGTGGATGGGAGAGGGTGAGCGTGGGTGGGGTAGTGGTGGATGGAAGAGGGTGGGTGTGGGTGGGGTAGTGGTGGATGGAAGAGGGTGGGTGTGGGTGGGGTAGTGATGGATGGGAGAGGGTGGGTGTGGGTGGGGTAGTGATGGATGGGAGAGGGTGGTTGTGGGTGGGGTAGTGATGGATGGGAGAGGGTGGGTGTGGGTGGGGTAGTGATGGATGGGAGAGGGTGGTTGTGGGTGGGGTAGTGGTGGATGGGAGAGGGTGGGTGTGGGTGGGGTAGTGATGGATGGGAGAGGGTGGGTGTGGGTGGAATAGTAGTAGAAGGGAGAGGGTGGGTGTGGGTGGGGTAATGGTGGAAGGGAGAGGGTGGGTGTTGGTGGGGCAATGGTGGAAGGGAGAGGGTGGGTGTGGGTGGGGTAGTGGTGGAAGGGAGTGGGTGGGTGTGGGTGGGGTAGTGATAGAAGGGAGAGGGTTGGTTTGGATGGGGTAGTGGTGGAAGGGAGTGGGTGGATGTGGGTGGGGTAGTGATGGAAGGGTGAGGGTGGGTGTGGGTGGGGTAGTGGTGGAAGGGAGAGGGTTGGTGTGGGTGGGGTAGTGATGGAAAGGACAGGTTTGGTGTGGGTGGAGTAGTGGTGGAAGGGAGAGTGTTGGTGTGGGTGGGATAGTCGTGGAAGGCAGTGGTAGGTGTGGGTGGGGTTGTGGCGGAAAGCATACGGGTGGGTGGGGCGCAGTGGATGAATGAGATGTGGATGGTGTGGAGAGTGAAGCAAAGGTAAGGGGGGGTGTCAGACGCGGCCGTGAGACAAAGCCATTAACAGTCCAAAGGAGTACAAGAGAGTGATAGAAAATCTTATTATAACTTCTTACGAGAAACAACACTAATCCCTATTATCCACAAACTGGCGTCTGTATCGTTCCCAGTTTCTTTATTTTATGTATATTATATAATTTCCGTGTTTTTTCTTTTTCCATCTGTTGATGTTGATGTCCATAGATTTCTTAGGCGACATCCGCAAGCTCCACGAATTTAAGTAGCACTGATGCGATGATCTTTGCACACACACACACACACACACACACACACACACACACACACACACACACACACACACACACACACACACGTCATTTACCTATTTACCTACTTACACACCTGCTTTTCTATCTTTAATCATTTATAACCTTTCCTTCTTTCATATTGATTTGAATACTGGCTACTCTTCACTACTTGTCAATCCTCTAACATTCGTTCCACCTACCTAGTACGTTTGATCTCCCTACCCACTCACCGAATCAACTTTTTTTTCTGTCTTTGATCTTAGGAATCTCTCATCAACTTACCTGTTACCTTGCTCGCCATCCTCCTGAGTTCTGCCCCTACTCACACCTCAGACTTTTAGGGTTTTACGGTATTTTTCACCGGTCTAGAGGCTCCCTAGCACCACTAACAGTATAATTTTGGTAGATAATAACAGTCTAGTTACACTGAAGAACATATAAGAGAATATCAGTGTGTCCAAAACAAAAAAACAGGGTGGTCCATATATAACGCTGCCCTTCCACTCCGTTGGGCGATTACTCATGTGGTGCGGGAACGACTCAGTCAGTGTTATCAATGTCTCGCCTGGACTGTTTATTTATTTCCAACCTCCCATTGCTACGTTCACACCAACACCAGCATACTCAGCCGTCCCCGCAACGCGTAAGATACCGCCCGACGAGTTTTAGTGGAGCGCTATTTACCAACATGCTGTACAGTATATTTAGAAGGAAATGACGGTAGAGAGAGCCTTAACTCCTTCCATTCAACGATTTATTTTCTGCTATAGTCTTGTTCTCTCTAGTTGATTATATTAATTTTAGGATAAACCTTTAAGTCTGGAGGGTTTAGATATAGCACCATTAACCTCTTCATTAAACGGGTTCTTCCCTCTGCTTCTCTCTCTCAGTGTGTGTGTGTGTGTGTGTTTTAGGCTTCTGGTCCTTTTGCACAACCTGTCGCTATTTTAACTCTTCAGTTTCTCTTACTTATTTCAGTGTCTCCAGTTATTTAATTTTGAAGGAAAGCTCATGTACTCTGTTTTTTTTTTCTTCTTCTTCTCTATCTATCTATCTATTGCCAGACGCCTCAATCCCGTTTGGGGTGGCCACAAACAAATCGCCTCCAAGTCGCCCTGTCCCCCGCCATTTCACTGCCCTGCTCCCAACTCACACCCCCCTCTCTCATATACCTCTCCACCCCATCCCTCCATCTCATCCTCGGCCTCCCCCTCCCTCTTTCCCCCTCCACCTCACTCATATACACTCTCTTCGTCAGTCTTTCACCCTCCATCCTCTCCACATGGCCAAACCACCTCAGTGTATTCCTCATAACGCTTCCTATCACATCCACATCCACACCACAACGTTCCTTTATATCCTCATTCGTCTTCTTCTTCATCTTATTTCGAGAGAGAGAGAGAGAGAGCAGTGACATCTTTCCCTGTGATTCTAAGTCGGGTCCTAGGTCTTGGAGTTTATTGTTTCGTTTACTTTAAAGACGCCAGAGCCTCTTACAGTCCTTCCCATATACCCACACCAGCCTTATGTAGTTTTTATGTACCCTTTCGTACATAAGTAAATGTCTTAAATTAGTTTACATTTCTTAATTAGGGTGGACAGTTGACGTATAGGGAATCGTTCCCGACTCAACTCGTTCTCTTTCATATATTGATGTCTCTCTATCTATTTATTGCCTGACACCTTAATCCCGTAGGGGGTGGCCACAAATAAATCGCCGCCATGTCTCCCTGTCTCCCGCCATTTCACTGCCCTGCTCCCAGCTCACGCCCCCCTCTCTCATGCACCTATCCACTCCATCCCTTCATCACATCCTTGGCCTCCCCCTCCCTCTCCCCCCCTCCACCTCACTCACATTCATTCTCCTCGTCAATCTTTCACTCTCCATCCTCTCCACACGGCCAAACCACCTCAGTGTGTTTCTGCTAACGCTTCCTATCACATCCACATCCACACCACAACGCTCCTTCACTTCCTCATTTGTCAGTCTGTCTCTCCAACTGACTCCACATGCTTCTGCTGTCACTCTTAACTTCTGTTCCTCCAAGAAGGTCCAAGCTTCAATTCCATACGTTAGAGCTGGTATCACAATACTGTCATGTAGTAACTTTTTCACTTCCATGCTCACTTCCCTGTTTCTTATCACTGCTTTTAAAGAACCAGCAACCTTTCCTCCTTGTTCTAACCTTTCTTGCTCTTCACCCTCTATACTTCCATCCTTACTCATCACACTACCCAAGTACTTAAACGGACTCACAGTTTCCATTTCCTCCTCATCCAACCTCACCGTACATTAAGTGACTTCTGTTCTCTCGAAGACCATAACTTTACTCTTCCCTACACTCACCTTCAGATTCCGTTTCTTACACACACTCCCAAAATCATCCACCAAACCTTGCAGCTCTCCTTCGTCCTCACTTAACAACACAGTGTCATCTGCAAAAAACAATACAGGGAGTTTCCAAACACTGCCCTCTCTCACTAGGGCCACTCCAACATCCACTGCCCCTACTTTGTATCTCTTATTACCCCATCCATATACAGATTGAACAACAATGGAGACATGACACATCCCTGTTTCAATCCAACCTTCAAATAGATGAATTCGCTCAGTTCACTATTCACACGCACTGCATCCTTAGCACCCTCACACATACTCTTCACGGCATTCAACAACTTTCCATTTACTCCATACATTCTTAATACTTTCCACAGTCCTTGTCTATCCACCCTGTCATATACTTTCTCCAAATCCATGAAGGCCGTATACAACTTCTTTCCCGTCTCGAGAAACATTTCCACTAAAGATCCAATAATGAATATCTGATCTACACAACCTCTTCCCTTCCTAAAACCTCCCTGTTCTTCTCCAACTAAATCCTCTGTTATTCCTCTAACTCTGTCAATATATATCCTACCATACACTTTTCCTATTATACTAAGAAGACAGATGCCACTACGATTACCACATACTGTACTGTACTTCTTTTTCCCCTTTTCCTTTGACAGGAGAATAATTTTACCTGACTTCCAATCCTCCGGGACTCTACCTTCCTTCCCTATGTTAATACATGTGTCTTGTCCGACAGTCAGCAAATGATGAGTGTAGGCGTGTAATGTAGAGAGATATTACACATTTGCAGTCGATGTTGGTCTGTTGGTAGAGGTATTTTCCATATTAATGTGAGCATGATGTGACTATATAGCCAGGTTTAGCTATTGGTATCTTTTGGCTTTAGTGTATGGCAGTGTTTTGTAAGTTTGGTTAATCAGTATTATTTTGTGAGCAGATGGAGAGAACACTTTAAGGAATTGTTGAACGTGGAGGATGGAAGTAATGCGAGTACAAGTGGCTGGGGAATGGCTGGAAGAAGGAGGGAGGAGAGAAGACAGGAAGAAATCAGTAGGATAGAAGTTGTGGAAGCAATGAAGAAAGTTAAATCAGGGAAAGCCCCAGGAATTGATGGAGTGTGTGGTGAAATGCTGAAGCATGGGGGAGAGATAGTAGTAGAATAGATGTGGAAGATGTGCAGGTTGGCCTGGGAGGAAGGTAGTGTCCCGGAGGATTGGAAGTCAGGTATAATTATTCCCTTGTACAAAGGAAAAGGGGAAAAAGAAGTGTGTGGTAATCATAGGGGCATTTGTCTTCTTAGTATAATAGGAAAAGTATATGGTAGGATACTTATTGACAGAGTTAGAGAAAGAACAGAGAATTTAGTTGGAGAAGAACAGGGAGGCTTTAGGAAGGGAAGAGGTTGTGTAGATCAGATATTCATTCTCAGATCTTTAGTGGAAAAGTTTCTAGAGAAGGGAAAGAAGTTGTATGCGGCTTTCATGGATTTGGAGAAAGCATATGACAGGGTGGATAGACTAGGATTGTGGAAAGTGTTAAGAATATATGGAATAGATGGGAAGTTGTTGAATGCTGTGAAGAGTATGTACGATGGTGCGAAGGCTGCAGTGCGTGTGGATGGTGAACTAAGTGAATTTTTCTCTTTGAAAGTTGGGTTGAAACAGGGATGTGTCATGTCTCCATGGTTGTTCAATCTGTACATGGATGGGGTAATAAAGGAGGTACAAGGTAGGGTGGTGGATGTTGGAGTGGCCCTGGTGAGAGAGGATAGTGTTTGGAAACTCCCTGTACTGTTGCTTGCAGATGATACCGTGTTGTTAAGTGAAGACGAAGGGGAGCTGCAAGGCTTGGTGGATGAGTTTGAGAGAGTGTGTAAGAAACGGAATCTAAAGGTGAATGTAGGGAAGAGTAAAATGATGGTCTTTGAGAGAGGTGAAGTCAGTGAATGTACAGCGAGGTTGGATGGTGAGGAATTGGAAAATGTGAGAACGTTTAAGTACTTGGGTAGTGTGATGAGTAAGGATGGAGGTTTGGAGGGTGAAGTGCTTGAAAGGGTACAGCAGGGAAGAAAGGTTGCTGGTTCCTTGATAGCAGTGATAAGAAGGAGGGAAGTGAGCATGGAAGTGAAAAAGTTACTACATGACAGTATTGTGATACCAACCCTAACGTATGAAAGTGAAGCTTGGACGTTGTTGGAAGGACACAAGTCAAGAGTGAGAGCCGTGGAAATGAGTTATTTAAGAGGAGCCTGTGGAGTCACATGGAGAGACAGGCTGGCGAATGAGGATATAAAGGAGCGTTGTGGTGTTGATGTGGATGTGATAGGAAGCGTTATGAGGAACACACTGAGGTGGTTTGGCCATGTGGAGAGGATGGAGGGTGAAAGACTGACGAAGAGAGTGTATGTGAGTGAGGTGGAGGGGGAAAGAGGGAGGGGGAGGCCGAGGATGAGATGGAGAGATGGGGTGGAGAGGTATATGAGAGAGGGGGGTGTGAGTTGGGAGCAGGGGAGTGAAATGGCGGGGGACAGGGCGACTTGGAGGCAATTTGTTTGTGGCCACCCCAAACGGGATTGAGGCGTCTGGCAATAGATAGATAGATAGATTTTGTTAGATTAGTTTTTTTTTTCATTATTAATTAGTTAATGCTATCATCTAAAAAGATATATAAAGAGCTGACAATATTAAATGAAATAAATAAGGCTGAATGACTTGTGCCTTCGGGCCGGTGGTCGGTAACCCCTCCCCAAAAAAATATATATAATAATAAAACAAAAATAAAATGTATCCTACTCCATGGCAACAGGTGACGCCACATGTACCCTGCACTTATATTTAATATCAAACATAAATAAAAACTTCAGGCCATCATGTTCACTTCGAGATGCCTGGACACCTCTCTCTCTCTCTCTCTCTCTCTCTCTCTCTCTCTCTCTCTCTCTCTCTCTCTCTCTCTCTCCTTATATGAGATGGAAGTCTGTTTCGCTGATACGATAACGTCTGATATGCTTTGGGTGTCTCGTTCAGGATTAGTGTAATAAATGACATTGCATGGGGTATTTATGACATACTGTTGTATCTTGTCAGACTATTTTTGGCAATTTATAGATTAAACGCGTGGTATCGGCATCAGTAGTCTGCTCTGTGTGTGTGTGTGTGTGTGTGTGTGTGTGTGTGTGTGTGTGTGTGTGTGTGTGTGTGTGTGTGTGTGTGTGTGTGAGAGAGAGAGAGAGAGAGAGAGTGTAGGGAGTGGACACTTCTTGTGCTGTCGTTTGCTGATGATACTAATCTGTCAAGTGAAGATGAACGGGAGTTGCAAGGCCTGGTGAATGAGTTTGGGAGTGTGTGTAGAAAATGAAATCTAAAGTGAAGGTAAGTGAATGTAGGTAAGAGCAAACTTGTGGTCTTTGAGACAAATGAAGTCACAGAATGCGCAGTGAGACTGGATGGTCCGAAATGGAGAATGTGAGTGCATTAACATATTTAGGTATTGTAATGACTAAGAATGGATATTTACAGTAGAGGACAATGTGCATGAAAGTGTGCAGCAGGGAAGAAATGTTGCTGTTTCATTGAAAGCGGTGAAATGGAATGGAGAATTAAGAATGGAAATGAAAAAAAAAAAATCGCTGTTTGAAAGTATTGTGATCCCCATTGTAAATATGGGAGTGAAGCTTGGACCCTGAGAGCAGTGGAAATTAGTCATTTGAGAGGAGCACGTGGAGTTACATGGAGAGACAAACGAACAAATGAGAAAGTGGAGGAGTACTGTGGTGCTGATTTAAGTGTGACTGAATGAATGAAGAGAAATTCTCTGAGATGGTTTGGCTATGTGGGGAAGATGGAGACTGAGAGATTAGCTAGAAGAGTGCATTTAAATGAAATGGAGGGGAAGAGGGGGAAGGGAATACGGAGGAGGGAATGGAGGGAAGAAGTGGAAAGAAATGAGAAGGGAGTGGGTGAGTAGGAGGGAGGGCAGCCAAATGGCAAAAGAGAGAGCAACATGGAGGCGATTTGTATGTGGCCACCCCTTACGAGATTAAGGCACCTGGCTGTATATAAGTGGATAGACAGTATATTTTATATCTGTCTCCTGAAGGTACACAGCGAATAGTCAGGAGGAAGGAGGAATGACAGACAAGGTCAATCAAGTTACGGAGCCCACACAAGGCTGATCCGTCCTGGCAGGAGTGTGGGTCGTCCCTCTTAGATTAGGATGGCCAACCCAATTTGGGCTTAATTGGCTATCGCGTTACAAAGGTGGTGGGGGAAGAGGCTGCCTGTGTGCTGAGGTGAGGTCAAGGGAGGTGCTTGGCTGTGTGCTGAGGTGAGGTGGGGTTAGGGAAGTGTTTGGCTGTGTAATGAGGTGAGGTGGGGTTAGGGCAGGTGTTTGTCCGTGTAATGAGGTGAAATGGGGTTAGGGCAGGTGATTGTCTGTGTGCTGAGGTGATGTGGGGTCAGGGGAGGCGTTTGGTTGTGTGATGAGGTGGAATGGGGGTCAGGGGAAGTACGTGGCCGTGTAGTGAGGTGAGGAGGATACAGGAAATGATAAGATGCATCAAATGGAGCAGTGTATAAGTTTTTTTTTCTCTTTTGAGTATACGAAAAAAAAGCATTTAGAGTGAAGGAGGAATTAATGAGTGGGTTTTATGCAAAGCATATGATACACCAGGCAATCATTGCGGAAAAGTTAACAGATGTAGAGGGGAGGAGAAATATTTCAAGTGTAAAGAACAATGCATTATTAAATGAGTACACACAGACACCATCTCTCTCTCTCTCTCTCTCTCTCTCACACACACACACACACACACACACACACACACACACACACATTGGAGCTCCGATGGCAGAACCAATGCATAAATGCGGCCATTCTCCGCCATAACCATCATGAAAAAAAAAGAGACCTTTGAATCTTCCTGTGTCTCTGGCCTGTCTTGAAGAAAATCTTAATCACTCGAGAATATATTTAATGGTTATTGCTTTGCTTAACTAAGATGGGTTTACGCAAGAGTAACATGCATAGGAGAGATCATAATAATCCCATGTCTCCTTTTCTTCCTACAGAAATGTATCATAGTCACGAGAAGAAACCCATTGTAACTTTGTGAATATCTTACCCTCGTTGTTGATCTTATTTAGAGTGTGAGTTAGATTGCTTTGTTCTTGCTCCTGACCCCCCTTTCTCTCTTTTATGGTGCCATCTCAAGTCTCTGGTTCTCTCTCTCTCTCTCTCTCTCTCTCTCTCTCTCTATTCTAATTAGTTTTAATATATACTGTATTTTTACTCTTTCAGAGTCACCGTAAGGGTTATACATGTTCTCTGCTGGGGGAAAAGAGGGGTGGGGAATATGCTTATCTGTATATGTAAACTTCCTTGTTTTCGTGGGTGCCATTTTCACGTCAGAATGCTTTCAAAGGTCTATTTCTTATCAATGGACTTCAGTAACAGCTAAAGGATTATTTCTGTTTGGTTTTCCTTTCTTTCATTTTTTCGAAACCCTCTTATTGTAACTGTTCTGGTATATTTCTCTCCCCTATCGTTCGTCTCCCCCTTACTCATCCAGGCTTATCAATATACCCTATTAATTCTAACTATACAAAACTGGGCCACTCCCCCGTCTTCAGTGCAGTGTCGTGATTGGATGAAACCTCGGGTAGCCACAGGTGCAGAAATTTATAACATTATTTCATTTCTGCTACTTTCATGAACAACATATTCAGTTATTCATTTGTCCTGTACCGAGAAATAATGCATTTATACTAAAGGGTGAATAATGCATTTGTACTAATGCACTTATACTACAGGGCAAATAATGCATATGTACTAGAGGGCGGTGTGAAGTTAATAGCAAAAAAGCTAAGTTTAGTAAATGTAAGTGCAATGAAGACAGGCAGTGGTATGAACTTTCCTATACACACTGTACATTACGTCAGCCATTCAAATGCAAGGGTGTGGAAGCATGAAAATGTCTCCACTACCCCAACTTTCCCGTAGTACATTCTATTTGCATCATTTCCCTCTACTGAATACTGGATTATCCTAACTCTCTTCTGTGTCAGATCTCTTCCATCCGTTCATTACCAGCAAAGGGCTTCATTAACACATATTACGCAACATAGTTTTTTTTCCGATAGTACTCACTGCTTATTTCAAGTTAACCCATTCAGAAAAGGGTAACTGTTATTGATGGGAGTGCTTGATATACTGTGGTCACCGATGGCTTATCAGACAGAGATGGGACTAATCTTATAGCTCTAATTTTGATTTTTTCCTTTCGTAATGTTGTCAATGAAGTTTTACCCATGAGCCACCAATACCTATAAAAAAATACTAAAATACAAACTTCTTCTCGTCTTTGCATTCTGTAATTTAATGTCACATTCGGTAAAGAACTAAAAAAGAGATCCCCTTTCACCCAATCGACTGTCCGCCATTTTTATCTATATTCCTTCTTTTCTTCTATATTCATCCCTCCTCCTTTCGTATATTTTCTCTCTTAACGGTAATAAAATTTTATTCCTTCATATACACATCATTTTTTTGTCTGGTTGTGTCTGTGTTTCCTGGTAACATTTTTTTAATTTTAAACCTGTGGAAACAGTATGGGTAACTATTGCCTAATTGAGCTTTTTTACATTTTTCTCACAGCTTATCGTATCTTTCTTCTATCATTGCTTCCTCTTCCTGCATCGAGTTTTCATCATTCTCTTCACCATCGATCCTTCCTCTTACTGGCTCACGTTATCATGCATTATACCTCCCTTACTCCCTCATGAAATTTAATTTCACGTCTGCTCTTGATTATTCAGTCATTTATCTCTCTCCCTACTTTCTTTTATTCTTTTTACGGTAGATACTTTCTTATCATTCCGTCTTCTCCTCAAGCCTTCAGTTACCCATCGCTCTCTCCATTAACCCACTTTCATCCTTTCCGTCCCAGTTTTTCTTCCTATCCCCTGTCTCCCTTTCCTCATTTCTCTTAACTTGCTGCCTCACCCCGGCTCAGAAAAAAAAAAAAAAAAAAAAGGGGGCTTGACATGCTTCACATGTCTCTCACTTTCCCTCTTTTTTTTTTTTTCTGTACTCATTTCTTCTTCCATTTTTTTTTTTTTCAATCTTCGTCTTCGACTCCCTCCTCCTGCCTCTCACTTCCAAAACTTCTACTCTCTTCCTCCAAGTGTGTCAAGGAGGGCAGTCTCAAGACCTACCATTTTTACTTTTCATATCCATTCGGTCTTCTTTTACGCCTTTGCATTCCTCTCTTCTGCCGTTTCTCTTTTTATTATTTTTCCTCTCTCTCCTTCTTTTATCTTTTCCTTTCTCTCTCTCCCTTCTACCAATCACTCCCCTCTCTCTCTCCATCTCTTTCTTCCCCTTCTCTCTCCCTACCTCTTCTTTTCCTCTTGTCTGCCCCAAGTTTTCATTCCTCCTACAACTTTTTTTAAATTTATATTTTCACCTTTTTCTTTCTTATCTTCCTCCCATTCCTCCTTTCACCTTCCCTTCTCCTTCCTTCCCTTTGTACTCTTTCTGTACTCCTTTGAACACTATTTCCCTTCCGATTCTGTGTCTCCCTTTTTTCCCTCAAATCCCCACCCTTCTCCATCTTTCTCTCTTCTCCCCGTCCTTTCTTCTCATCCAACGTTTCCCCACACTCTCCTAGTTCATCATCTCTTCCTTCCACAAATCTCCACCTTTCCCCATCTTTCTCTCCCACTCCCTTTCTCCTTTCTCCTTCTCGTCCTATGCTTCCCTTCACTCTCCTATTTCTTCCTCCTTCGCCCTCTCTTCCCCTCTCACTTCGCCCTCCCCTCTCGTTCCCCCTCCCCCCTCCCTCCTGCCGTGACGTTGAGAGTGGCCCCGGAGGGAGGCCACACGCAAGGTCGCAAGGCTCTCAGTCGGATTCTTTTTATAATTGACATCTCGCTGTATGCCCTCGGGGATATATATATATATATATATATATATATATATATATATAGAGAGAGAGAGAGAGAGAATCAATAAGCACCGTATGTAGAAGTATGAGTATCAGAATAGAGACGAAAGTTTAAGACACAAGGAGAACAGTAATATATCACAATTGTCTGAACAGATGAAAAGGAGTCAGAAAGAACGATGAAATAAGAAAATAAGCCAGTATCGGTAATTATGAGAGAATGACCAGTGTGGAGCAAAACAGAGGGTTAAAGAGGTTAAGGAAAATAAAGAGAGAAAATGAGGAAAATTATACAGTGATACGGAGATATGAAGAGAATAAAAAAAAGGGAAAAGATATGAGTATGCAAGAAAGACGTGAATAATGAAGTGAAAAAACTCAGTATGTAGTGGCGGTAAAATTGTTAATTTGGAAAAGAACTGGACATGGACACTCAAACACATACCGTACGTAAAAACATCTCTCTCTCTCTCTCTCTCTCTCTCTCTCTCTCTCTCTCTCTCTCTCTCTCTCTCTCTCTCTCTCTCTCTCTCACACACACACACACACACACACACACACACACACACTCACCTCCCACCTCACCACAAGCGTCCTTTACACAGGACATAGCAGCCCCACAGCTAAACATCAGAAGCAACCACTGACACTCCGACTCACTCTTTCTTCCACTGTGGCGAAACTGGAACGCTCTGGAAACAACTTTTTTTTTTCCAGTCTACCCTGACCTCCGGCTTCTTATTTCCTCTGCCTGTTCTTTGATCTAACCCTTTTATTCTGGTTTTAGATTTTACGTCAGTCGTCGGTGAGAAGAAGGGAAGAGGATGTGGCTCTTGAAAGGAAATGTGAACAAAGTAAAAAAAAAAAAAAAAAAAAAAGGAAAGAAAGAAACAAACAAACCTCGATCTAGTCTGAACCAAACTTAGTGATGAGGCTGAGGATTACACAAAGGTTGATTTATTGATTTGGAAAGCAATAGGTCAAAAATCAACGGCCTGTATTCTCGTCGGTTAAGGAAGCTCCCTAACACATTTCCTAAGCAATTTATTTTGCGTATAACACCTTACTGTCCTCTTCTGTGTTACATCTTTCCCGTATCGCCATTCCCTACATCAGTACGGTACAAAAATATATTAGCCAGACACATCCAGCAACAAATCGCTATGGGTTATTAGGAAGCTTCCTAACCGACGAAATTGCTGGCCAGGGTCACATGGTGAGGTCAACGAAAAGAATTTTTGTCCGATTTGCGAGACACTTAGTAGAACGGTTTATATTAAGGCAGGAATGGAGGGATTCGATTTTGAGAACAACTAGCCCAGGGTTAGCGTCACATGGAAAGGTCAAAGGTCAAGTTCAGTGGGCAAAGTCAAACAGTTTTGATCTGATTTAAACTGAACTTGGTGGAAGGATTAAGGGTTAGGCAAGAATAAAATAATCCAATTTTTTTAGTGATCAGTCAAAGGTCAAGTCACATGGCAAAGTCAAAGTTTCGACCCGCTGGTGGGCGCGGGTGTTGCACTTTCTGATTAATTCATGTTTATAAGGGGTGATAGGGGTGGAGGGAGGGAGGAGAAGGAGGTGGGGAGGAAGATGAAGGCGAAGAAAGCAACAAGAAAGAAACGTGTGAAGCCGAAAGACGGAAGATAATCAAATTACCTTAATTGCAACTTGGGCTGGAGAAGAAAGAGATAAGACAAGAACGAGGCGATAACGAGAGTCGAAAGAAAATAATGCAACACTGAAATTTATAGAATAAAAACAGACAAAATTAAAGAGATGAGGAGAAAGACGTGACAAAGAACTGATTAAAGAAAATTATACAGGAGCGAAATTGGGTAATGGGAAAGAGAAGGAGAAGACAGGATGATATAAATGTAAAAGACAGATAAGAAAGTACTGTAGTTACACTGAAGGGAAAATACTAAGAAGAGGCAGGAAAATGATGGTAAAGTAAACAATTATAGCAGACAAGAACTGCAAACGTAATTAAAGAAGTGATATGAAATATATATATATATATATATATATATATATATAAATTACTGTACTCAGAGAGAGAGAGAGAGAGAGAGAGAGAGAGTACTAAAAATCACATAGAGTTGAAATATATTGTCAAGCTATGCTAAAGCAGAGGAAAAAATAGGAAGAAACACAGATTCTATTATTCCTCCTTCTCTTGCGCAACCAAGAATGAGGAAAAGTGGAGGAAGAAAGGCATCTTACCAATACACAGCTGACGCAGACAAACCAGCATGAGTCCCGCCGCCACAGTTTGGTCTCCTACATATGCAGCACAGAAAACAGACTGAGATTTTTCATCATTCCTGACCTTGATAATCTGATGTCACTGTAGAAATAGCTATGATATTATCTGTGTCGTATACTGGTGCCATGAATCAAGTTTAATCCGTTTAGTTAACCTAAAACGTTAACGTAAATTACCTGACCTCTTCCAAGTTTCCACATCGTTTCTTTTTTACCCCCTCCACAGTTTCTTAAGTCGCTACATCTTTCCTAATCACTTCCTCACCCTTGTCCCTTCATTTTTCACCATCCTTATCCCCTCACCATTTCATTTTTTACCATCCTCACTCCCTCATCCCTACATTTTTCACCATCCTCTCCCCTTCATCCTTTTATGCTTCCCCTCATCCCTTCATTCTTCAACATCCTCACCTCCTCATCCCTTCATTCTTCACCATCCTCACCTCCTCATCCCTTCATTCTTCACCATCCTCACTCCCTCATCCCTTCATTCTTCACCATCCTCACTCCCTCATCCCTTCATTCTTCACCATCCTCACTCCCTCATTCCCTAATTTTTCACCATCCCCACTCCCTCATTCCCTCAATCTTCTCCAACCTCACCCTTCGTCCCTTCATTTATCAACATCCTCATCCCCTCATCCCTTCATTTTTCACCATCCTTAACCCAACATCGTCCATTCCTTACGAGGCTACCCCTGCCTACCTCTACAAATAGAAGGATGACTGAAATGAATGCGTTACATAAACAAGGAGGGAAATGAAGGCGTTACATAAACAAGGAGGATTCATTCCCCGTCCTTTCTTCACTCTCCCTTCCTTTCTTTCTCACCGTCCACACTTCCTCTCCTTCCTCTTCACTGTTTCTCCATCCCTCCCTCACACCATATTCACATTTCTCTTTCGTAACTCGTCCACTCCACTGATCATCATATTTGGCTCACCCTATCCCACCACCGTTTGTTTCTCACCCTTCCATATCTCACCCTATTCTCGCTTCCTCCTCTCCCCTCTGCACCTCACCCCACCACCAAATCGTCATCCCTCCACACCTCACCCCGTTATGTTTTTTTCCTCACACCGCCACATCCCATTTTATAACCGTTTCTTCCTCACCCGTCCACACCTCACCCCTCCACATCTCATCGTACCACCGTTTCTACCACATCTTACCCCACTATCGTTTCCTCCTCACCCTACCACACCTCACCCCACAACTATTTCCTATTTCGCCATACCTCACCTCACCACCGAATCTTCCCCTCACCAACAAATCTTCCTCACTCTACCACACCTCACCCCACCACCGTTTCTTCCTCATCCCTCTTTTACCCCTCTCCTCATCACACCGCCTGCCTCTTAGGTGTGAGAGCAGTGTAGCGTTACGTGAGCAGGGAGGCTGGGGGTCTAGCACCAATATTACACCAGTTCACACACCCTGGAAGGCAACACAGATCCTCTGGGGCCGTCATTCACGTCCCATCCAGTCATACTGCAAAACCTGCCGGCAGAACACACTTCATCAGCAATATACATCACAGTTCTGATCCGATCTGACCAAAATTTGGTGGCAGGTTTGGAAGGTCAGAAATGAATGAAGTTGCGGATTTTGAGAACAGTCGGTAAAAGGTCAGGGTCAAACAGCAGTCAAATGTTCGACCCTTAGACACTGAGTGCTTCTTATTTTGTATGTAGTTTTCCTTGTATACGAAACAAATTAGTATATGGTGGAAATTTATGACTCATTGTTTTCATTATAACTGTGGACGTATGTGCTATATTTGGCACAAGCTGTCTACTGTCATGGACACTTTTTACTCTCGTCTCTCACTCTCCGTTCCCTTCGTGTGGTCATTACCAACATAAAATAATTCTCTTAACGTCTCTCAATATATCCATTTTAGTATTTCATTCATTCCATAAAAGTTCATTCACCAGACCGCCTTACTCTTCCTAAGTAACTTAATGCCATTGTCATACACTCGTGTTGTTCTTTAAAGTCTCCCCAACGCTGAATAAAATCGTCTGAAAATGACAAGGATAAAACAAGACGCATTGCATGTTAAAGTACTTTTTAAGTTATTTACCACTTTTTCATTAAAGGTTAAACAAATAAAAAGAACAATATTTTGCTTGCAGGGAGATTCAATTAAAACTGAAAAATAAGGGACACGACAATGAAGGTGTAAATGCAGGTGAAGTGATATATAGCAGATTTAATCTGACAAAAAAGGAAGAATTTATTAACAATATCTCTTCCACACTATATACAAAAGAACGAAGAAGACCAAAACGCCACATCCACTGGTTAATCCAGTTTATTTTTGCGGCAACTGCTGTGTGGCAGATCAGGGAGGACACCGTCTCGGTTAAGTAAGCTCTCTAACACCTTTTCCAAAGCGATTTATATTGCTTATTGCACCTTGTCGTCGTCGTCTTTTGTTATTCAGATTATTCTAATATCGCCATACTCAGCTCACATGGCATGCAAAACAGTATTAGTCAGCTGTATTAAAAAATAAATCACTTGGGAAGAGGCGTTAGGACCTCCGTATACCTCCGAGAGCACGAGCCCAAGGAGTCACACTCACCCACGTCGAAAATACACCAAATTATCCTGATGGAGAAAAAATGCCAGACTGGGAATGGGAATGCTCGCTTCTGGGGAAAAGAAATGTATCGTTTTCATTCTCCCGTATCACATGCTCTTTTGCTATTTAACAGGGTGGCCCGTTGATAGCGCTTCACTAGAAACACTTGGCAGTATCTTTTTTTTTTCTTTCTTTTTTTTTAAGGACATCTCAGTGGCTATACTTATTTTACTCTAACTTGTCTCCGATAATCGTTTGTAGCAGCTCATTGCACGAGGCCTAATGGTACAGAAATACAATGCTGCGCTTCTACATCCTTCCCACAGCACATCCGTGACTAGCATCAAATTGTTCTGTTAATCTATTGTTACCAACTCAGCAGTCAGGATGGAGATAGGGCAATTTCAGGCCCAGATAGGGTAAAATGAGTATAATGTGGGTCTGGCTGTGGCATTTGGAGGAGAAATGGATAAATAATGTAGGGTAGATACTTATAAACAATGAGCCGGCCCCGTAACACAGGAGGAATAGCCTGGAGGAGTGGAATAAAAAGCATTATATATTATATTATGGAGTACCTTGTATGTATTTTTATTACCGGTAGAATATGGCACATAGTGATTATGAAGTTGGGTTGCCACTGACACAGAAGCCTGAGTACTGTATTATGTAACTGAAACAAAGAAGGGTTACAGCTTCACCTTTCCATCAGTTACATCCGTCATTCAGCTGTAAGAGAAGTGAAATGAACTATAGCCGTAGCGCCCCTGGTGGTGAGGTCATGAACTACGTGAAGGCAGCGTCCCTAGTGGCCAGTAATGTATACGGTACGGTAATGGCGGGTATTATTGGAGGTGATGGCGTGAGGGGAGGAGGAGGAGGAGGAGGGTGAAAAAGGACGGAGGGAAGAGAGATAATGTTTAAAAAGAGAGGATGAAAGGGGAAGAGAAGTGGGCTGACAGACAGGATGTGGAAGGGCAGGGCATCGAAGAGAATGCAAAAAAGACTAACCTATTTCATAATATTTCTAGAGGGAGAGGGGTTGCAGGAATCAGAAAGTGAATGTTAATGGGGGACAAAAAGAAATCAGAAATTCGAGGAGAGTGGCATCTGGAAACAAGGACACAGAGAAGTAAGGCGGACAGAAGCACATAAAAATGTGAGAGGAATGGAAGAATTTCTGAATACAGAAGGTGAGGGGAAGTAACAGTCAAAAGCAGAGGTGGGGGAACATGAATTAAGGGGAGATGCATAAGTGAGGGCTATAGGCAGAAGGAGTGAAAAAAAAAAAAAACTTAAATGATGCTGAGAGGGTGCTTGAGGAACAATGGAAGTCTCATGTGATTTCCTCAGTGACACACAACGTTTAATCCTGGATAAATCTCTTGCAGACAAAAACACTTGGCAACGACTAGAATCCACACTATACATAGGTAGTTAAAACCATCACACTTTACTAATAATTTCGATTGCTGGTGTGCTGAATGAAGCACAATTAGAAATATCTGTAACCTGGAGAATCTTAGGCGAACAAAGATTTATCAGGTCATTCACACAAGTCGTGTTGCCTCTCCTTCTTCCCTCTGCATGGACTTTGAAAATCAGTCTGGTGAATCTGGAACAACTTGGCATTGATGACGTATATTGCCAGGGATCTGTGTCATCAGAGCAGTCTTCTTTCTTCATCATCTTCTTCTTCTTTTTCTTCTTCTTCTCCCTCTTTTCTTCTTCAAGCTCACGACAAGTTGACTGCACGCCCTGTCCATGACAAGTTCAGTGATAGATTATCACTTACGATTACACAGCTATGTCCTGCCTGTGTACAGTCATTAACAACTATATTCCTGTTCTCTCTGAAGAAAATTAACAACTGGAGAAATACGGTGTAAACCCTATGTTATTTAGATGGTTCCATTTTTCCGTTATGTATTCATCAGACACCTGGAAGGTGCTTGTGTCACTCCCTGTACAGTCCTGAGGGTGGAGTAGTGGTGGATAAAGGTAACTGGGAGTTTGAGATGCTGCAACGTGTGTTATGGGTCTGGTTAGTACTTGGATGGGTGACCGCCTGGGAACACCAGATGCTGTTGGCATCCCTACGTCAAGTGGGGTTGGTGGAGGATTAGTGCCCCTCCCTGTAAAACAATTAACTCTAAGCCCTTGGCCACCCCGTTTGGGATACATGGTGTCTGGCAATGAATGAATGAAAAAAAATAAAGGCATTCAAGATAGTCTGGTGAACGAGGCTGCCTGTTGGTTTTCTGACTCCCTGACTGTTTAAATTACTCGTGAGAAAAACTTTGTCAATACAATTTACAGGATATATTTTCTGAACTAAGAATTTAATAAAATTTGCTGAAAATGTATCTTTCTTAGGCTTAAAACAGGCAGTTTCTAATGAAACTTTATTGCTGTGCGTGGTGGATTTAGAAATAATTTTCCTTTTTGGTAGTGTAACGAAATAATTTATGTAACCTACAAGTATTTTATAATCATGCAGTGACCCTGACAGTGTCGGGCGAAAGTCAGTGATCATGACTGTGACAGTTGTGCCAGTGTTGTCTCAATGGTTATGGCATGTCATATGGTGTGTCAGTCCTGCTGGGGTGTCAATATTGTTGTCGTAAGTCAGTTGACATGCTGCACTACAATAACTACATTACCATTGCTCAGACATTTAAAAGATTGCATTGATAAAGTGAAGAGTGGATTAAAAGATATGTCTTTAAAAAATAGGAAAAAGTAGCCCATGAGAAATTAACATAATTCACTCAGGCTCTAACAAGGATACATTTTCACAGAGGTGGAAATTAATACGAACCTTTTTGTTTATTCGTTTGTTGAAGTGAATAGACAGTGGTTTTATATACCGATATATATATATATATATATATATATATATATATATATATATATATATATATATATATATATATATATATATATATATATATATATATTTTTTGTGGTAGATGGGGGCGCTCACCGTCCACTCACTCGATGTAGTGCTGCTCTCGGGTGTCTGCCCTTTCCTCTCCATCCTTCTTTCCTTCCATTCTCTTCTGTTTTTCTTTCATTCATTCTTTCCTCGTCCTTCTGCCAACGGATGACTTAAGACTCCCTCTTCTGTCTTTCTTTCCTTCATTCTTTCCACTTCCTTCAGCCTGTGGGTGACTCTACACTGAGTGACAAGCCAAATGGTTTCCTGCGCACCAAGAATCCATTTACTATGCTGGATGGTAACCATATAACCAAATTTTGTTGCCTGGTGTTTTAGTGGGTAATTATTGCGCTCCAATCGGAGTGAGCCGGTGAAGGTTTATATCCAAGGGGTGGTTGGGGTTGACTGCTCATGTAATGCCACTCAGGGATGAGTAAGGCTGGTCACTCTCATCTTAAATGTCGGGACCAACTGCCTAGTCCCGGGCTCCTACGCTCCTCATGGGGCAATGTAGGATTGGATGATGGATGGATGGATGGATATATATATATATATATATATATATATATATATATATACCCGGGTATATATATATATATATATATATATATATATATATATATATATATATATACCCGGGTATATATATTTGATACAAGGAGGTAATTTGGGGGCTATTTTTGAGGGGATTAAGATCATGCTGTATCAAAATAGGTTAAATTTTCTCCCATTACAATGTTCCAGTTATTAATGACCTTAAAGGGTGAAATTGGTCTCCCTGAAAATTAACCCATTACGTCATTACCAGCTGCAGGTCCAAAACGGCTCAACCTGAACCCATATTGATTTGGCATTTTTTACTCATAGTCGGCCATAGAATTCCCTGAAGTTTACGTAGTAAGTTCCGAGACACACACACACACACACACACACACACACACACACACACACACACACACACACACACACACACACACACACACACACACACACAAGAAGGAGAGATGGAAATAACTCGAGGATGTTATCACTGAAATGAGAAGTGAGGTAAAGAAGGGAGAGTGAAGACAGCCATTGAAAGACGAGTGA
Organism: Coenobita brevimanus; assembly: GCF_032717465.1. Classification (NCBI taxonomy): domain Eukaryota; kingdom Metazoa; phylum Arthropoda; class Malacostraca; order Decapoda; family Coenobitidae; genus Coenobita; species Coenobita brevimanus. The sequence goes on from NC_137034.1 coordinate 21,453,804, forward strand.
CGTATGTGAGTAGAAGTGACATTAGTGGAAAGGTTACCAAGGAAGAGCGGAAAGAGAAGCAGAAAGATAAATAAATTAATGATAACGGGAATTACTGTGTGGACAGAAACGGAATACTGAAAAGGATGAAGGTAGGCAGGGAGCAGAGGCAAACTAGTGTATAAATGAAAGGAAGATTGAACTGGAAAGAGGCAGGAACTTCAGGTGACAAAAGAGAGAAAATATTAAAAGGATGGAAAGCCGACAAATTTTACCACTTTATTATGCATGTAATTCTTGCTAAAATCACGATTTCATTACACACACAGTGGTGAGGCAAGATCGGGGATTATGTTTTCCTCGCTGTGTGTGTGTGTGTGTGTGTGTGTGTGTGTGTGTGTGTGTGTGTGTGTGTGTGTGTGTGTGTGTGTGTGTGTGTGTGTGTGTGTGTTAGCAAATGACTCAGAAAACTAGTATCCGATATTTATCAAACTTTGTGGAAGGGTTAAGGGATAGTCAAAAAGTATACTTGTTTCTTTTTTAACAAGAGGTCAAAGGTCTAGGTCACAAGGCAAGATCCAAATTATACCTAATAAAGTCAATTCAATATTTTTTTTTTATTTGTACCAAACTAGGAGGAAAGGTTGACGATAAGGAAAGAACAAAAGGAATCGATTTTGAAAACACTCTGACAAAGGTCAAGATCACAGGTCACGATTGAAATTCGACCCGTGTGGCTCTGTTGACAAAATAATAAGCTGTTTTAATCTTATTTGGACCAAACTTGGTGGAAGTTTTGACGATCATCCAAGGAGCTGACCATTATTTTTCAGAGCAGTAGTTTAAGGTCAAGGTCACATATCAAGGCCAACCTAATTAAATCTATTATTGATTAAAGTTTGTGCAAGGGTTCGTCATTGGGAAAAGTCAAAGAGATTATATTTCAAGAACAATCAGCCAAAGGTTAAGGTCATAGGGAATGATCAAGGACAAGGTAACATGGATAGGTCAAGGGTCAAGGTGATAGGGAAAGGTCAACTCAAGCAGCTTTGATCTGATTTGGATCAAACATGGCGGAAGTGTTAAGGGTCAGGCATGAATGAAGTAATTAGAGTATTAGAACAGTCCACTGAATGTCAAGGTCACAGGGCAATGTCTAAATTTAACCTTTAGACCATTTGGTGGGATTGCATGATGGGAAAGCCTTCAGCCGCCTCAGAGGAACTCAGATCTGCGAGGTACGCTATTCCATCATCCCGGAAGGCGCCTCACACCACTAGACCACCAGGCTCAGTATGAGGAGGGGTTATATATCGACTGAAAGCGGTTTGCTTGTCAATACTCTTATTAATTCAACGTGGCCTAAAATTTCAACCTTCTGTAGCAAATTTCACGTAGATCACTGGGAAAAGATAAAATGCTACGGTTTTAAATCCTATTCATCGCACTTCTTCGTGACTAGCATCATAATTTAGTGTTCGTCTTTCGTTACAACGCACCATTCAAAATGGAGAGATGACATTTTAGGTCAGGTTAGAGTACACATAGAGTCGGTAAGGAACTGAATGAGGACAGAGTGTAATAAGACATTCAGATAGGTTACTCTCACTGCCACTCCCATTGCTACTACCACTGCCGCTCCCACTGCTACTACCACTGCCTCTCCCACTGCTACTACCACTGCCGCTCCCACTGCTACTACCACTGCCGCTCCCACTGCTACTACCACTGCCGCTCCCACTGCTACTACCACTGCCGCTCCCACTGCTACTACCACTGCCATTCCCACTGTTACTACCACTGCCACTCCCTCTGCCACTTCCACTGCCTTGCTCTCCGCCACTCCCACTGCCACTCCTACTGTATACTCCCACCGCCACTACCACTCCAACTGCCACTCCTATTGTAACTCCCACTGCCAGCAACTCCCCTGCCGTTCTGGACCAAAGTTATTCCAAGACTCATCAACACGACACAACTTCCCTCAGGGCACCGCCTCAAGTGGCAGACATCACACTGACGCATGTCCTATTCCCACTCCATCTTTTCCTCCTTCTACTTCTCTCACTACATCCTTTTACTCCTTCTACCTCTTCTACTCCATCCTTTTCCTCTTCCTGCCTCTCTCACTCCATCCTCTCCCTGTTGCTACTTGTCTCACTCCGACTATTCCTCTTCCTACCTCTCTCACTCCATCCTTTTCCTCTTCCTAGCTCTTTCACCCCATCTTTTTCCTCTTCCTGCCTCTCGCACTCCATCCTGTCCCTCATTCTATCTTTCCCACTTCGTCTTTTGCACCACTTGCCTCTCCCACTCCATTCTTTTCCTACCAACTCACTTCATCTTTTTCCTTCCTCCATCTACCCCTCTCCCAGCCTTTTCCTCTTTGAACATCTCACACTCCATTCTTTTGCTCCGTCTCTCTCTCTCAAAACATCTTTTCCACTTACTATCCCTCCCACCCTATCATTCCTCTTGCTACTTCACCCGCTCAGTTCTTTTTCTCCTCCTGTTTCAATCACTCCTTCCTTTTCCTCTTCCTACCTCCCTCACTCTATCTTTCCTCTTCCTACTACTCCCACTCCATCTTCTGCTCCTCCTGCCTCTCTCATCCCATCGTTTTCCTCCTGTTATCTCTCCCACTCAGTTCTTTTGCTCTTCCCTTTTCTACCACTCAGCATTTTCCTCTTCCTCCCTCTCTCACTCCATCCTTTCCTTTTTCCTACCTTTCCCACACCGTCTCTCTCTCTCTCTCTCTCTCTCTCTCTCTCTCTCTCTCTCTCTCTCTCTCTCTCTCTCTCTCTCAACACTCTATCCCAGTGGTTTCCATCTCGCCCCCTTAGGGGGACACGAAGGGCTGCCAAGGGGGCGCGAAGGCTCGATAAAGAGGGTAATTATATTTGAAAACTATGAATTATGATGAAATTCAGTAATTTCTAAATATGGAGAAAATATTTCAGACCTGAATAAGAAATCTAGTTATCTGAATATATAAACAATATGATATTTATTGACATGTGCCAACTATGCCAGTAAAATACAGTATTTGAGGAAGGGGGGCGCAGGGAACATGTCATTCAGTGAGGGGGGGCCAGAATTGGAAAAGGTTGGAAACCACTGCTCTATCCCAGATGATTAAACCGAGCACAAGGAACTAATTAAAGAGATAATGTAAGTCTGGTAATCGTGCTGAATATCTCTTTATCTTAAAGGTATGAGGCGAAAATTATTTTGTTTTATCAATAAGAAAATGAAGAGGCAAGAAAAGCAAGAAAATACAGTACTGCTCAGTGTATCATCATCATCACCATTATCATCATCATCATCATCATCATCATCATCATCACCCAATTTTCAGTATTCACATGGGTTGGTGAGTTTTAGGATACATACCTTTCTCGGGAAACATATAACAGGAAAGAATTTCAGAAGCTTCCGAAACACACACACACACACACACACACACACACACACACAATCAGTAATGAGGTGCTGAATGCGAAGGTGTCATGTTATATCCCTGTCCGGCACATCCCCATAACCCACTCTCATCTTTACAGCGGCAAGATCTCACGTGTGACACAACCAAAATACAACCACTGCCCCACTCACCACCTGTACTCCCCCACACTCCTGCCTACTTATAAGCGTTGACTAAATGGACTCAAGATCACTTTCTCCTACCCTGGGAATGAAAATAAAGTGCCTTAAACAGTACCTAATCTTGGTACTTGTAACTGGGTATAAGTAGGCAGGACCTTTTCACCATTAGAGTAAACAATGAGGTCTTGGATCGTATTTCTCAGAGTTCTCCAGTGTACTAGCTGATATGGATTTATTCATACCACGTCAACAGTTCACTAAAAGATCGAACTCTCCAAAATGGTTTGATAGCAACTGTGCCAGAGCAATGGCCCAAAAGTCATTAGCTTATAACTCTCTCTTGAAATAAAAAACATCTGAATCAGTCTGTCAATTTAACTTGATAGAAACAATGCAAAAGCTGTAATAAATCTCACTACATCAAACTTTCTTCAAAGTCAAGCATCAAAACTTCTTATCAACCCTAATGACAAGAGAATATTCTGGTCAACTCTCAGTTTTTTCAGTATTAACTTACAGTCATCATCCATTCCCCCACTAACATCTTCAGATGGCAACATTACAAATGACCCGTGTGGGAAAGCAGATATCTTTGTCAGGACATTTGCCAGAAATTATACCATAGAGAATCAGTCAGAGCGTCCCAGTACTAGAACTTGACTCTCTCGAAACTGTTCCACTTAAAATACAGACAAGATATGTAAAATCAATCCTAGACAATTTATCAACCAACAAAGCTCCAGGCCAAGATGTAATTCCTCCAATTGTTTTAAGAAAATGTTCTCAAGAACTAGTCTCTGTTCTACCAAAATTATTCAGACTATGTATACGTCCTTCTTCATTCTCACATTCATGGAATGAAGCCAATATCCACCCAATTCCAAAGAAAGGAAGTTCCTCTGAACCCTCTGATCACAGGCCAATCGCTGTCACATCTTCTCTTGGTAAAATATTTGAAATTTTCATTAATAAGCACAAAGTTAAGCATCTTGAATCCAACAACTTAATTAGTGACAGATAATATGGTTTTCGCCACGAAAGATCTACCATTGACATATTCAATCTCCTGATTCATACCATCCATCAATCAACTGACCAACATGGAGAAACTCATGCAGTAGCCCTTGATATTTCCAGAGCATTCAACAGATTGTGGCACTGTTCGCTCTGTCCAAACTTCCTGGCTATGGACTAATGTCTTTTGTACCTCTGCTTTCCTCATATCTCAGTGACAGAAAAATAAGAGTAAAAGTAAATGATGTCTATTCCAATTTCCACAAAATTAATGTCAGCGTGCCACAGGGATCAGTTCTGGCGCTAACCCTGCTCCTGGTTCAGAATGATGATCTCTTATCTGTTACCCACAATCCTATCCACTCAACTATGGATGACTCAACACTTCACAGTTCATTCACCCTCAAACACCCATTTACAAAGTCTAATATCTGTAACTCTCAACTCAGTACAGCCATCTTCATGAGTCAAGCCTTATCTACGGTCAGTGAATGGGGACAAAACAACCTTGTCTCATTTAATGATAGTAAAAGCAAATATACACAATATACTAATAGATAATGCCCTTCGTATATTACTGTACCTTCAATGCTACTAAAATTCCCATCTCCAAAAGTAATGGAATTCTTGCCATCTCACTTAACAATGCCCTCAGCTGGACTTCTCATGTCAGATCACTTGCTAAATCCGCCCCAAAGAAACTTGGATTATTGTACAGAGTCCGTAACTTCTTCACTGACGAGCAGTTAGCTATTATTTGTATGAGTCATGTGCACTCTCAGCTATAATATTGCTCACCCTTGTGGAATGGATGTGGAGAGGTAGCACTAAAATAACTAGACAAAATTCAGAACAAAGCTGTTGGAATTATTAATAACCCTGCTATTATAAATACAGTAACTACCTCGCCTACAAGTAAGAAGGAATGTTGCCTCCCTTTCATTATTTTACAGATATTTTTATGACAAGTGCTCAAGCAAAGTTGCATCCATTGTGCCACCTCTCCATACCTTCCCTCGTGCTACACAGGCATTTGGTGGTGCTCATGACTGGACTATCACACAGCCATATTGCAGAACTTTTGCCTATCAGATTTCGTTTATTCCCTGAACTGCATCGCTCTGGAACCCGCTTCCCCAGAGTAGTTTCCCCCCCAAACTTCAACCTGCAGCTGGTCAAATCCAACTATTACAGATATTTCATGAATGGAGGACGCCAGTAATGTGTTGTATGGGTTATTTTTTTTTGTTCATTTGTTCTTCCTTCCTCTATTCTGTTCTCTCTCTCTCTCTCTCTCTCTCTCTCTCTCTCTAATATATATATATATATATATATATATATATATATATATATATATATATATATATATTTCGAATTTTGTTCACTGCACGAGATGACTTGACCAGACTTATAGCGGAGTCTCTACTAACGGCAGAGCTACGACCATCCCTTGGCTCACACGACTCCTCTACACAGTTGCTCTGTTTTTAGCTGGTAAATTGTTGTATTGTAATTTTATTTCATATGACCTGCTCTGTTCCCTGTTATTTTATTCTGTGGAAAATGAGAAAATTATATATTGGTTTATTTTCTAGTTTGTGTGTTTTTATTTTTGTTTTAGGTCTGAAGATGGTTTGTGTTATAAAACCGAAACGTCACCAATAATAAATCATGTACAGCTGGCCGCACTCCCGCGAGGGCCACAGCGTTGTCAACGCTGGCCAAGATATTGACTCTGAAACACTAGTAGAGAGATGCGTTCGAAGCATCCACAGCCAGTAAGAGAGAGTCGTACAGAGAGAGTTTGGGGGGGAAGAAGGGGGTTTGAGGAGAGTGGGGGGATACCTATGCACGAGAGGTGAGGGATGACGTCTGAAACAGATGAGTGGAAGGCTGGAAGCTATATATATTAAAAATCTACAATACCTGGTAACAAATCATATATATTTTAATACCTTTATTGTCAAGTTATTACCGTTGTGAAAAGTGGCACAGTTAATGCTTGGAAACCATAAAGCATAATGCTACTGAATATAGCAAATGTGAATCCTTAATACTGCATGCGGTAATTGCTGACACCCCTAGCACACACCTCCGTATCTCCTTATCAAGCGTTTCCTAACACCCGACAACAAACACCGCATTTAGGGATGCTGTATCACTCTTTTACCTTACTATTTTTTCTACATTCTGATTAATGATACTAAACGCTAAATGCTATAGTCAGATTTTGCTATGTAAAAATTTACATAGTACGAGATAGGCAAAGAGGCACGGACACGATGGCAACAGATGGTTGTTTGTAAAAATGAAATTATGGGCGTCTTGACCAATGAGGCTTTAAACAATTTGATCTCTCTCTCTCTCTCTCTCTCTCTCTCTCTCTCTCTCTCTCTCTCTCTCTCTCTCTCTCTCTCTCTCTCTCTCTCTCTCTCTCTCTCTCTCTCTCTCTATATATATATATATATATATATATATATATATATATATATATATATATTTAATCTGCTATCATGTGAAGGTCAATGGGAGCCCTGATAACTCCACGATGCGATGACGCAACGATGCGATTTTAAACTGCTTGTTACGTAACGCTAGATATGGGCGATGTTGATATGTGCCAGTGGTGTCAGCAGCTGCCACATTCCGGATGAAGTTACTTGTTACATGTGATTAATAAACAGCATTCTGATTCATTATTTTCAGGCAGTTTTTGTCTGTATTTTACAGCGTCCATTGCTTGGAAACGACAATAAAATAAAATACGATTATAGTCTACAATTATGAATCTTGATCGGTTGTCTTTGTTTTGCAGTATAATATTTAAAGTTGATCTTTTTACTTTTCATGATGGCAAAAGTAACACCGAAAAAAAAAAAAATTTCTTTTAATAAATATTACACTTTTCTGTCGCCTCAACAATCGTCATATCTCGCCTCTCGTGTACAGGCACCCACCTACCCACCTCAAACCCGCTCCCTCCCTCAGTCCTGTGAATGCTTCGATCAGAGCTCGCTACTAATGATTCGCGGTTATTATCTCGGCCAGCGTTGCCAACACTAAGGTGGCCCTCGCGGGAGTGCGGCCAACTGTACATCATCACTCTGGTTTTGCTGGCCATCATTAGATTCCGCTTCCCACAGCACGAAAGTATCGCTAATATATATATATATATATATATATATATATATATATAGTGTTGCAGGGTTTTAGGTACACCTTTAAAGGAGATTCATGGCCTGATTTTGAATAAATAATGCTATATCCCCGTAGGTCTAAGTCTCAGAGGCCATGAAATTATACTGGTAAGTATTGAGAACAATATGGGTGAATCATGAGAGAGACTACTTTAACCCTTGAGGCAACCATTAGGCACAGCAGAGCCAACAAATAACTTAAGTTCTATATTTCTGTAGAATCTTGAGCTGGCACCAGATGATTTTATCCAGCTTAGGGGTGACGCCTGGGACTGGAGGGGTTAAATGATCTAAAACCCAACAGCTACCTCTTGAAGAATATGTTCGAAGAACCTGGTCCTCATACCAGCCGGCACGCCCCACAACAATAACACCTGCTCTACCATAACACTGCCCTTCCATAACAACACCTTCCCTACCACACCACCGACCCCATAGTGCCCTACCATGCAACCACATCTTTCTTCTCCATTCACATTTTCATCCATCTGTCCTGTCCCGGATAGACCATCTCCACCTTTTCACAAATTCTCTTAAAAGTCTTACGTGTTTTTTCTTCCTTTCCCCTCCATTAATATTTTCAAGTTAAATTGTGTCTGGCGTCATCTGCTGAATAGGGCCGAGGGAGGTGAAAAAAAAAAATGTTGTTCCCGTTTTCTTCGTTCTCATTTTCTCTCTGGTCTGTCTCCCTCAGCGCTAGTGAGGAAGATACATCAGTTTATTTGATGCATCAACATTTATATTTTTACCTTCACACATTTCGCTATCCAGCATTCAACCCCAAGTCTTCACGTATATCTGCTTCAATATAATATGTACGTGTATTTAAGACCACCCCATTTTTCCCACTTTACGATCGCCTATGGGACTCCAAGAAATTTTAATGATCAGAAGAAGTACAGTATGCATAATTAGTAAAGATTTTTTTTTTTTTTTTTCAAACATTTAGCAATTTTCTTGAACTGGTATTTTTTATAGATTCAACCAACTTGCCTTAGTTTAGGTTGGCTAAAGGTAGTTGGGGGTTTGCGCTTGCATATGGCACACACCATCCACGTACTCGAAGAAGTGCGACATTAGGATGACTTTGCACTTAAACACAGGAGAAAATGTTGCTTGTACTCCGGGTGTTCATGCACTACACTGAATGCCAATTATATAACCACCAAGAAGGACGCCTGGTGGTTTGGTGTGTTCGGCCACTTCAAGCAGATGTGATACAGTACATAAAGAGTTCAGATCAATGGAAAGATAGGGCCTTGTTGGTCACATAGTCATTCAAGGGCGTGTGACTATTCAACCTCATCTAAAATATGTCGACTAGTTAACCTGGTCCCAATCCCTACAGGAATATCCTGTAAAACAGACTTATGAATAGACAATTTGCTAGGGTATGTAAATTTTTTCCATATATATATATATATATATATATATATATATATATATATATATATATATATATATATATATATATATATATATATATATATATATACCAAGTAAGACATCTGCAGGCGATCTTGGACATCGCAACTTCCAATGCGGTAACAAATCATTATGGTAAATACTCTTAACATTATTCGAATTTTCGCCAAACCTTAGGCCATTATCAGGTATTACAATTGCCCTATATAGTCAGCACAGACTTGATGAAAAGAAAAACCTGGTCTTTATTGAACCATACAACTAAATTATAGCAAGTAAAATCAACCCTCCTCCCCGTATAAAAGCTCAAACACAAATGTCAAGAATCGCTTAGGGAAAACCGAAAGAAACCTACTCAAACCTCCAGCTGAAACAACACTTGTCTGTTCGAACACTAAACTTGATGAAAAGAAAAACCTGGACTTTACTGAACCATAAAACTAAATAAATGCAAGTAAAATCAACCCTCCCCCCCGTATAAAAGCTCAAACAGAAATCCCAAGAACCACTCAGGGAAAACCCAAAGAAAATATATATATATATATATATATATATATATATATATATATATATATATATATATATATATATATATATATATATATATATATATATATATATAATCTCATCATCATCATAATCATCAGCTGTTTGAGTATCCACTGCAGGACCGACCTATCCCGACCGAACTCGGGACGATACAGCCAAAGTATTTCTACCAATTGGGTTAGGTTCTCTGGCAGAGATTGTATGTAGGGTGAGAAGTGCTTGTAGGTGTAATTGAAGTGTTGGAGTGGCTTTGGATGTGCTTGTAATCTGTGAACCAAATGTAACTGGCTCGTGCAAGCCAACTGGGTGCAAGCATACTTTACAGTAAGTGACATTGGTTCAACCACAGAACCCCTTGTGTCCGCCAATGCAGTACACGGCCGGGTGAACACTCCCAAAGTTTATTACCCTGGCGGGGTGTGAACCCTGGTTCACCCGTGTATGAAACGCACACTCGACCACTGTACCATAGAGGCTCCATATATATATATATATATATATATATATATATATATATATATATATATATATATATATATATATATATATATATATATATATATATAAAGGTCAGTGATAAGTTTATAAAAAGGCTCATGGTGCTGGGATAAAATGTTCATCTCATCACCTTGTTGATGGGTAATTACTCTGTGACCATGAATATATTCCATTTACTCTAACTTGGCCTAAATCATGCTCACTCCGATTTCAGCACTGTGTAATAACAATGAATTATTACTACAATGTGGTGTTAGTCATTAAGAAATGCCATGGAAAAGATGCAAAGCCATAGTACTGTTGCTGTCTTTTCTGAACTTCGTGAAAGAAACAGCAAAAGGAAGTCAAAACGTCTCTATACTAGAATATGACTCTCAGGAAACTGCTCCACTTAACCCTTTCATGTGCGGGTAAGTTAATAAGTTTTGTGGGACATGATGCATCTGCTTTTCTCCCCTCCCCCCCCACCCACCGCCCACTCCAAAAATGTGTATTCTCGGTTTATTTTCACCAACCAAACATACGTATTTTGCCACAAAACCCACATATTCCTATTAGTTGATGTTTGTTCTACATGATAAGCCAAAAAAACACAAAAAAACACACTATACGTTAGAGCTGTGAGAATAAACATTAAAGAGCATACATCTTACTTCCCAACATCATAAGTCGAATGTTCACTAATCAATCTGTACATGTTATACAATCATTGGAATGAGAATTTTATTAGTTTTCGAATGCCGGAGGTCCCAGTTTGATACAAGGTACGGTGTTCGAGTAATAAGCAAAAAAGTAAAACCCATTTCTGACAGACAACAGATTTTTTTTTGGGGGGAGCACTAACGAAAAACTTTTCTTGCCACTGTTATGTTTTTATTTTATCATCCTATGAAGAATTTAATTGGCTTTCATTTGAGCCCAAAACGGTGATCCTAGGACTCATAGTTTTCGAGAAAATACAAAAAACTACGGTGTACCCACATGTGTCATGACCGTAGGGCAGTTTCCTGCCTTCCTCTAAGCTACAGCACATATTTCACCAATTCTTTATACAGTACACTAGATATGCACACTATATTGACATGATTCACTGTCACTATTATTATAGCTGAACACTCACATTTGGTGCAGGGTAGAGGCAGCTTAGTTGATTAGAAACAGTAGCACAATCTTCATTGGGCCAACGGCTGATAACAACCAGGATTGCTTCACAAACACCAAATTTTCTATTGCAAACATCAAATCTAATCACAACAGTGCCCAAACACTATACACAAGCACTATTGGTATAGTGAAATATGTTGCACGGCCGGGACGTGGATAAAAGTGGATATTTAAAGGGACAGAACCACGCAGTACCTTCCTCATTCACAGCTCATTTGGTACTGAACAACCTGTCTGCTCTCTTGCTGGTATCGGGACCCACAGTTGCAAGGAGCAGGGAAGCTATGACGCCTCCAAAAATGATGCTGATCAGCCAAAAACTTTTCCTCTGACTAAAGTTTTTATGCTTTAATGACGCCAAAAGCGTCAATGAGTATAGTCACAGCCACACCCATATGATGACAAACATGTCATAGTGCACGGAGGGGTTAAGATTAACACTAGATACATAAAATCCGTGCTAGACAATTTACCAACTAATAAATCTCCAGGTCTAGATGAATTTCCTGCAATTATCTTGAAAAAGTGTTCCCCTGAACTTCCTCCTGTTCTAGATAAAATGATAAGATTATGCATACGCACTTCTTCATTCCGTGATTCTTAGAAAGAAGTCAATATCCTCCCAATTCCAAAGAGAGGACATTCCTCTGATTATAGACCAATAGCTATCAAATCTTCTCTTGGTAAGGTATTTGAGACTGTAATTATTAATCAGCACACAGTTAAACATCTTCAATCCAACAACTTAATTAGTGACAGACAATACTGTTTTTGCCACGAAAGATCCACTGCTATACTTAATCTCCTGACTCATACCATCAATCAGTCAATTGACCAATATGGAGTAACTCATACAGCACCCCTTTTTATTTCTAAAGCTTTTGAGAGAGTGTGGCACTGTTCCCTGCTATCCAAACTCCCTTTTGTTCCTCTGATTTCCTTATGTCTCAGTGATTGAGAGATAAGAGTTAAAGTAGATGATATATAATCCAATTTCCAGAAGGTTAATGCTAGTGTGCCACAAGGATCAGTTCTGGCTCTAACCCTATCCCTAGTTCAAATTAGTGATCTCTTATCTCCTACCCATAATCCATACATATGCAAATGGCTTAACAGTTCACAGATCATTCACACTTCAACAACCATTCACAAAGTTCAGTATTTCTAACTCACAACTCAGTACAGCAATCTCCACAAAACAAGACTTACCTGAGATCACTGAATGGGGACAAAACAACATTGTCTCATTTAATGCTAGTAAAACCAGATACGAGTATTATACATTATTTACAACTAGAGAGATATTACCTGATTCCTGCATTACCTTCAGTGCTATTAACATTCTTATCTCTAAAAGTACTGAGATTATTGGTGTTCAGTACCCTCAGCTGGACCTCTCATGTTAGATCACTTGCTAAAACAGCTTCAAAGAAAATTGGATTATTGTACAGAGCCGTAACTTCTTCACTGACGAGCAGAAAGCTGTAATTTATAAGTCATGTGTGCTCTCAGCTATCATATTGCACACCCTTGTGGAATGGATGTGGAGAGGTAACACTAAAACAAGAAGACAAAATTCAGAACAAGGCTGTTAAAAATATTCATAACTTTGCCATTACAAATGAACTACCTCCCCTACAAGTAAGAAGGAATGTTGCCTCCCTCGCATTATTTTACAGATACTTTTATGGTAAATGCTCAGACAAAGGTGCATCCATTGTGCCACCTCTCCAAGACTTTCCCTGTGCTAAGCGGGCATCAGGTAGTGCTCATGGCTAGACCGTCACACTGCCATACTGCAGAACGTCTGCCTATCAGAATTCTCTTATTCTCCGAACTGCATCTCTTTGGAACTCGCTTCCACAGAGCAACTTCCCCCCAAACTTCAACTTACGGCTGTTCAAGTCCAGCTGTTGCAGATTTTATATGAATGGAAGACACCTGTAATCTGGTGTATGGATTATTTTTTTTTTTTTATTCATTTGTTTCTCCTTCCTCTGTTTTACCATCTAAAAAAAGGGGGATTAAGGCAAAAAGAGTAAAATGCCATAAACTTGAGTCAGCTCTGTTATCTGTTACCAAAGCTACCATGTGTGGCTATGGTCTCTGGGCAGTATTCTCGTCGGTTAAGGAAGCTAATTAACAGCTTTTCCTAAACAATTTACTTTGCTTATTACATCCTACTCTCCTATTTTGTTACATAGATCCTTTCAATATCACCATACTGAATAAATATCGTACAAAACGATATTAATCAACTGTGGCCTAAAACAAATCAATGAAGAAGAGGTGCTAGGGAGCCTCCATACCCGACAAGAATGCAGGTCTAGGAGACGCAGCAAGATGGAGAAGTAAGGCGGTCCTGTCGTAATAAGACTGACACTAGATACTGGAGAAGTCTGGGGAGGAGATCAGAGGTGAGGATAATGACGAGCAGGAAGAGGAGATAATGGAGAAAAACGTGGCCAGGGCGGTAGAGGCGGGGAGAACTAGCACTGGAATATATGAGTTGATACATTGTTTACGTGTGAGGTGGAGAGTAGAGGTTGGAAAGTTTGAATGGGGAAATTATTCATCCCCTCTATCACCTGGTCGATTTGTGGTGAAAATATGAATGAAGCTGAAAGGAAAAGCTAAGAAAAGAGTTGGAGAGAGAGAGAGAGAGAGAGAGAGAGAGAGAGAGTGGGAGAGTGAGAGAAGAGATTTAGTAATAGCAAGGGATACGTGATAAGACAGAGAAAATGCAAAGTCCTGATCACTAACTGCTTTACGTTATAAAAGTTACTAAATACTGATGCGAGATTTCAACCTGTTCGACTCTCTCTCTCTCTCTCTCTCTCTCTCTCTCTCTCTCTCTCTCTCTCTCTCTCTCTCTCTCTCTCCAGTACTTCTTCAACATCTGTATCTCAGCAGTCGTATTAATTACCTAAGTGTATTAATAAGCACAAACCTTTCATTTCTCCTACTAAACACAGGACAACCTTGGTAGCAGGAATTCGTTCAAGTTCGCCCCAAATTAGTTGAATAATTTAGACTGGACCAATGAAGCTGATGATGCGGAGAGGAAATTGGAAACGTAGTCAATTTCCAGCAAATTCACCCACAGGAAGCTGGCTCCACCCCGCCTAATTTCCTTACTGAGGCGGGGTTCAGTAGCTGTTATATTTATTCCTACTGCTTCTCGCCGGGAAGGTGGAAAATAATAAAGATGACCTTGTTATTCAATCGTTAATTATAGTAGTGTTCTTCTCAGTTCTTACAAATGCATATTATACCTCCTTTAACCTGAACTAAAAATTGACATCCCTCCACATTAACTGCTGAGTTGTAGCAATGGATTAACATTAGAATAGGATGCTACTCAGGATGTGCAATGGAAAAGATGTAGAGCTGTAGTGCTGTATTTTTTTCTGTCACTGAGCTATGTGAAACAAGCAGGAAAAGGAAGAAAATCTGTCACGTTAGAGTAAAATCGGCATAGTGCTTCCATGGTAGGATGATATTAGAAACTAGATTTGCCTTCGGTATTCAATTATTCTATTTCTTGTGGTAGAGAATCCATTTATTATTGGCCAGTTGGTTGGACCTGCAGGTGTAAAGAGCAACTGAGCAACTGCAAAGAACGTGTTGCTGAGAACGTGGGAAAAAAACATGTTACTAGAGCATCACTGACTGTTTATGAGATCATGTGATATGAATACCTAAGGGCGTCTAGGTAGGGCAGTAGAAAATGTTGTTTATGAATTCCACCTCCATTAAGAGTAAGAAAGGCATGAAGAACCATAGGCAATGTACGGATAAAATGAAATATTCTTCAAACATAGTTACGGCGTTTGCAAAGAAAAAAAAAATCACATGATTGCTTTTCCAGGTGATAAATAACTACGTCCTGGGAGAGAGAGAGAGAGAGAGAGAGAGAGAGAGAGAGAGAGAGAGAGAGAGAGAGAGAGAGCGAGAGAGAGAGAGAGTATGGATGAGACGGGGGGGTATACTTCGTATGTAGGCAAACGGTAAGGTGAGTAAGGGAGAGGAGCAGAGGAGAGGAGGAGAAAAAGAGTGGGGGGGGGGGATGAAGGTGTGCTGAGGAGGCGAGGCAGGAAGGAAGGGAGTGGGAGATAAGAGAAAAGTGGACAAGGATGGATAGTGATAAAAGGAAGTGGTTTAAAGGATAGCATATGAATAAATAATTAACAGAAGGACGGATGTAAAGAAAAGTGAAGCGGAGACGTGTATCAAGAGTGAGATTATATTGAGAGAAAGTTGCTTCGGGTCGGTTGCTTTAGCTGAAGGAAAAGCATCATGAAGGTTTATTGCGTGGTTACTGTACAGATTATTAAAGCTTCAAAGGCCTGTATTCTCGTCAGTTAAGGAAGCTCCCTAACATCTCTTCCTAAGCAACTTATTTTTATTACACCTTACTTTCTTGTTCTATTAGATAAATCCTTCAATTATCGCCATTAACAACGTAAACAACGAACTCAACGATATTAACCTGCCAAGGCCAAAAATAAATCGCAAAGGAAGAGGTCAAGGTAGCTTCCATACCCGACAAGAATTCGGGCCTCCATCTCCTTGGAGCGATTCCTGTCTGTTAAGGGATCTCCCTAATACATCTCCCTTAATTATTTATTTTCCATACTATGCCTTCCTGCTCCCTTGTATGTTCTTATTCATTTCCACGTACATAGAATGAAGAAATAACACACAAACGACTATTAACGAGCTGCATGCAAAAATAAACCGGTGAGGAAAAGGTGCTAGGGAGCCTCTTTAACCGATGAGCATATAGCTCCTTGACCACCAGCCGTCTCCCTGGGCTGAAAATAATCGCCTGACGGTACCAGCAATAGAGAGAGAGAGAGAGAGAGAGAGAGAGAGAGAGAGAGAGAGAGAGAGAGAGAGAGAGAGAGAGAGACAAAAAGACAGACAGACAGACAGACAGACAGAGACAGAGACTGACAGAGACAGACAGACAGAAAGACAGACAGACAGACAGATGGACTGCATTCCCAAAGTGGTCTCACACACACACACACACACACACACACACACACGGAACTGGGAAGATGGTTGTTTCTTTGCAAGTGCAGTACTTTACAGCACAAGGGAATCGAAATCTACGTATTAATAACTCTTTGCACCCAATCTCACCTCACCTTCAGGTGGGGAAGGAGGTCTGAATGATGATGATGATGATACTGATGATGATGATGATGATGATGGAGGAGGAGGAGGAGGAGGGGAAGGATGATAATGATGATAATGATGATGATGAAAGGCTTGCATATTACATTGTCTCGTCACTGTCAATGGTCTCTCACAAGGGGATTAAGACCGTCGAGCAATAGCAAGACTGAATATAAAAGACATCATCAAATCGAAGAGGATAACATAGCGTGATATTAACCCTTCCAATACGAGGCATCTCATCCATGCTAAATATGTTGATCTGTGCGTAGCGAGAATAAAACAAAAATAATCCTTCTACTGAAATGAATGAATGAAATATCTGACCTGGCTACGAAAGTATTAATGCTTTCAGTCCTGTGATGTATTTTCTATATCAATCTTGCTATCTCCAGACCCTTTTTTTTTTTTTTTTTCAGCTCGAGGTAGATTTTTGGAAGTGGAAGGGTTAGGTGCAGAATTTATAAACCTATTCAGTATGTTAGGTTTCTCGTTAAAAAAAAATGCTTGTGGTTAGTAGGAAATAAATAAAACACAAAAATATACAGCTAAAAGATAACACCGTATCAAGGATGTTGATAATATGTTATGCTGAACTACGAGGAGAGAGAGGGGGGAGTGGGTTGGGTGGAGAGAGATCATAAGTTCTGGCGTCTTGACAGTTTACTGATGCGTCCCACGCTCAGAATTTTGTGAGTATATGATTAGCCTCGTTGCAGGGAATATGAGGAGGCGAGGAGGGGGATGAGGAGGCGATGAAGACGAGGGAAAGGAAGCTAGTGGAGTACTGGGTGCCACTTATAATTTTATACTTGTGAAGATGATAAAATTGTGCATTCCCGGTTAATAATTTCTTTACATTTGGAAGATTCCGAATATCTTAAACAGTTTCTCTAGTGCTAAGATGATGATGATGATGATGATGGCTTCCTCTCCAATTATTATTTTCATCTTTGGGTAGATGTTTCCAGTCGGAGAGATTACATACAGCTTTTACTCATCCCTTCCTTATTACAATTTCTTAACGTAAATAAAATCGTTTGGCCGTAACCTCATAAAAATTAAATCGTCATTGTAATTAAGGCAATAATTTACCGTGCTGAGTGCCGATTTATTGCTGGTATGGGAAGAAGCTTAACACCCTTTTCTTAGAGATTTATTTTGCATATTTTTCCAGGTCTTGTTCAAGCAGTTGGTGTATTTCTAATATCGACATAGTTTGTTCATGTACAAGAGGATAGTTAAGATGTAATATTCAGATTAAATCGCTAAGGAAGAGATGCTACGTAGTCCGGAAAGCCACTCACGACTTGGGCATCGGATTCCGGTGTGATACGGTGTGACGCTTGGGTGAGGCCGAGTCCTGTGTGTGGGCCCGGAATCCAAGCATACCCCTATTATATCATTATTATTATTATTATTATTATTATTATTATTATTATTATTATTTTTATTATTATTATTATGCTTTGCCATATATGTGGCCAAGCTTTTTGTTTAGGTAAGTATTATTACCTTGAAGCGTTATACTTTCGTCAATGTTAACATTAAGCTTCGCCATTTACATGGCGAAGCTTCTTATTATTATTTTTCTTTGCACTTTTTTTTTCTTCGATCTTCATGATAGTAAACATGACGTTACCCTAGGGTAACCCAAGTATTTGCGCCATGTATTAATGACCTGGGCGTTTTTTTGAAGGTGATATACTCAGTTCTATTATAAAATATTGCTGTTTGAAATTGAAGTACCTCAGAAATAATTGAAATACAGCAATATGGTTGAAAATCTCATGATAAAAATGTTTGCTGGATAATTTTGGGCTAACATTTTGCTATTTAGCCTAGTAGATAGTTCCGAATTCAAATCTGCCCAGTTTCTTCTTTGCCACACGTTTTAGAGAAAACCACAAAAGCTTTAAAGCTGTAATTTTCTAGATATATAGCTCTGGTCCCTCTTATGATCTGAAAGGAATATGGTTACAGTTAAGGATACGGTTAGTCAGTTATTGAGACAAACGTAACATTTACACATGCGTTTTTCGACACCTTTGTCTTCAGATCCCTTGTTGATGTTAGACAAGAAGTTACCTTAGGATCTTCATATTTTGCTTATATCACACATACCGTATATGGCAATCGTACTCAAATGGCGGACTGTAGTCTAAGTCTGGGATCAGCCGAGCTTTGATATGGACCCCAGCAAGTTCCTTCACTGAATATTCAATATCCCCTTCAAATTAAAGAGTCGCAGTACTTATACTCTTTGGATGAATTTCGCCCAAAATACGGCTCAATTAAATTTCACTTCATCTGGCTACCATTATAACATATGTTTAGCTTCTGGAGTTATACAAACCTTTCCATTTTGTGGCTATAATGCAGACTAGTGAGAATAATGATTAACAGAAGAAGACATTATTTTTTCCAGTTATTCTAGGTGCTCACATTACTCATAGTAACGAAGGTTTCATGTTTCTAAATAGCATATTATCAATGTCATCTCACTAGGATTAAACATTGGCAGTAAGAGAACAGGAATTCTCATCACAAGAATACTGTGTTCAACAAGCTGAACTGCACGTACCCACAGACTGTTGCCATTAGCCTGTTCAAATGATCAGTTGACAGAGGGACACTGACAATTGTTCGGCTGTTCACTGGTACACGTTTTAATGCTGAAGTTGTGGTGGAAATGCTAAAATGAATATGCTCATGTAAGGAAGGTAATAGTAATTTGTTCAATAGAAGAGTTTCATTTTGTCTTTTTTGAGAAGCTGGGAGAATGGAGAGTAGCTAATTGTCTTACTTAACCACCTTACTAAACTATTTTCAATTTGGTCAGGATATTAACTTTCCACACAGTCGCATTATACTAACATAATGAAAGTGGTTCTTTCCATTAGTGAAATTAAATACAAGATTTTTCATCCGTACCTCTGCCACAAAGAAAGATAACATTAATGGACCTTCAAAGAAAGTAATTGGGGAACCCTGTTAAATACCATAAATAGTTAAGGCAAAACTTCTTTTTTTTATTGATTGTTATCTTTATTTAGCCAAACCAAATACAGTATATGATGAATCCATAAATGAATAAAATGGTTGAGCCTCTGGGAGTAGAAACTCTAATGAGAGGCACCTATGTCAGACAATATCGAAGTGATCCTCAGTCATTTACACTTTATCTGTCTAGAGTTTATTAATGTAGATCAGTGTGCTGAGTGTCTCTTTATAAGTATCAAAGTCACTGAATACCAAATCCAGTTAGACACAAATGAATGACAGAATACACTGGTACAGTAAACTAGCCAGTCATGTGGAAAATGTGTGCTCTTAATCACAAATTAACAAAATGATATACAATTACGTGATATGAAAAATTCATTAACACTTATGCAGACATAAGGGACTACACACATACACACACATGCACACACATGTACTGTAAACTTGCAACGCGAATTCATATATACTTACATTCACACATATATATATATATATATATATATATATATATATATATATATATATATATATATATATATATATAGACATACAGATGCATAAGTACATTATAAGAACATTCACAAGACATTCGTTAACGTTTACCTTATATCTCAACTTATGTCAGCCAACTGCAAAAAAGTATGCATACACCTTAACCCCCTCGCACACCATAAGTTTCCAGTAAGTTTTGGTTCCTTGCACAGAACCAAAACCTCGCTCAGGCTGGCTCCGCCTGCGCAGCAAGGGAAAATTTCTATGGCCCAGTTTACCTCTGAAAGTGTTTATATTGTTATAGATCGCTTCCCATCATCTTCGTTGATGTTTATACTATAAGATAAGAAAAAAAACATAAAACAGATAAATAAATGTACAGAAATGAACTTGAATAACCCTTCTTTACATAAAACTAGCTTCTCATAACTTCCCAACATCACAGTGAAAAAATTTTCCTGTGATGAACAGCTCCAAAGGACATGTCTACATGCAGATTTTCACGATCTTTCATCTGTAAAAGTTTCAAGCTGATACGTCTAAGAGTTTTCGAGTAAATTGAAAAAAAAAAAAAGTATGAAAATCGCCTAAAAACGTCTGATTTATTTATTATTTCGTATGTTGTTAGTGACACTGTAACAATCATATATGTAAATTCTATCCAGTGTTGTAGCCCAAAGGTTAAGGAAGCCCATGATATAATTCATAGTGTTATAACCATTATTGTTATGGAGAAAATGAATTTTGAAAGGATATGATGGGTTGAGCGCGATTTGCGCGCGGTGACAGCACGTATGCTCAGGCCCATAGGCTGAGTATGTTCGTCTTTCGTAACTTTTCCTCAATTATTTTCACACATAGGTTACTTTGCTTTACAAAGGTATGCATAAGATATCATCAGCTTGATCAAGCTTTCTTCAGATTTTTTATGCGACCTATACTTTATGAGTAAAATGACTGAGAGAACACCAACGAAATCCACCACATTTTCTCTATGAGAAATATATAGTAAACACACAATTTACACCTTACAATACAATAACATAAAAACTAGACAAATAAGCTGGTTACTCACGTCCTCTAGCAATGTTGTCGTGTTTCTTGAGAGGAGATGGAGTTGCAGTGAGGACAGGTACGATCACAGCCTGTGTGTGTGTGTGTGAGTGTGTGTGTGTGTGTGTGTGTGTGTGTGTGTGTGTGTGTGTGTGTGTGTTCTTATCTAATTGTTCTTACCTAATTGTATCTTTACAGGAATGAGTCAAGCTCGTACTGTTCCGTGTCTTAAACCATATTTATCGTACATATCCTTAAATTTGTAAATTGTTATGGCACACACTATTTCATTCGGTAATGCATTCCAATGATCAATTGCTCTGTCTGGGAAACTGAATTTCCTTACGTCTTTATCACATCTCTTCTTATGCAGTTTTTTGCAAAGTCCTCCTGCTGATGCTTCCCCATATGTTAAATAATCATTTATGTCTCTTTTCTCCTTCCCTGATATGCATTTATATAGCATTATCATGTCACCTCTTTTCCTTCTCTCCTGTAGTGTTGGTAGATTCAGTTTATTTAGTCTTTCTTCGTAGCTTAGATCTCTTAAGCTTGGTATCCATCTTGTAGCGGCCCTTTGAACTTTTTCAATCTTGTCTATGTGTTTTTTGAGATGAGGACTCCAGACTACTGATGCATACTCCAGGGTTGGCCTAATGAATGATGTTATTATCCTTCTTAGCATGTCTTCATTTATATACGTGAATGCTATTCTCATATTTGCAAGCAGTGTATACATGTTCCGTACCTTCTCACTGATGTGGTCAGCCGGAGATAGTCTGTTATTGACAATCACACCTAGGTCCTTCTCTCTTTCTGATGTGTGTAGGCTTTTATTTCATAACGTATAATCCCAATCAGGTCTTTTTCCACTTTTACCAAACTTGATCACATGACACTTGTCCACATTGAATTCCATTTGCCATGTATTACTCCATCCATGAAGTTTATTTAATTCTTCTGGTAGCTCTTTAGAAGAGTCTGTGTTAGTAATTCTTCTTTGTATTTTTGCATCATCTACAAACATATTTAGATAGCTTTCATTTCCAGTGTTACTGTCTATATCATTTATATACACTAAAAACATGATTGGTGCCAGCACTGAGCCCTGAGTACACTTCTTTCCATGATGAGTAGTTTCCCCTTAGTACTGTTCTCATTTCTCTTTTTATGAGAAAATCTTGCATCCAACAAAACAGTTTGCCTCGAATTCCTCCTTGATGGTACAGCTTCCATAAAAGTCTTTGGTGTGGTACTGTGTCAAAAGCTTTCTTGAAATCTAAATAGATACTGTCCACCCATCCTTCTCTTTCCTGTATTGTGTCTGTTACTCTGTCATAGTAGCTCAACAGATTAGTAACACATGATTTTCCTTTTCTGAAACCAAACTGTCGTTCTGTTATCATATTGTGTTCTTCTAGATGATTTACCCAAGCTTTTCTTAAAAGCTTTTCTAATACCTTGCTTACAACACTGGTCAGTGATACTGGTCGGTAGTTGAGTGGATTTTGTCTATTCCCTTCCCTGAATAAGGGGACAATATTTGCTTTCTTCCAAATATCAGGTAGTTTACCTTGACTTAAGAATTTCTTGAAAATTAATGATAATGGTTTACGTAACTCCTTTGCACATTCTCGTAGCACCCAACATGAAATTTCATCAGGACCACTTGCTTTTCGTGTCTAATTTACTTAACTCCTACTGTATTACTTTTTCTGATATTTGTATACCTGGTAGTATGTGTGGTTATGCATTTTCCACATAGTCCCTCTCAAAATTTGTTTTCTTCTGTAAAAACTGATTGGAAATTCTTATTTAGTGCTTCACAAATATCTTTCTCTTGTGTATAGGTGATTCCCTCGTCCGTAATGGATTGTATTTTATCTTTTACTTTGGTTTTGCTTCTGATGTAGCTGTAAAATAGCTTCGGTTGATCACTACTTTTATTTATGATATCCTCCTCAAACTGTTTTTGGGATTCCCTCCTTATTCTTGTATAATCGTTTCTTGCCTGTTTGTAATTATTATATGCCCTTTCACTATTGTGTCTTCTGTATCTATTCCACAACAAATCTCTTCTTTCTTTTGATTTTTTACATTCTGTATGGAATCATTTCTGTATTTTCTTATCTGCTTCTTTGTGCTGTGGGATGTACTTCTGGACACCTATTTCATAAAATTCACAAAAATTTTTATATACAGCATTTAAATCTTGTCCTCTAAGCTCATTTTCCCAATCAACTTCTAAGAAATAATTCTTTAGGTCATGATAATTTCCCTTTTTATAGTTTAGACTCTTTTTGTAACTTTCATTGCTGTTAACTATGTCATAAGCTATCCTGAAGTTGCAATTTAGTACTGCATGATCGCTTTTGCCGAATGGAGGCTGATATATTTAACTGTCAATATAATTTTCTTGCCTAGTAAATATGAGATCTAGCATTGAAGGAACATCGAGTCCTCTTTTTCTGATGGTTTCCCTCACATGTTGCGTTAGGAAAAACTCTTGCACGAGATCCAGGAGATTTTGGTCCCAACAGCTTTCTTGGCTAATTATATCTAGAGTATTCCAATTTATATTTGTATTAAAATCTCCAGTTAGTATAATTCTTTCCGATTTCTCTTCCATTTTATGTAGTAATGCTCTTAAACTCTGAATTGTACTCTCTGCCAGGTCCTCATATTCGTCTGTTTCCCATGTGTTTGATCTGGGTGACATGTACATATTGGCTACAATTACTTTCCCTTCACATGTGTTGATCTCTACTGCAATCAGCTCTACTTGTGAGGGTATATCTAGTTTTATTTCATTGACTTGTAGATTTTTCTTAGTTAATATTATAATTCCTCCTCATTTTTTTAAGTTTCTATCTCTTCTCCATATATTATATTCCTCTAAGTTTAGTATGTCATTTGATATCCTTGGTGTTAATTTTGTTTCAGTTAGGCATATTATATGTGGTTCATTTTCTCTGACATAATCATTCATCTCTATTAATTTAGATACCATTCCATCCACATTTGAGTACATCAACTTTATCATCTTGTTTATATACTTGTCATGACATGGTTCTACTACCCTCCTCCTTTTTATTCCCTCCTGGTTATGTACCACTTTCGTACCTGCAATCCTGTTACTTTGTAAAAAAAAAAAAGAATGTGTTCTTCTCCTCCTCTAATCTTCCCTCATTTTTTGTTTTTGCTTCCTCCCTCTTCTCTTTCAGTAATTCCAGTCCCTCTTGTGTTAGACATCTTTTTATCCATACATTTTTGAACTCCTCTTTTTCCATAAGATGCTTGGCATTTTTTAGTATCTCCTCCACAGTGTTTACTCTCTGGAAAGTCACCTTTAGAGGTCTTGACTTGTTTTTCTCGTATTTCCCTAACCTTTTGTGTTCCTCTATGTCTTTACTACAGATTTCCTCTGATACTTCTTTCAATAAACTCATTACATTTGCCATCTCCTTTTTGTCTCTTTGAGATCTTGTTTTTTACTTGTGTGTGTGTGTGTGTGTGTGTGTGTGTGTGTGTGTGTGTGTGTGTGTGTGTGTGTGTGTGTGTGTGTGTGTGTGTCTGTGTGTGTGTGTGTGTGTGTGTGTGTGTGTGTGTGTGTGTGTGTGTGTGTGTGTGTGTGTGAGTATTCCTGATGTGTGTGTGTGTGTGTGTGTGTGTGTGTGTGTGTGTGTGTGTGTGTGTGTGTGTGTGTGTGTGTGTGTGTGTGTGTGTGTGTGTGTGTGTGTTTGCGATGTGATTTACTGCTGTATGCTTTCATCAGTATGATACTGATGAAAGCACACTCCTGTGCAGAGCAGCACATTGCGAACAGGACATATATAGCTGGTGTCCTTCCTCCTCTTGTTGAAGTAGCACAACACACACCACAGCCTTTTCCTGTCAGGGATTCTCTCCAGGGTGTGGTGCAGAGTTGAGTCCAAGCGTGTCCTATCGTTGATATATCAACGGCGCTTGGACAGCGGTGCTCCTCCATCTCCTCGCCTCCATACTCCTGCTGGAGGAGCAGTGGCGGGAGCTGGCCAAGTAACTCCTGACGGGCCAGCTGCTGCAGGAGGTGGAGCAGTCGTGGCAGTAACTGGTGGAGTTACTCCTGACGGGCCAGCTACTGCAGGAGGTGGAGCGATTGTTGCAGGAGGTGGAGCAATTGTTGCAGAAAGTGGAGCAATTGTTGCAGGTCGAGCAAAGGCAGCAGTTGATGTAGTGGTTGCTGCAGGTACAGGTGGTCATCGTCACGAGGGAAGGTCAGGGGCATGGTGAAGGGCATGACCCAATGCCGGCCACTCCTCCTCCCAGAATGTCAGGAGCGTGTGGCACATGTGCTCCTGGAATTCCAGGAGAGTCATAGGCCTGTTGATGTTCTTCTTGTAGAGGGTGTAGGCATTGAATAGGGCCATGTGGATGAAATAAAAGGTAATTTTCTTGGTCCACTTGACCGTCCTCCTTTGGGCGGGGTAGTATTGGATCATCTGATCGAAATGATCCACCCCACCCATGTGCCTATTATAGTCCTCACCATGACGGGCTTGTTCACTGTTTTCAGAATGTGGTGGAATCTCCCGTCTGGATCCTTGACCTTCCCATGTGCCCGCTTACAGACAATGGTGTCACTGTGGAAGGTGGACACCATACATATGATACGTTTGTACTTCCACAACAACACCATTACATTGCCCTTGTGACAAGTTTCCACTTCATCATCAGGAAGGCAATTAGCACTGCTGATGTCCTGCAGCTCCCTCGGTCCTCCTCTTGCAAGTTGTACTGTGTCATACACATACACTCTCTCTGCGAAGAGCCATTCGCACAGTGATACAGACTTTTAATAATTGTCCATATACAGTACAATTTGTATCCTTTGCCCTTCAAAGGTTCAACAAGGTCCCACACAGTGTTCTCTAGAGACTTCTCCCCCGTGTATACTTCCAAATTCCAAATGAAACCACTCCTTGCCTCTGCCAAGATGTATAGTTTTATGGCATACTTTTGGGGCTTCATAGGGTTATATACAAGGAAGGAGAGCCGCTCCTTCCAACCCAGAGATCCCTCATCCAGGCTAAAGTGTTTGCCCAGGTTGTAAACCTCCTGGAACCTCTGGAAGAGATACTGCATCATTGTGCACACCCCTATCAGCTGGTCTTGATTGACCTCGGGTATGGTAAGACTCTTGAAAGCACGAAAGTGCTTCAGGATGGCCCTGAAGCACTTTCCACTCATAGCTCACCAAAATATGGGGTATTCATGAACCTCTGATGAATGCCAATAGTGTCTTATGGTTGGCAATTCACAAATCCCCATAAGAGAGTATAATTCAAAGAACCGAGCCATTTCCTCTTTGTTGCAAAGGTACCAAACATCTAGTGCAGTCCCCAGAAACGTGGCATATTTGTTTGTTTCGACCGTCAGGTAGGTGAGCAACTCCCTGGTAAAAAAAAAAAAAAAAAAGTATTGGAGTGGTGTAGCAGTGCTGCCACTCTCAAACCTGGGGTTTCAGTGAAGGGGCCAGCATTGGGTGTAAATGACCTAGAACTCCAGGCTTCCTCCTGACGGTCACCACCTGGGGAAATGCTTGGCTTTGTACGTGTGTGGCGCACATGACCCCGAGACAGACGACTACCTCTCGGCCACCCACCACTGCCTCGCCTAGGCCCACGCCGCCCTCGTCTTTGTGGTGGGGAGCGAGATGGTGATGATGATTGTGTTGATGACAGATGGGTGGATGAAGGTTCAGGTGATCGTGGTGATGGGGATGGTTGTGGTGATGGCTGTGATGAAGATGGTTGTGGAGGTGATGGTTGTTGTGATGATGGTTGTGGAGGAGATGGTTGTGGTGGTGCTACTGCTGCTGCTGATGCTGCTGCCTTATATTCAGGGGAAATGAAGTCTGAAGGGGATAGTGACTTTCCTGATTTAGCTGGGGAAGATGATATGGAAATATCTTGGATGGGTGGTGAGATGCAGGCAGGTTGAAGTGTGGTGAGAGTGTAGAGTGACTGTGGGGGGAAAGAGGTCAGTGTTTGCGGTGGGGGGGTGGAAGATAGGTGGCGATAACGTGGCTCAGTCTCGAGGGTCGGGGTGGTTTCAGTGGTGGCAGGACTGGTGGCAGTGATGGCAGTGGTGTCCAGGGTGATAGGACTGATGGCAGGGATGGTTCTTGTCTCTAAAGTGATGGCAGAGGTGACAATTGTCATAGGAGTGATGGCAGTAACAGGAGTAGTAGTAACACCAGTGGTGGCAGTGGTGAAACGAGTGGTGGTAGTGATGGTGCTACTACTACTCTCTGTTGTGCTTATCGTCGCGGCCTTGACCACGGATTTGTGATTATCACCCCTCGGGTCAGATTTCTCCTTCACTCTCCTGCTCCTCACTCTCTTCTCCTCAACATATTCACTGTCTGCTTCATTATCACTTTCCTTACTCTGCCATAGAACAAGTATTTCATATATTCTTTTTCAGATAACTGCTTGCGAGACATTTTTCCGGTACTGTAAAACTGCAGGGGAATGGTAAAAATCAGTTAGGAATTTTCAGATCTGGCTTTCTCTGAAAACATATAAGAAACACTAATAAACATTCTTTACAAGCACATTGCACTATATATAACAAAATATCACTACACACACATCAGGTATGGATGGTGTGGTAGTAGGAAATATGGGTTTACATGCCCAGCCGTGTGCTCAAACACCCTTTGAGCCTGACTACTGAGAGAATACTGAGCTAAATATAGGCTGCTTGCCCCTCCAGTAAGCTCCTGGGTGATACCATATCCCTAGACATGGCTACCCTCGGCTCTGACTCAACCAAATTAGACTCAAATCCATCCACAGGAAAAGTTTCTATGACCATTTATAGGGAAGTTGCGTCATGTTGCGTCATCGGTTACTCTTCAGATTGCAAGGATTATGACTCGCATTGCGTCATCTTGCGTGAAGGGGTTAATCCGTCCATTATTATATCCACGGTACAGCACATGTACTTACACATCTGCACAAGTGACACAATTCATGCACAATATGAGCCATAGACCCATTTGCTGGCTATATATACATGTACATACACATACAAATATATATGCAATACATATAAACAGTGGAACATTCAAAAGTACATTCATACCAACATATACACATACATACATCCACATACACACATATATACACATACACATACAGTACACTATGCATACACATAATATACACACTTATCCATAGATATACTTAAGCTTTTATCCACAAATACCTATACACATACATATATACATTAACATATTCAAATCAAATAAATGAATATAAAGTATACATATACTGTATGTACAACCTCTTACAGGATCATATATACATATAGATACAGGTATATAATTTTAAGTGCATGCAATGACACCTACAGTATTTCCATAAGTACACACATAATTATAAACACGTCCACAAAAAACACATGACTACATATGCATTCAACATAAACATACAAATATGAGTGAACTGAATTATGAGGTATGAATATCACTACTGTGTAAGTGCAATGCTGTTAAGTTTCAATAAATATTCTTTTAATGATTTCGTAAAGCTGGAGATGTTTTCTTTTTCTCCCATACTCAAAGGCAGTTGGTTCCAGGTCTTCATTCCATACTACAATAATGATGTTTGTGATTCCCTGATGGTCATTAATGGGATTCTAAATTTTAATTACAGGTATTTCTTAAATTAAAATTACGATTAGTATGGTACTGGAACATGATCTGAGTGATATAACCACTGAGGGATTAATATACAGAAAGAGCATTACAGTATATGTTTATGTCATCCATCTTTAACAATTTCAATTAATTAAAAAAACTTGTTCATATGGTAATATCTAGGGTGATGAGTAATCATTCTAATAATCTTTTTTCTGGGCAACATGAAGCGGATTAAGTTTAGATTTACCAGCATTTCCCCATACTGTGTGACAATAAAAAATGTTAGGATACACAAAAGAATTGTGTACTAGTTTTAGAACATTAATACTTAGTATGTGTTGAGTTAATTTCATTGTACTTTATTGCCTGTTTGCCCTATTAACCACATTTTGAGTGTGTAAATTCCAGGCTAGATATTTATCAACTATCGTATCCTGAAACTTGATATGGTCCACCTCTTTCACCACACACTTGCCAATTTTTAGTGGATCCCAATACTGTGGTATAGTTTTCCTTTGATTAAAGTTAATAAATGTTGTTTTATTAGTATTTAATATGAGTTTATTACTAAATATCCATGTGTTAATGTTCATCAGTTCATTATTCGTAATTTGCATCAGAGAGTGATGACTCTGGTGACAAGCATAAATTATACAATCATCAGTGAATGAGACAAATTTGGGTTTCTTACTAAAGTTAACAATATCAAACCCCTATCTGCCAGGTAACGTGCATTAATATCACAATCAGCCTGCTACAGGGCCACCGGGTAGCAGCTATACATGCAAGCATCTTCCCATCACCGTTTGAACCCGCAACCATTTTTTTTCATTACCATTGAGTAGGGAGGTACCCAAGGTACCCCACTGATGTGCAGTTCAGTTTGTATACGGCAGTGCAATGTCTTCCTCAGCCTCTTTGTCCACTTCTGTCCCTGCACCCGCCGGGCCGATTGCATCATCAACCCGCGGCAAAGTTCAGCCCTTACCAGCGCGGAAAGGGCTTAGTGACAGTGCCATAGGTCGTGCCCTGGATGAAACTGTCTCCTCCATGGGCATGAGTAGTGAAACTTCCTCTGAAGGAGGGGGAAGCTACCACATTTGGCAGGGTGGTAGAGTGGAAATTTGCACGGTGCCCTCATGTAATGTGACTGGGCTGCAAGCATCTCCCTAGGGAAGGCCCCACGTCAGGTGAGTCATCACCCCTGTACTCCCCCACCTCTGCCTCTGCTTCCCATTCCCCACCCCCTTCCCCAGGCTGCCCCCATGGGCACGCATGTGGGCGAGGGCGTGCTGCACATGGTGTGAAAAAACGTGCTGGCATAAAAACACAGGCAAGTCTCCCAGGTGTTGGGAAAGTGGTTGCCAATGTGTGGGAGGAGGGGGCAGTTTTCGAGCCCTCTATGCCTGCCTTTGATGCAGAAGGGGAAGGTGCGCAGTTTGGCAGACTATGATGTCCTTTTTCCAGGCAATTTTCACCACTGCCATAATGCAGCATCTCCTGGCCGAAATAATTTATCACTAGGCCATAAGTGAGCACTGGCTGGAGGTTTCTGCGTGTGAGAGTACAAAAATGAAGGATTGGGTTCCAGTGGAGGCGAGGGACTTATTTGTGTGGCTTGCCTTGACCATGATGATGGCCCACGTGAAAACCATGTGCTCCGTGATTATTGGTCCATTGATGAACTTGTGGACACACCTGTCTTTGGAAAGTATATTGCCTATGATAGGTACCTGGCCTTATTATGGTTCCTGCATTTCAACAGGAATTATGGGCCAGCACCCAATGACAGGTTATGGAAAATAAGGTCCATTCTGACCGTGCTCAAGGAGTCTTTTGTAAAGCTTTTCTGATCGTTTCAGAAAGTGGTTGTCAACAAGTTGCTTGTGTTATTCTGGGGCCAATTAGCATTCATTCAGTATATTCCATCAAAGCATCACCATTTTGGACTGATGTTCTTTGTCCTGCATGACTTCAAAACTGGGTAAGTGTTTGATGTAATAGTTTATTCAGCAACAGATATTGATATACCTTCTAATGATCCCCATGTTATCTCGGTATCAGTAGTGAAAGTGCTTATGAAGAAATATTTCAATAGGCACCACATCCTGTTCACTGACACCTGAATTATGATACCTCTCCAGCATTGACCAAGTATTTACTTGAACATGGTACTGGGTCCTGTGGAACTGTCCATGCTGGTAGAAAAAATTTTCCATCTTTCCCTGAGAAAACTGAAAAAGGTTCCCTCCTACGCCAAAAATGTGATAACATGTTAACCCTTATGTGGCACGACAAGCGTAAGGTTAACCTGTTGACCACCATTCATAAGGGGGTAATGGAGGACACAGGCAGGCCAGACTTCAGGACCAGGGAACCCGTGTTCAAGCCTGATGCTGTCAAAGAGTACAACATCAACATGTGGCTTGCTGATAAGTTGGACATGCAGATAGGGGAGGTTGATTGCCTCCCTAAATCCTGTCGGTGGTACAAGAAGGCGTTCTTACACCATGATATCATCGTCCTGAACAGTTACGTTCTCTGCAAGAAGGTTTGGTGAAAGAATCTTTCTCAATGAGAGTTCGAGAAAGAGCTAGCACGCGAGATGCTTCCAGAGTATGCAACCGCACAGTTGACAGTTGGGAGGGGGGGGGGGATGTACCAGGCGGCAACAGCAGATAGACTGACCTATGCTCAGTATTTACAGCATCACCACCTTGTTGACGTAGGTCATACACCTGCAGGTCGGCCAGTGTACAGGCGCTGCCATGTGTGCAGCAAGACAAAACGCCACTTACACAGAAGGAAACACCCAACGAATGTGATGAATGCAAGAACCCGCTATGCCCTAAATTCTTCTTTGGGTATCACTCTGAACGTGATTATTGAGAAGGTGTGTGGGGAAGTTTAAAAAGGGAACAGGTGTGCACAATTTTTTCTGTGGGGGTGGGGTTTATGAGAAAAGTGAAAATATGTTTCTCTTCATGGTAATGTGATGCCATTGTTGATAATAACTTGAGTAACCTTACCTTTAGTATGAAAGAAAACCAAGAGTTCACTTAAGAAAATGACTTTATTGGGTACAGCTATAGTTTCTTTTCACTTACACTTGACATATTGGCGAAGATGTATTTGTGAGCTGAAGTACAACTATTATAATTTTTATAGAATATAAGTAATATTTTCACGATGCCTGAGAATAGCAGGGAAAGCCTGAATTTATGTACAAGTGTACTCTGAACGGTACTTCACGCAATATGTTGAGCAGAGCTACATTCAGGTGCAATACTGTACTTTGTTGGGTAGAATAAGATTTTTCTTTACTAACTCTTGAAATATTTGCGAGATGTGATATGAAGCGTATTAGTGAGCTGAAGTACAAATAGTATAAGTTGTTGTGAGCATAAGTGATATTTTCACAATGCCTGAGAACAGTAGAAAAAATCCAGTATATATGTACATGTGTATGCTTCATACTGATCCATACTGCGTGCAACATATTGAACAAAGCTGCTTTCAAGTGCAATACTTTCTTGGACACAACAAGATTTTTTGTACAGTAATACTCACTCTTGAAATATTTGCGAAGATGAGATATGAAGTGTATTAGCTGAAGTACAAATAATATAAGTTGTTGAGAACATTAATAATGTTTTCACGATGCCTGCGAAGAGTATTAAAAAAAAAGTTCGTACAAGTGCATACCTCATACTCAATATCACCTGTGTGCAATATGCTGAAAGACTATTTTTTTCAAGTGCAATAAACCGTAAATGTGATATGAATTAGATTATAAGTGCTGTTAAACATACATTTCAGGGTAAGTATTATAACTGATGACTGAAAATAATATAGAAAAGCATAAAGCAAAACTTTTCCCACACACTGGGGCATAGCGCCACTCAGTTATGGCTGGAAAACCAATGGCGAGCCACATGGACAGGGTGACGACTCATCCTTATGACAATGCGTAAGGAAAAGTGGGATAAAGAGTGGAACAATTTTGGTGGTTGCAAAGGAAGGCCAGGCAGTGCTACAGTCACCACTCCAATCAGTGCTGCCAACTCTAGCCGGGCTCGCCAAGGCCGCAGCCAAAAGCGTGCACTCAGAGACTCCCCATCAAAACACCAAAAACCACTCATCTACTACTCGTTCTTACTCATCGACGGGAGAACCTAGAGACCTGGGGATGGTTTCATTTGTAAGAAGAAGAGCTGATGAGTAATATGGATTTTTATATATTTCTCTAACTAGTATACTTTTCAGATATTAAGGGTTGAAAAAGAGCTACTTTGTCAGGAATGCCTGTAGTGAGAGCACACCCGGCTAAAAATATGCCCGGTGTGTGGAGGTTAGTGTACAACAGAATAACAGCGGCCCCAATATGGATCCCTGTGGTACTCCTTAGGAAATTACAGTAATATTGGATCTGAAATGCGATCTATTCGACAGATTGTTTACGATTATTTAAATACGATCGAAACCATGCAAGGGAAATATCTTTCATGCCATAATGCTCTATTTTTGTAACATGTGGTCAATAGTGTCAAATGCTTTAGAGAGATCTAAAAACACTGCGATAGTAAACAATCTACATTTGAACGAACGCAGAATATCATTAGTAAATGATAAAAGGGCGGTCTCAATTGACTGAGCTTTACAAAATCCATATTGAGGATCCATCAAGATATCATTCCTGCAACAATAATCCATAAGCCACACTACAATATATGAGTTTTTCTCAGATTTTACTAATTGCTGGAAGTACGGAGACTGGCCTGTTATTCTGTATCTCTCCTTTATCTCCATTCTTAAAAATTAGTATAACCTTCGCAATCTTTAACCTGTCTGGGAATATTCCAGCTGCAAATGTGAACTGCACATACAGTATGTAGAAGAACCAGGCATAGTATCTGAGCTGTTTCCTTTATTACACTAATAGGAACCTTATCATTGCCAGAAGCAGACGTTTTAAATTGATTAATGCATTTTTTCTTTGTAATTAGCACGGGGATTTCACAGGTTAGTGTTTTAGTGGAAGGAAGGGAAAGGAAGGAGAAGAGTTGGGTGATGTGAGGTGAGGTGAGGTGGGAAGGAGGAGAAAAGTGTGTTGGAGAAAAGTTGGAAGTGAAGTTAAGGAGTGAAGAGGGGAAGGACGGTGAAACAGGAGAGGAAGAAAGGGGAGATGGACAGAAGAGCGGAAAATGAGGGAGAAAGAGGGAAGGAAGGAAGGAAACAGGTTTCATACCACAGACACCCTATAGCTTCCTGGAAAAAAAAAAAGTAATTGAGTCATAATGTGGGCTAATTGCAATATGTAATTGTTGATTCTGTCTGTCTGCCTGTCTGTCTCTGTCTCTATCTTTCTCTGTCTCTCTGTCTGTCTGTCTGTCTCTCTCTCTCTCTCTCTCTCTCTCTCTCCATTTCTACTTCCCACTCTCCTTCCTTCCCTTTCCCTTCTCCCTCCTTCACTTTTCTTTGTTTCTATCACAGTCAGACTAGAATGATTCGTGAACTGAATTATTTGACTGGCGGAAAAAAAAAATGAATATACAGTAATAATATCTTACTGAAAAACTAGAAATGAAGTCAGTGAATCAGGGAAAATGTTAGCTTACATAAGATGATTTTACTTATATATTTATGTATTTGCTTATTTTTGTCCAGGAATTATGGGTAGCATCACACACACACACACACACACACACACACACACACACACACACACACACACACACACACACACACACACACCTTATACTGTTGTCATATCTATCTGATAGTCCTTGAGATTCTTTTTTTTTTTCTTTATTTCTTATTTTTGTTGGCAGACAGAAAAGGAATCCAAATCAGCGACAAAAAAAAAAAAATCACATTTAAGGAATTATAGACTCCTTCCCTCACTATCCCATCTCACTTCACTCCTTTCTCATTCCCTTTCACATCACCATCATAGCCTTCTCTTTCGTCCATCTCTCTTTTACCAGCTTTCCTCTCTCTCTCTCTCTCTCTCTCTCTCTCTCTCTCTCTCTCTCTCTCTCTCTCTCTCTCTCTCTTACCAGCTCCTCCACACCCACATCCCTCCCCTTTCATCACAACTATTCATCACCATCTAATCAGGTCAAAGTTCGCCTCATTCCCTCCCTGAGAAATTGAAAAATATCCTTCAGAGTGAATAAGACGGGAGGGTAGGCAGGAAGGAAGCTGAATAGACCCCTCCTGTGACATCCTGGCTACTGGATTAACATGTCTGACTGGATCTTAATTACATTACCGACACATTTTTTTCCCTCAAGACACATGAACTTACTATTAAAAACTAGAATAGAGGAAGGATAAACAAATTGAATACAGTGAAAATTCCATATTTCAGATTACAGGGGTCTTTCTCTCATTATAAATAGAAATAAATCTATAACAACTTGTTTCTTTATGCAAGAGAGAAGGAACCAACGGCCAGGGACCTGCTAATTGATTCCTCCAGAAAAAAAAAAAAAAAAAGATAACAGAGTCAAATTCAAGATCCATTAATTTCAAGATGCCTGGACACACACTGCACTTGAAAGACCGGATATCGTAGTCGGTTGGAAAAACAGACAGAGGGAGACAGTTCCAGAGTTGACCTGTTGCATACATGAAGGACTGGGAGTAGCGGTTTACTCTTGCATTAGAAAGCTGGACAGAAAAGGGATGACAGTTTGCTGCTAGACGGGTGCCACACATCCGCTGTAGTGGTGGAGGGATGCAAACAGACAATTCAGGGAAGCAGTGACCATTGAAGTAACGATAGAAAAGTTATTAACCCCTTAACCGCGGGGCGTCACTTTCGTGACGCTTGGGAGCAAGGGATCATACCGCGGGGCGTTGCTTTTGTGATCCTGTGCTATTTTGAATTCACCCGGGCTTCCAAGTGGGGGCTTGTATCATCTATCAGTACTGCCAATGTCCAACACTAGTCAGCACTCCTAATCCCATCTGTACTCCCATCCATTGTTGACAATTTAGCCATTTCTCCCCGTTCTTGACTCCCCTCCCTACCCCCCCTCCATTACCCTATCCTCTCGCCTGCCCGGCCGTGCTACGCTAAGTAAATCTTCCCTGGAATTTTCACTGATTTCATCCATTGAAATAAGCCCTATGTCCTATTCTTATACCAAATAATATATACAAGAAAGAAATAAGGTAAGTGAGAGTGCCATACACCTGGAATTGGCTAATTATCACCTGACAACACCTCACGTGCACTCGTTCGCTAATTTTCGCTGTTTTTTTCCCCTTGAAATATGCCGTATAATCTATTTTCGTAATAAATATACATGTAAGGAGGGAAGGGAGAAGCCTAAGTGATATTTACATTCACCTGGAACTACCTAATTTATAATGTATTGTCTAGATTTCCTGCCAATCATTTCAGTGCTAGACATAGCTGTTTCAAGAGCTAACATTGGTAGCTCTGAATATCCCCTAAGTAGGCCTCCACCCCGGCCCTCCGTTATCAGTTTACTCTCATCTTCCGAAGTGAGGGAATGCATATGTTTCTTCTTGCTGACTTCAAGGACTTTTTCACCCCCATGCAAAGGGCCCTGTGACCTTTACCCCCTACTAAACCTCGTGTGGAAAGAGGTAAAGGGCTGACAATTGATAAAAGAGTGACTACGATCTTTCTATTGAGTAAAACAGTGCAAGTGGAATTGTAAATAATGTGTAAATAATGTGTAAACAGCAAGTGAAAGTAATGAATGTAAATATACGTGAACAATGGAGAATAGTTTTATAAGTTACTTCAAGTGACAGTGCATAACACAGTGTAAATAAAATAGAAATGTTAATAATGTAAATAAAATAGAGAACGTAAATAGAAATGTAAATGAGTAGTAATATAAGAATACGAGTATATACACTAGGAGTAATGAAAGTGAAAGTTTCACTCTAGCATGTCTGAATGCTATGAGTTATGAGAGTGAAGATGAAAGTGACATTCACTCTCAATGCTAGTATACAGGACGAGAAAGCGAATGCTACGTATTTTACTGAAAGAAATTGAATCCCTACAGTGACAATAAACTAATACTACTGAAGGAAACTTATGGATAAAGACTGTAGATATATATATGTGTTATATAGTAATAGAAATATTAAGTGTGAGGGGTTTTATGAATAATAAATGACAGAGTACCAAGAGCGAACTAGTGCCAGTGCGACGATCAGACGCGTTCGTAATTTCCATTGCTTTCACAGTTTTTTTTTTTAGTATGGATCCCAAACTACTTGAAAATTGTAGAATAGTGTTTATAGTGTTTGTATCTGGCTGTGGTAATCATATTACGGGTTGTCGGAAAGTGTAAAGTGGAGACTTCGTTACCCTACTTCAGAGGTCTCCACAAGTCCTACGGTAACAGACGAAGGCTCAACAATCATTCCAGGAGAAAGCTGAAGGTATGTGCCATAAGCATATATAATGTTATTATTCTTGGACTAATAACTGATTTTTGGCAAATATTTTTTAAGAGTCTGTCGGAGCCCAAATAACCCTGCGGGACACGCAAGTCATTGGTAAACAAGCCCGTGGTGTAGGGGTTAAGAAGCAACAGTGCGATGAAGAGACAGAGGTTGAATGGAGCTAGTAGGAAGAGAGTTAATGAGACGAAAAGACGTTGACTTCACCCTGTTCAGAAAACCTGTGTGAAGGGAGCTTCCCCACACATGAGAGTTGTACTCTGCACAGGGGTGAATAAATCCCGTCAATCAAGCCAACAACTGTGCAGGGGTAAAGAAGGTATGGAGTCAGCTTAGCACTCCTAACTTTTAAGGAGCATATTTTACAAGAGAGGTAATCTGTTATTTCCAACGTAAATTCCGAGAGAATGAAACCCGAAGTATGTTTCAAGCTCATGTTGGATTGAGCTGGATATTGTTAAAAAGTAAAGGGGAAATCCTGTGAAAGGTTTTGTCGGGTTAATAGATAAAAGAACTGAGTTTTTGATACATTAAAAACAGCAAGGTTATTTTGACCCAACCGGACATATGAACAAAGTCAGACATTAGGTGTGCCACTGCCTCATCCCTTGTTTGCTGAGGTAACTCTTGAGATGGAAGCTGCAGGAAGCGAATGGAACTGAAGGGTGGAGTCATCAGCATATGAGTGGATGGGGCTAGATGTACAGCATAGAAGAACATTAATGAATAAAAGAAAGAGAGTTGGTGATAGGACAGAGCCCTGAGGAACACCACTATCGATAGTTCTAGGAGAAGAACAGTGGCCGTCTACAATAGCAGCTATAGAACGACCAGAAAGGAAGCTATAGATGAAAGCACAGATAAAATAATAAAAACCATGAGAGGGTAGTCTGGAAATTCAAGATTTATACCAGACTCAATCGAAAACTTTTGAGATGCTAAGTGCAATGGCAAAGCTTTCGCCAAAGTCCCAAAAGGAGGATGACCACGAGTCTGAAAGGTAGGTGAGATCGCCAGTGGAGCTTCCCTGGCGGAACCCATACTGACAATCAAAAAGAAGGTTGCGACAGGAAAAATGCTTGAAAATTATTTTATTAAGAATAGGTCCGAAAACTTTTGAGATACAGGATGGTATAGCAATTGGACGATAGTTACAGGGTTGAGAATGGTCACCATTCCTTGTGACAGGCTGAATGGGGGCAAACTTCCAGCAAGAAGGAAAGGTATCAGTACAAGGTGATAGACAAAGGCAAAAGTGTTTACCTCGGCAGGGTGTAAGCACAGAAGCACAGTTCTTGAGGACAACAGGTGGACTCCATGAGGCCCTACTGAGGCCAGTGATGGCAGAGAATGCATCAAATAAAGAAATAATAATCTCAGTCATGAGGAAGTCAGAGAGGGGAAGAGATGGAGGAACAGCACCGGA
The DNA here is from genome assembly GCF_032717465.1 of Coenobita brevimanus. Taxonomy (NCBI): domain Eukaryota; kingdom Metazoa; phylum Arthropoda; class Malacostraca; order Decapoda; family Coenobitidae; genus Coenobita; species Coenobita brevimanus. The sequence goes on from NC_137034.1 coordinate 21,492,544, forward strand.
AATGCCTAAGGTCGAACTGGAGGAGAAAGTCTGATTGATGAGTTACGCTTTATCAGTAGAAGAAATAGCTACAGAGCCATGCTGGTGGAGAAGATGAGAGAAGGATGATGATGTAAAGTTGTTAGAAAAGTTTTTGGCGAGGTACCAGAAGGAGCAGAAAGAATTTTATTTCGAGAGTTGAGAACATTTAGTAGAGATTATATTATTTTTAGCAGAGCAAAGAACAGCTTTGCCATTGCACTTGACATCTTAAAGGCTTTTGATCGAGTCTAGCATAAATCTTTAATTTCCAAACTGCCCTCTTACGGTTTCTCTCCTAACTGTGCCTTCATCAACAACTTCCTTTCTGCTTGTTCTATAGCTGCTGTTGTAGACGACCATCGTTCTTCTCCTAGATCTATCAACAGTGGTGTTCCTCAGGGCTATCTCCTATCACCAGCTCTCTTCCTTTTATTCAGCGATGATCTAAGCTGTACATTTAACCCTATCCACTCGTGCACTGATGATTCCACCCTTCACCTTTCCATTCGGTTCCCACAACGTCCATCCCAGCAGTTACTTCAACAAACAAGGGATGAGGCTATGGCACTGCTAATGTCTGACTTGGTCCGTGTCTCTGAAAGGGGTAAAAATAATCTTGTTGTTTTTAATGCATCAAGGACTCAGTTTTTACACCTATCAACCCGACAAAATCTTCCACAGGAGTACCCACTAATGTTTAATAATATCCAGCTCAATTCAGCATCATCCTTGAACATGCTTGGGGTTTCATTCTCTCGGGATTTGTCTTGCAAAGATCATTTTACATTTCTCGCAAAATCTGCTTCCGAGAGATTATGTGTGCTAAGCCTACTCCGTCCCTTCTTTACCCCTGCATAGTTGTTGACTTTATAAAAGGGATTTACTCGTCCCTGTGTAGAATACAACTCTCATGTGTGGGGAGGCTCCCCACATACAGCTCTTCTCAATAGGGTGGAATCAAAGGCTTTTTGTCTCATTAACTCTCTTCCTCTTACTGGCTCCCTTCAGCACCTGTCTCTTCGCCGCACTGTTGCCTCTTTACCTCTTTTCTATTGATACTTCCATGGTCACTGCTCCTCTGAACTGTCTGCTTGCATCCCTCCACCTCTACGATGGGTGCGTAGTACCCGTCTAGCAACAAACTCTCATCCCTTTTCTGTTTAACACTCTAATGCAAGAGTTAACCGTTACTCCCAGTCCTTCATTTATGCAGCAGGTCAGTTCTGGAACTGTCTCCCTCTGTCTGTATTTCCTACTTCCTATGATAGCCTATCCAGTCTTTCAAACGCAGTGTGTCCAGGCATGTTGAATTGAACGGATCCTGAATTTGGCTCTCTTTTGCATTGTTTTTCTTTTTTTCTTGGAAGTAACTGTTTTGTGGGCTCCTAGCCATTGGTTCCTTCTTCCTCGCATTAAAAGAAAAAAAAAAAAAAAGACAGCATGATTCCAGGCAGAAACATAAAAAAATGAGATTCAGGGGTGGATTGGCTCCGGTACCATTAGTTGGCCCTCTCCTTGTTGTGGACAGCCTTAGAACAAGCGTGATTAAACCAAGATTTTTTTTTTTTTTTTGCGTTAGTGAAAGAATGTGAGAAAGGATTGTATGCTCCCATGCCCGACAGAATAATCTCTGTAATGTGCATGGCACACTCAGATGTCTCTCGGCCATGGAAGCAATAATCAATTAAGGGAAAATCAAAGTACTGCATGAGGGCCTCCCAATCAGCAGCTCCAAAATACCACAACCAATGTTTCTTTGGAGGGTCCACAGGAAGTACTGGAGCAATAGGACAGTTCAAAGTGATAAGGTTGTGAATGGAGGAGACCAACAGAGAGGAAAGAGTAACTCCGATCACCCAACATAGAGGAAAGAGTAACTCCGATCACCCGACATAGAGGAAAGAGTAACTCCGATCACCCAACAGAGAGGACAGAGTAACTGTATGCAGAAAGATTAGGTGTAAGGAAGAGGTCAGGTATGTTGGAACTTTAGCCAAGGCATTCAGGGATACGGGTAGGGTGCTGTACAAGCTGCTCTGGGTTATTAAGGGAAAAAATGGGAGAAATGGAGTTCCCCCGAGCTAAGCCCTGTATTGGGCTATATAGCCCCGCTAGGGTTACAGAAGCGAGCTACCACTCCCAGCACGGCAGCCCGGGCGAGGCTCGAACTCGCAATCCCCCGATTACGAGTCCAGCGCGCTACCACTGTGCTACCGCGCCCCCCTGGGTTATTAAGGGAAGAAAAGATGTGGGTTTGTTCTCCAGGTGGATCAGCAAGGAGAGGAAAGCCAAAAGTGTTGGTGAATCTTGAAATCTCCTAGAATGGAGATTTCAGAGAAAGCAGAAATGGATACGATGTGTTCCATCATAGAAGTAAGACAGTTGAAGAATTTTACATAATCAGTAGGATTAGAGGATAAGTAAACAGCACAGATATATTTAGTCAGAGAAAGACAGGAAAGTGGAAGCCAGAGAGTAATGAATTCAGATCAATCAAGTTCAGGAACACAAGAGCAAGATAAATCGTTGTGCACATTTACAAAACAGCCGCCGTTGACTTTGAAATGAGTATTGAGAAATTAGGAGGATACAGACAAAGGTTTGCCATCAGTTGCCTCAGACACCTGAGTCTCAGTTAGGAAGAGAAGGTGAGATTTAGAGGACGAGATGTGGCGCTCAACAGAGAGAAAGTTAGAGGAAAGGCCTCGAATGTTGCACAAATGAAGAGGTTAGTCAGACCTTAACTGCTGTGGTTCGAAGTTTGAGTGAAAGCTATTCTGTCGACACACACTCCAATGAAAGGCGCTCGGGGAACAAAAGAATCATGATAAAAATATTATCTAAAAAAATATTAAGGTGAATCTCTCGCCATTATGGAGTTGCAGGCAGTTTTTATACATTCTTTGGTATAATTAATGTATTCTGTTCTTGCTACTTCCAAAATATCAATTCAGATATGGACAGATGTCTCACAGAGCAGTTAAAGATATAAGCCCATGCTAACAGTACCAGTCACATCAACAGTGGTTTTGCGTCCTTTATGTTAAACATGCAAGAGAAACTATTTAGCATTTGTGAGGCAAAATGAACATTGCAGGTAAAGATACATAGATTCATCAGAATAAGACTATATAAACACATCACTATTATACTTGCTCAGCATTCCAGACGCAGACGGTCAAGACCTGGTCTGTAATTAGAATAAGCTGATGCAGAGAATGACACTTCGATACTACTGTATATACTTTCACTGATATCACTATCGAAGTTTCTGTTACTTGCTTCTTTTATTTATCAATCACTACTTGAAGAGAATCCATGCACATCTTTAGAATTTTAGTGAGGGAATGAAAGATTTATCAACACTCATAACACAATGCTACACCACACATTCTTTGCACCGGTTCCACATCTTTTTTCATGGCTTGGTTTCCTCACAGTGTTCAGTGCATTATATACCCAAACCCAGCAACTCAATTACGTCTTTATCATCCTGTATGACAGTCAGTTCAGTCAGTGTCGCTGACATCTATTTCTTATTTTTCTTGAGTAGTGAGGAACAAGAGGAGAGGGAAGAGAATCACTGCTTTCTTCTAGACGGCACTGCGATGCACTAATCGATCGTCTGTGTAGTCTGTTTACCACCCGGAATAAATATCGAGTGTGACCTGTGTGCCATTATAGGGTTTATTGCACTACTGGCATTTTTTTAGTAACGCGTATACTTGATTGTTATCGAAAGTGCCATATAACGCTTGTGATAATTAATGAAAGCAGGTTATTTTTACCTCAAAACATTATATATATATATATATATATATATATATATATATATATATATATATATATATATATATATATATATATATATGACTTTAAATGCACAGTTACAGAGTTACATTTACATTAGCCTACGTTCGACCCCAGGCGTGTTTTGGTAGGGTGGAGTAACACTTGGCTGAAGAACATGAACAAACACTGCCAAACATACAAGAAGGTTTGCCTACATGATCGCATACACCTCCGTGAACATTCCTTCATATTCTTGATTGGAAGTAGGCTTCAAAATTCCCATTAATGTAACTCACATACCAGGCATTAAGGGAAGAAAAAGCAGTGGAATATGCTGCAATTAATGCCATCCTTTGGGGGAGGGGGGAAATCCATTCGAACCTTCATGTAAGCTCGTTTATGTTCGAGTATGCCTGTCAGATGGGCAGCGCATGCCCATGATTTATGCTGATTATTGTTTGTTTACATTCGTTTGGCATCTGTAATTCCATCCTGGAAAGCTTTCTACACACGACAACGCTAGAGGGACAGTTGTGTTGTTTACCTCACATTAGTTAGGATTGCATTCCAGGACTCATGCATAACAATTTTAATTTAAAACTTTAAAATCTAAGCATAGAATATTAAATGTTTAAAACTAAATAAATTAAATATGCAAAGCAATCACAGCTTGCATCACAATTACTGTAAACATCATGGTGCCAGCTCGGACACTTATGTTGAAACTCCATATAGATGCAGTATCATATGAGGCTGTATGAAACCCCCCCCCCCAAAAAAAAAAAAAAAAAAAAGAGAAAGACGCCTGTCAACCTGGATTCAGTCACCACCATACCTCTTGGGTCCAAATCTTCTTCAGTTAGAAAGTTCCTAACACCATTCCTAAGCAATTTATTTTGTTTATTACACGTTGCCATCCTCTTCAGTAGTACTTAAATCATTTTAATATCACCATACTCTGCATAAACAGCATACAAAATGATATTAACCAGCTGTATCCAGAAGTAAATCGATAAGAAAGAGGTGTTATTAGCCTCCTTAACCCATTAACTCCCAGGGCTCCTGTGAGAGGGAATTTGTTACAAGGGTACTAAGGTACTATCTCCACCTATCAGCTCATAGTCACGAACCTCATAGGTCCCTACTCTGGGGTTCCCTTCTTCGTTTACATCTGAGAATTCTCAGTTCTGTCCTATATTGAGGACACGGGGTGCAGATGGGTAAACCGAAGAGAATGCGGGCCCCTCTGGTACACAATTCTCCAGCCTTGACTACCCCCCAGGATGCAAAAACAGGCCTATTTTTGACGTTCTCAAAGGGTAAAAGTTTTATGCCCGATTTATAGAGCTTGAATTTACACGCTTGAAAACTCAAACCCCACCCTCTTAGACCCAATAGTTACTATGTCCCATCAAAGTTGATAATAGTTACCCGTTGCAGCCCAGGCGAGAAAGAAAATACGCAGCTCGCACCTGTTTTCGTCTCAAGAATACATACAAAAATCACAAAATCAATATTTTTTGGTGTTTATAGATGTTATAAACCATTGTAAAGTTCTTAGAAAAAAAATTAAATGGTCACAAACCCTCCCAAAATATGATAAATAGTAAAAATTACCCTCCCGTCTTCTCCCCTCCCCAAATCTCCCATCCCCTGAAATTATAAACAGGTGACAAGGAGTGTTACCATATGTTCAGACATGTAAAATGCACAAAGAAATATATAAAAATGATGAAAATACACTATTATCTTTGATTTTTTTTTTTCATCAGGGTGCTAATTTGGGGACAGATAGGAAGAGATGGTGCTGAAACTATAGGCTAAACAAGTGATAAGAAGTGTTACCATATGTCCAGACATATAAAATGTACAAAGAAATACATAAGAATGAAAATATGCCATAGTATAATCTTTGACAGGTACACAATGATATCCATAGGCAGAAAAAGTAGGCAGGTAACAAGGATTTCCCCCCTCATAAAAATAGATAAATAAATAAAATAAACATAAAGTAACTGTAGTGTGCATATCTGTATGCAAAGACACGAATAAAGTACAGGTAATGATTCAAAACACGCGCCATAAAGCCTAAAAATTACGCGAAATATTAAAAGGCCAGGGGAGGGTAAAGATACTCCATGATAGGGAGTAGGGGGTGGGAAGGCCAGGTTGGGGTGTACGGGGATGAATGGATGGGAAGAGACCACCTCTAGACACAAAGGAATGGCCACAGTGGAGTACAGGGACGTGGAGGGAGGGTAGGGGGGAAATACCCTCCCCCAGATGACTGGGGGAGGGTATGGGGGTGATCCACATCTGAGAGATGGAGGATGAGTGAGGAAGGTGTAGGAGGTGTTATGGTGTTGGTAAGAATGGAGGGAGGTAGGATAGTAACAATGTGGTGGGGTAGAAGGACGCAGCAAGAGGGAGGTGGGGGGTACACCCCCCACCGCCTTGGTACGGGCCTGGATCCTCCCTCCTGTGTGTCCAGCACTTAGTTCTGATTGGTCAGAAGCCATTTACATCACAGCCGGGGTGGAGTAAGCTGCCACCAGTTTATTTTGGAAGTTGCAAGATAGACATTCCTCATCCATTTAAAATATTGCGAAAAAACGTCTATCGTCGAGCTTAGTACTTTAGGGGGTAAACAAAAAACAAGAAAGAAAAAAAGAAAGAAAATGCGACTAACAATAAGGGCAGCATTAACCTGGCCAATATGTGAATATTTGGACAAAATACAAGAAACAGGGGATTTCGAGTCTCATATTTAAGATGACCTATTCTGAACTCAATTCATTGTTACAATGGTTACCAGTATTTTATCAATTAATTTTAAAAGGAGAAAGAGAGAGAAAGGAAAAATACCACAAGGATTATTGGGGACTTTGGTGTTAAATATTTATTTGTACTTAATTCTTTTCTACGGATTCTTGACTCAGGAAATTAATCAAGGAAAAGTAAAGACAACATTTGTCGTCACTTCCATTGGTTAACTAACAAAAATGATTTTTATTTCATAGATGGAAGTGTCCACCATCCACTCACTTGATGTTGTGATACCCTCAGGTGACTCAACAAGGCGTGATTAGTCAAATGGTTCCCTGTAACTCAGGAAACAATTCACTACGTTGGGTGGTAACCATAAAACTGATGACGTCTCTTACCCCTGACACCACCATCCCCGACACCACCACCACCCCTTACACTATCACAACCCCTACCACCACTATTTCTGACACCATCACCACCCCTTACACTATCACAACCCCTAACACCACCATCTCCGACACCGCCACCACCCCTTACACTATCACAACCCCTGACACCACCATCCCCGACACCACCACCACCCCTTACACTATCACAACCCCTAACACCACCATCTTCGACACCATCACCACCCCTTACACTATCACAACCCCTAACACCACCATCTCCGACACCACCACCACCCCTTACACTATCACAACCCCTGACACCACCATCCCCGACACCACCACCACCCCTTACACTATCACAACCCCTACCACCACCATCTCCGACACCATCACCACCCCTTACACTATCACAACCCCTAACACCACCATCTCCGACACCACCACCACCCCTTACACTATCACAACCCCTAACACCACCATCTCCGACACCACCACCACCCCTTACACTATCACAACCCCTAACACCAACATCTCCGACACCAACACCCCCCCTTACACTATCACAAACCCAACCCCCACCATCACCGACACCACCACCCCTTACACTATCACAACCCCTAACACCACCATCTCCGACACCACCACCACCCCTTACACTATCACAACCCCTAACACCACCATCTCCGACACCACCACCACCCCTTACACTATCACAACCCCTAACACCACCATCTCCGACACCACCACCACCCCTTACACTATCACAACCCCTGACACCACCATCCCCGACACCACCACCACCCCTTACACTATCACAACCCCTACCACCACCATCTCCGACACCATCACCACCCCTTACACTATCACAACCCCTAACACCACCATCTCCGACACCACCACCACCCCTTACACTATCACAACCCCTAACACCACCATCTCCGACACCACCACCACCCCTTACACTATCACAACCCCTAACACCACCATCTCCGACACCACCACCACCCCTTACACTATCACAACCCCTAACACCACCATCTCCGACACCACCACCACCCCTTACACTATCACAACCCCTAACACCACCATCTCCGACACCACCACCACCCCTTACACTATCACAACCCCTAACACCATCATCTCCGACACCACCACCACCCCTTACACTATCACAACCCCTAACACCATCATCTCTTCCTATTGTTTCTTCCGTTTTGTCTTTAAGTCTAGTCAACTGCTTCAGTACAATGACCAATTATTATTTATTCTTGCAGCCAGTCAAAGATTTTTAGGGCTTGTGGGAGACATATTTTATTTTTGCTGCAGCCAGTTATTTTGTGTGGAATCTCTTTGTAATGGTTTTATTTCTTTCTTCCAGACCTGATATGACATAAGACAGTACTCTTGTGGAATAAGGAAGCCACTTTTCTCTGTCATATTGACAAGAAAAAGAAACATACGCAATAAGTAATGAGAAGAGCTATTAGGGATTGCTCTTGTATGTCTAACAGTGTCTTTGTGTTATTTATTGTTGACAGTTTAAAATAAAAATGTTGTGCTGAATCTTTCAGAGGACCTTATTGTGACTATGTACATTTGTTTACTGTAGATACGGACTTGAGTTATATACGTTAAGATCTTGAAACAGAATAAATATTAATTCCTTCACTTCGTGGGGTCTTTCCTAACCTGAGTAACATGTCCGTGTTACAGATGTTAAACTTCTCCCGATAACTCGTCCAGAAGCGTGGTAATTTTATCACTGAGGTTTATATAACAAAAAATGCAATAGCACATTCCTTCTTTACATTTTCCTTCCTGGTGACTTTTAGCTCAGATAAACAGAACTGAGGAAATGACTAATAATTCAGCAGGGAACTCATGAGGAGAAACTTAAAGGCAGACATTTCAGGCTCCAAAGTTTGGTTTAGCTCTGCAATATTTTCCACCACGCTGGACCTCCGCCACCCAACTACCGTAAATTTACCACTGCTGCATTCAACCCACAAGATAGTCCCCCACCCCCTCCCCGTACACGTACTGAGTTTTAAATGTATTTTGGTATGCATGTCATGACCGTAGTTCGTTTCCTTGAAATAAGCAAATAAACAAAAATATATATATATATAATGTCTGTGATGATGTGTTTCCCTATTGCACTGATCTCGGAGGTAATAGTTGACATGGTGAGGCGTGGACGAGTGATCATACTACACCGAAAGTCTGACATCACAGCTTAGTATCCTGGCCTATCACGGGGAGATGTTGCTTAGTTAATTTGTCTCGTTCTAAGTTTCATTATTCTTCTGTAACCCCAAATGCCTTTATTATGCCGAACTATGTGATATCTCTCAGCAAAAGCTCCACACACACACACACACACACACACACACACACACACACACACACACACACACACACACACACACACACGTACCGAACACTCAGTCCCTAAGCAGGAAACTTGGTGAGAAAGGCATTGCGTATTATCTCCATCAACTGAGGAGCAATGAAAGTACAGTTCAATGGAGCTCTTAGCAAATGACCCCATAGCACTGAGGAAAAATGGCTAAATTTAAACATTAAGGAGCATAGAAAAAAAAGAAGCTTGAAATGATATAGTTTAACATGCGATGGGGCTGTGTTCAGTTTCTGAGAGGTAGGCCCCCTATGCTTTATCTTGCAATCACTTCATCGCATGTTGCCAAAAATGAATTCCGAGGAATATTTTGTCATTTGCATGTAGGCTACTCTTCTAATTCGTTGGTGATGTATTCTTGATACTTCATTCTCCCATTAATCCCCCGTATGATAAACAAAATGATGTGCAGTGGATAAGAATGCCGGGAAGGGGTTGGTGATAGCCAATACCCTCTTCAGGCACAAAATGACCCACAGGTATACATGGCGAGTGATGAAGGGTGGATGGTGAACTGAATGAAAGGAAGGCAATGATTGATTATGCATGTGTGGATAAAAGAATGCGAAGGTGTGTAATGGATGCAAGAGCATATAGATGTAGGGTGTGTAGACAGAATCAAGGTCCAAGTAAAATGGAGAAATAGAAGAAGGGAAGGACGGGAGGAAGGAGTAGTTGCAACGAGAGTGGAAAGGTTACAAGAGGATGAGAAGAAGGCAGAATATAAGAGAGAAGTGGAGAAACGATTGGGTGAATATGAATTGGAGCAGATGTGGGACGTGGAAGGTGTGTGCAAGATATTCACAAAAGAAATATGTGCAGTATATGAGGTGGTGTGTGAGATGAAGAGAAGACGAAAGGGGGTGCAAGGAACAGCATGGTGGAATGAAGAGGACATGAGGTGAGACAGGCTGTGGCAGAAAATAAGAGAGCATATAATGAATGGATGAGAAATAGGGGCGTGGAAGAAGTTGAGAGATGGAAGAGAGAGTTATGTGTAGAAAGGAAGAGATAGGTGAAATGATTAGTAAGAGAGAGTAAGAAGAGAGTAGATCAGGAATTTGGGAGGAATTTGAGTATAAAATGAAGGGACTGTAAGAAAATGTTCTGGAAAAAGGTTAAGAGAGTTAGACAGGGTGACAATGAAGTGAGCAGGGGAGTGCAAGATAAAAATGGTAGACTACTAGAAGAGAGTGGACAAAAAGTGAGCAGATGGAGAGAACACTTTAAGGAATTGTTGAACATAGAGAATGAAAGTAATGTGAGTATAAGTGGCTGGGGGATGGGTGGCAGAAGGAGGGAAGTGAGAAGAGAGGAAGAAATCAGTAGGATGGAAGTTGTGGAGGCAATTAAGAAAGTCAAAATGGGGAAAGCCCCAGGAATTGATGGAGTGTGTTGTGAAATGTTGAAGCATGGGGGAGAGATAGTAGTAGAATGGATATGGAAGATGTGCAGATTGGCCTGGGAGGAAGGTAGAGTCTCGGAGGATTGGAAGTCACGTATAATTATTCTCTTGTAGAAAGGAAAAGGGGAAAAAGAAGTGTGTGGTAATCACAGGGGCATTTGTCTTCTTAGTGTAATTGGAAAAGTATATGGTAGGATACTTATTGACAGAGTTGGGGAAATAACAGAGGAATTAGTTGGAGAAGAACAGGGAGGCGTTAGGAAGGGAAGAGGTTGTGTAGATCAGATATTCATACTTAGATCTTTAGTGGAAAAGTTTCTAGAGAAGGGAATGAAATTGTATGTGACCGTAGATTTGGAGAAAGCATATGAGAGCGTGGATAGACAAGGATCGTGGAAAGTAATAAGAATATATGGAGTAGATGGGAAGTTGTCGAATGCTGTGAAGAGTATGTATGAGGGTGCTAAGGCTGCAGACCGTGTGGATAGTGAACTGAGTGAATTTTTCTGTCTGAAGGTTGGGTTGAAACAGGGATTTGTCATGTCTCCATGATTGTTCAATCTGTACATGGATGGGATTATAAGAGAGATACAAGGCAGGGCAGTGGATGTTCGAGTGGCCCTAATGAGAGAGGGCAGTGTTGGGAAACTCCCTGTACTGTTGTTTGCAGATGATACTGTGTTGTTAAGTGAAGACAAAGGGGAGCTGCAAGGCTTGGTGGATGAGTTTGGGAGTGTGTGTAAGAAACGACATCTAAAGGTGAATGTAGGGAAGAGTAAAGTTATGGTCTTCGAGAGAGGTGATGTCAGTGAATGTACAGTGAGGTTGGATGATGAGGAAATGGAAAATGTGAGTAAGTTTATGTACTTGGGTAATGTGATGAGTAAGGATGGAAGTTTAGAGGGTGAAGTGCTTGAAAGGGTACACCAAGGAAAAAAGGTTGCTGGTTCTTTGAAAGCAGTGATAAGAAACAGGGAAGTGAGCATGGGAGTGAAAAAGTTACTACATGGCAGTATTGTGATACCAACCCTAACGTATGGTAGTAAAGCTTGGACGTTGTTGGAGGGTCACAAGTCAAGAGTGAGAGCTGTGGAAATGAGTTATTTGAGAGGAGCATTTGGATTCACATGGAGAGACAGATTGACAAATGAGGATGTGAAGGAGCGTTGTGGTGTGGAGGTGGATGTGATAGGAAGCGCTGGGAGAAACACACTGAGGTGGTTTGGCCATGTGGAGAGGATGGAGAGTGAGAGACTGACGAGGAGAGTGTATGTGAATGAGGTGGAGAGGGAGGGGGAGGCCAAGGATGAGAGGGATAGAGTGGAGAGGTACGGTATATGAGAGAGGGGAGTGTGATTTGGAAGCAGGGCAGTGAAATGGCGGGGGACAGGGCGGCCTGGAGGCGATTTGTTTGTGGCCACCCCATATGGGATTAAGGCGTCTGGCAATAGATAGATAGATAGAATACGAATGAGATATAATAGGCAACTGGATCTGAAGGGATTATTGGAGACATCGTAATTGCAGCACTTTGAGATTTCTGACCGAAGATGAATAATAACATAACGGTGACAAGAATATATTGGAAATATCAACATGCAGAATGGGTTAACAACCTATTGACCTATTACCACAGTGGTAATAGCTGAATTGATCTAGGCTGGCCTATACACAACTGTGTATAGTGCAAGTCCTCCATAACCACTCATTTCTACCCCCCACTCCCCACCTCTCTCTCTCTCTCTCTCTCTCTTTCAAATTTTGCTCCTTAATCTACTTAATGTCTCGTCTCCTTACCCTGAACCACGCAATGTTTATTCTGTCTCATTTGTTATTACTTTTTCCACATGTTTGATCACCTGTCTCAATATAAAATCTTCCTTACATTATTTCATATGCTCATCTTTTGCCATATTCCCGTGGTCTGTACTGCTTTAACCTCTTCGGTCTTATGACGTCATTCATTCTATTCTTCCTGCCTGATGTCGACTTTATGCAGCTTTGGAAGAAATTTTGGTAGTGACGGGGTTACAGGAAAACGTATTTAACTCAGCTTCCGAAAAGCCTTCCCTGATCTGACTAAAACCATCTACAGGCAGGAAGAAAAAAATACGAAGGACTTCATCATAGTGAAGAAGTTACGCTCCTGTGTATGGTCGATAGGGCCTTGTACTGTACATTCTATGCTATCATCTCAATGTTTTATTCAGTATATAAAATATCCTGTACTGAGGGAAGTACAAAAAACCATCATTGGAAATCATGCCCACTGACCTGTGCTAAACGACGTCGTCTTTTATAAGTCTTCATGCTGCCATCAGACAGTTTTTATCGAATTCAGAGACTTTACGCAATAAAAGTGTTAGGAGCAAGATCCTGTGTCCTGTTCTGATGTCATCCTTTACTAACAATATCAGTTAAGGTCAGAGGCCAGTGTCAACAGTTATTAGTTACTTTATGTGGTACAGGGAAATAGGAGCAAGATGATGATAATGATGATGATGATGATGATGATGACGGGACGTGACCGCAAAATCCACACCACCTCCATCCCTCACCCCTCCGTCCAAACTGCGCCAGGAAGCTGAAGATTTACTGCCGCCATAACTCACTCAGCTTTTAGTCTCGGGAGGTTTATTGATTTAGCCGAATGTGAGAGAGATATAGAGAAAGAGGAAAGGGCAAAAATAAGATGAAAGCCCACAGACACCCACAGACAAGAGGGTTATGGAGTAAATACACACACACACACACACACACACACACACACACACACACACACACAAATTAGTGAAATGGCAAGTGCAATAGTCAACCACGAGAGTACTATGGAAGAGTTCAAAAATGATACAAAGACAATTAGGCAAGTAAGCAGTCTAATAGACCAGAGCAGTGATATTGAGGAGAAGATAACATAGGTGAATGAAGCGGTGCAAAGCTACAAAAATGATGTGGAAACCACTTAAGCTGAAATAGTGAAAGTAAAGAAAGACTTAGAAACAAGCGAGGAAGAAAAAAGCTATAAAAAAGATGTGAAAAGAATAATCCAAAACAATCCTAAATTGGTCAGAGATTCAGCAAATATAAAAGAATCTATAGCAGTCACTGGTATAGATGAGGAAGAAATAAAAAACAAGATCTCGAGAGACAAAAAGGAGATGGCAAATGTAATGAACATATTGAAGGAAGTATTAGAGGAAATCTGCAATAAAGACATAGAGGAAAACAAAAGGTTAGGGAAAAATGAGAGAAATAAGTCAAGGCCTCTAAAGGTTACCTTCCATAGTGTAAACACTGTGGAGGAGATACTAAAAAATGCAAAAAAATCTCATGGAAAAAGAGGAATTCAAAAATGTATGGATAAAAAGATGCCTAACTCAAGAGAAACTGGAATTACTAAAAGAGAAGAGAGAGGAAGCAAAAACAAAGAACAAGCCAAGATCGGAGGAGGAGAAGAATACATTTTTTTTTTTTTTACAAAGTAATCGGATTGCACATTCGAAAGTGGTTCATAAACAGGAGGGAATAAAAAGGAGTCATGAGAGGTATGTAAATAAGATGATTGAGTTGATGTACTCAAATGTGGGTGGAATGGTATCTAAATTATTAGATGAATGATTATGTCAGAGAAAATGAACCACATATAATATGCCTAGCTGAAACAAAATTAACACAAAGGATATCAAGTGACATCCTAAACTTAGAGGAATACAATATATGGAGAAGAGATAGGAACTTAAAAAAAGGAGGAGGAATTATAATATTAACAAAGAAAAATCTAAAAGTCAAAGAAATAGAACTAGATATACTCTCACAAGTAGAACTGATTGCAGCAGAAATCAATACATCTGAAGGGAAAGTAATTGTAGCCAATTTGTACATGCCACCCAGATCAAACACGTGGGAAAGAGGCAAATATGAGGATCTGGCAGAGAGAACAATTCAGAGGTTAAGAGCATTACTACATAGACGAGAAGAGAAATCGGAAAGAATTATACTAACTGGAGAATTCAATACAAATATAAATTGGAATACTCTAGATATAATAAGCCGAGAAAGCTGTTGGGACCGAAAACTTCAGGATCCCGTGCAGGAGTTTTTCCTAACGCAACATGTAAGGGAAAGCACCAGAAAAAGAGGACTCGATGTACCTTCAGTGCCAGATCTTATATTTACTAGGCAAGAAAATGATATTGACAATTTAATGTATCACCCTCCATTTGGCAAAAGCGACCATGCAGTACTAAATTGCAACTTCAGGATTGCAAATGACATAGTTAACAGCAATGAAGGTTACAAAAAGGGCATAAATTATAAAAAGGGAAACCACCATGACCTAAAGAAGTACTTCATAGAAATTGAATGGGAAAAGGAGCTTAGAGGACAAGATTTAAATACTATATATATATATATATATATATATATATATATAAAATTCTGTGAACTTTATTAAATGGGAGTCCAGAAGTATATTCCACAGCACAAAGAAGCAGAAAAAAAAAGAAAGAAATGGTTTAATATAGAATGTAAAAAATCAAAAGAAAAAAGAGATTTATTGTGGAACAGATACAAAAGACACAATAGTGAAAGGGCATATAACAACTAAAAACAGGCAAGAAACGATTATACAAGAATAAGGAGGGACGCCCAAAAACAGTTTGAGGAGGATATCATAAACAAAAGTACTGATCAACCGAAGTTATTTTACAGCTACATCAGAAGCAAAACCAAAGTAAAAGATAAAATACAATCCATTACGGATGAGGGGGATCACCCATACACAAGAGAAGGATATTTGTGAAGCACTAAATAAAAATTTTCAATCAGTTTTTACAGAAAAAAAATAATTTTGAGAAGGATGATATGGAACATGCATGCCCACACATATTACCAGATATACAAATATCAGAAAAAGAAATACAGGAGGAGTTCAGTAAATTAGACAAAGGAAAAGCAAATGGTCCTGATGAAATTTCATGTTGGGTGCTACATGAATGTGCAAAGGAGTTACGTAAACCATTATCTTTAATTTTCAAGAAATCCTTGAGACAAGGTAAACTACCTGATATTTGGAAGAATGCAAACATTGTTCCCTTATTCAAGAAAGGAAATAGGCAAAATCCACTCAACTACCGAACTGTACCACAAACCAGTGTTGTAAGCAATGTATTAAAAAAGCTGATAAGAAAAGTTTGGGTAAATCATCTAGAAGAACACAATATGATAACAGAAAGACAGTTTGGTTTCAGAAAAGGAAAATCCTGTGTTACTAATCTGTTGAGCTACAATGATAGAGTAACAGAAACATTACAGAAAAGAGAAGGATGGGTGGACAGTATCTATTTAGATTTCAAGAAAACATTTGACAGAGTACCGCACCAAAGACGTTTATGGAAACTGTACCATCAAGGAGGAATCTGAGGCAAACTGTATTGTTGAATGTAAGCTTCTCTCAAAAAAAGAGAAATGAGAACAGTACTTCGTACTAAGGGAAATTACTCATCATGGAGGGAAGTGACTTGTGGAGTTCCACAGGTTTCAGTCCTGGCGCCAATCATGTTTTTAGTGTATATGAATGATATAGACAGCAACACTGGAAATGAAAGCTAACTAAATATGTTTGCTGATGAAGCAAAAATACAAACGACAATTACTGATGTAGACTCTTGTAAAGAGCTACAAGAAGAATTAAATAAACTTCATGAATGGAGCAATACATGGCAAATGGAATTCATTGTGGACAAGTGTCATGTAATCAAGTTTGGTAAAAGTGGAAAAAGATCTGCTTGGGATTATAAGTTAGAAAATAAAACCCTACACACATCAGAAAGAGAGAAGGACCTAGGTGTGATTATCAATAACAGACTATCTCCGGCTGACCACATCAGTGAGAAGGTACGGAACATGTATACACTGCTTGCAAATATGAGAATAGCATTCACATAAATAAATGAAGATATGCTAAGAAAGATAATAACGTCATTCATCAGACCAACACTGGAGTACGCATCAGTAGTCTGGAGTCCTCATCTCAAAAAACAAATAGATAAGATTGAAAAAGTTCAAAGGGCCGCTACAAGATGGGTACCTAGCTTAAGAGATCTATGCTACGAAGAAAGACTAGAAAAACTGAATCTGCCAACACTACAGAAGAGAAGGAAAATAGGAGACATGATTATGCTATATAAATGCATATCAGGGAAGGAGAAAATAGACATAAATGATTACATAACCTATGGGGCTGCATCAGTGAGAGGACACTGCAAAAAACTGCATTAAAAGAGAGGTGATAAAGACATAAGGAAATTTAGTTTCTCAAATAGAGCAATTGATCAGTGGAATGCACTACTGAATTAAATAGTGTGTGCCAAAACAATTCATAAATTTAAGGATGTGTACGATAAATATTGTTTAAGACACGGGGCAGTAAGAGCTTGACTCATTCTTGTAAAGATACAATTAGGTAAAAACACGCACACACACAGACACACACACACACAGACACACACACACACACACACACACACACACACACACACACACACACACACACACACACACACACACACACACACACACACACACACACACACACACACACACACTCTAATAAACGTTCATGCAGTTTACATAGACACACATGCAAATGTACAAACACATGGTTGCATGTAAACATACAATGTATGCATACTTACTTTTTAAAAACTCATATATAAATAGTCCTAAGAGCAAGGAAACAGAAATAGTATTTCTTTTTTGTGTGTCATTGCCTTGCGGAAGTTGTTAATCAGTTTTTTTTTTTTTTTTCAGATTTTGGACTCCTTCTTCCCCGGCCGGGTGTCTGTCTTGCAACCTTTCCATCAGTATTCCACTAATCTGCCATTTGAAGACCAAAAAGAATAAGGCATTCTCACCGCATGGATCTCATTGATATATATTCTGAACATAATTCCAGTTATTTTTAGAAACTCTCACACATTAGAACGTTAATGAAACAACAATTATGGCAACGTGCAATTCAGTATTAGCAACAGTGAAAACAGAATTACAGAAGAAACGCTTTATAACATATCGTTGAAAGTCAGAGTATGGAAGCTGCAGATCATAACTTGAAATACATTAAAATCAAAAGAACTGCAGCTGAGCAGTGAATATTAAACAATAAACAACTTAGCAACACAGTTCACATAAATGACCCTTAAAGTTTACGTCCACACCTACATATGCTCCATGATTTACCAGCTGCACAACCTTTCTGTTAATTCTAAACTGAATAGTGATAAAGTGATCTGCTTTGATTTAAAGGTAACAAAGCAGCAACTACCATCCTGACATTCCCTTCGAAGTGTAGCAACCGTGGCTGTGGGCTACCGTAGTCCAGAACAGTTAACCCAGGCAGTCCGGAAATTTAATTCCATTTATTCTTGACGTCTCCTGACGTTTTATTGACCTAATGAGAGACTCTTGTACTGGTGGGGTATGAGACAGACTTAAAAAAAAAAAAAAAAACATTAAGAGAGGCATTTACCAAGTTGAATACATTACCCTTATAGTGCCAATTTCCGATAACTTTTAAGAGGGGAAAAGGCAAATTGAATTTTTCTCTTCAAATATAACACTTCGTTTGACATGGTCACAATATTTTTTTCTGTTATAACTTGATAAGAATATATTTAATAAAAGGAGGATTTAAAACGGAATGAAATCAGGGAGAAACTAACATGATGGAGATGGGTTACAGGAAAGAAGATAGACTTAATAGGAGGAATTAGAGGTCAGAGAAAGCAAGAACAAAACAGTTCCTATAGTTGCCTCACCTTTGAAATCCACCTTCCCTGCCGGTGTGTACGAGGCTGGAAAATCAGCATAAGAAAGCGGGGCCCTCCTGCCTATGGTAATGCCGGGATACTGTGCCGCGATGTATGTATGTATCACTTAACTGTTGTCTTGGGACCCTTTAGGCCGTGTTAGTCAAAATATTCACCTTAATGCTCACTAGATCTGTACAGCAATTCATTCACTAAAAAATGGCAACCTTGAAGGTAGATTTGCCCGTCATGTCCTGATCCTTCACCCATGACCATCTTTGCACATCCCACCCAGCCAACTCGGTTCTTTCTGTTCATCTTACCTATTTTTAGACGCGGGAGCCGCGCTGTCCGTCTGTCTCTCACTAACGATTTCCGTATGTTAAGTTCTTCACACTCGAATAATAGTATATATTTAATAGCTTTGCAGTCTACACTTTACCCTTTATTAGCCAAGCTCTGAAATAAAGGAGATATATTTTCTTAAAGTAGTCACATATTATATATGAAGTAAGGAAAATGAGATCAATCTTCATTCCTAAAACACACCGTGAAATGTCCACCGTACACATGATTGTATCTCAAGTAAACCAAAATACACTACTACCCATGCATACCACACACCAATATTTTCTTGTACTTCATTGCTGTAAATATTCCCATCATGCCATTCACTGTGATTCCCTCCATCCTTCCCACTGTAACACTCACATCAGCCTCACCATACCAGTGATACCCACTCCGCACCCACCAACACACCGAACTACTCCACTGCTCGTACCACACATGGCAATATATACCAGAACAATTCCAACGTTCACACCACACCTCCTGATACATACATCCGATCAATTCCAGCGTTATTTCAAGTCCTGGAACAACCTCGACCTACTCCAGAGTTTATATCACACCTGAAATACAACCCCGACATACTCCACCGTTCATACCGCACCTGAAACATAACGCCGACCTACTCATGCGTTCATACCACACCTAAAACAACCCAGACCAATTCCTACGTTCATAACACACCTTCCTACTCCGATAGATTTTCTTTAATGCAGTGCCGGTAAATAATACCTCTACGTCCCTTGGGTTCCGAACCAGTGGAGTGAGGTTCAGATCTATTTGATAATTATTGATAATTTGGCTAAAACTAATACTAGGTTCTGACGCGGTTTCCAGGTGAGATAAAGGAATAATTGACATAACTGTAGTTGTAGTTGATCATCCTGATATATGACCCCAACATCCACACCCACTACGGCTGCTGCAGCTTCCTCTGACACCCGAGTCACCTCCCACACCCTCATCCCCTCCCACACTCACTGCCTGACCTATCCAGATCATCCACGGCACTAACTGGACATTTTCCCTCACTCGTTGCATATCCCAGCACCCGTATCACGCCATTCCGCGAGCACCGGTAGTTCTACCATCCTATCCCGACCCGTCTATCAAAGCTCAACTGTTATCACATTGCATACAGTAAACGCTCTGTTTCCAACCTTCTACACACACCACACCTACTAACATATACCAACCTATTCCAGTACCTACATCACAACTCCCAACCAACACTAGTTGTTGCAGCATCCAGATTCATATACCCACACACATGCACTCACTAGGGTTTACACACACACACACACACACACACACACACACACACACACACACACACACACACACACACACACACACACACACACACACACACTCACACACACACACACACACACACGCACACACACACACACACACATACACACACACTCACACGCACGCACCCGCGCATTCATATATAAACACACACACACACACACACATACACATACACACACATGCACGCACGCGCGCGCGAGCGTTTAAATATAAACACACAAACAGACACACAAAAACACTTTCTAGAAGAGGCTTACTCAAAAGGATGAAAGGAGGCAGAAAGAGGAAAAAGAAAGCAAGCGTTTTGAGATGAAACGAGTACACCACAAACCCTCAAAGAAAAGTTGTTGCATAGAGAGGTAGGAGGCAGAGTGCCAGGGGGTAAAGGAACTGGGAGTAGCGCAGAGAAACACTCCAGCCAGAACAATTACGGACACTGAAGATATAAAAAGTTTAGAATAAAATGCTAGAAGAGCAATTGAAACAAAGTAACTTAGAAACGATAAGGACTAGAAAGTTGTTGTTGCTTAACCCTTTTTTGTTTGGCTGAGCACACTCGTCGACCACAGGATAGAAATTGCATTTTTGGGTCCATTTTACAGGTACAGTATAGTACATACACCGTATAGGAAACCGGCTCCCACTTGTGGTATAACAGCGCCTCACCAATGTCGGACGAGGGACCTTTTCCATGGCGAGATATAGGGTATTATGAGGAGGTTTGTCTCCCGGGTGGACACTGCAACTGCTTAGCTGCACCCAGGGTGCACAGTGCCACCACGTGTAGGCTCCTCGATAGCACCTAAAATAATGACTGCCCTCTGTGGGCTAGACAGCAGAGGTAGGAAACAAAATCAGGAAAAAAAAAAAAATGAGATCTAGAGGAAAATTTACCTCCCACAGACGGGAAGCAACACCAGATACTTCCTACGATGATTGTTGTCCCTCCCCGCCCTAGGAGGGCTCGGGGACGGGAATTATTCTCACTCTGTTTGTCTGTCTGTCTGTCTTTTGTATGTTAACAACTTCACGCGAAAACTACTGATGCGATTTTGACTAAAATGACAGTAATGATGAGCTATGACCTTCTGATTAGCTGACTAAAATTTGGGCCAAACTGGGCCAAGGCCCAAACTGTAGGTCCAAAATATATTTAAAAAAAAAAAAAAAAAAAATCGCCATAACTCCTTTCAAATTCCTCATACCGACATGAACCCAAAAAGTGCATCATTCAAATGTGCATCCTATAACATATCTCATTACATCAGGGGGGTACCCCCCGCCCGTTAGAGGTAGGGGGGTGAATGTCAGGTGGGTCGGGCCTAAAATTTCAAATGGGCATAAAATCGTCAATTTTCACCCGACTTACTCCAAATTTGATATGTGACATCACTGACTAGATATCCTTTTGTGTTTATACGTTAGCACTAAAATGACTGCCGAGGACGGGCTTGCTGTGCCTTAGCATCGCTTCTTGTTGGAGACTGTTTTAAACCACCGTTGAGTGGCTGCCTCCTCTTACCCAAACAGCATCCATTTACGACTGGAGTGTGAAATTATTCACCCTTCTCGTCTTCAAAAATCTGAAAGTGGAATGTGGAAAGAAGAATCAAAATGAAGAAGGAAATAGTTATAGAAATTAAGTGTAATAAATTGATAGGAACAAAGAAGGAGGGGATGTATGAAGGATCCGAAAATTCAGAATGGAAATATAATGGTAAAAAAAAACACACACACACACACACACACAATACAATAGAAGGGCGAAGACAAAACCTACGCATGCAACATCTGTTGAAAGAAATGACAGGAAAATTGAAATAAAAGGAAATTCGTAATACGAAGGACAACATGAGAGAGACAGAGAGAGAGAGAGAGAGAGAGAGAGAGAGAGAGAATCGGGTACCCCTGTCCTTCCTTCTCAAGGGATATAAATAATGCAAGAGCATCGTACGTCGAGAAATGCGTAGGGATATGTAGGTCTGAGGACGCCTTTGTGTGTGTGTGTGTGTGTGTGTGTGTGTGTGTGTGTGTGTGTGTGTGTGTGTGTGTGTGTGTGTGTGTGTGTGTGTGTGTGTGTGTGTGTGTGTGTGTGTGTGTGTGTGTGTGTGCGAGAGAGAGACATATGAGATATGCTTACAAGGACTTCGTCAGACAAACATAACTAACGCTAGACGTCGACTTTCACAAGTACTGCTGTCACTACAAAGAAATCTTTCTGATTCATACTTCGTTAGATTAAGGAGGGATGAATACTGATTATAATAATAAACATCTCAATGAGAGCACTACACTACAGTCTGCCCTCCCCCTCGAAACCCACATATCAGATGTATCTTAAAAGGAGTTTATTGAGTTTACCTTGCTAGACTTACATCAGGCATCACCCAGACCTTCTCATTTATCAGTTTATATTTGGGTTGGGCCAAACAGCAGATGACATGTGCTGCTCTTACACAACAGACCCACACAACATAACCTACATAATGGAACAGTGAACAATACACGCCACATTAAGACAGACGCAACATCAACGGTGCAGAGAACCTACGAGACGATGCCATAGGAGCAATTACTTACCTGCGGTCGATGGGTCTGCGCGGCAAGGCTTGACGGGCATTGAACACTAGCAACAACAACAACAACAACTCTCTCTCTCTCTCTCTCTCTCTCTCTCTCTCTCTCTCTCTCTCTCTCTCTCTCTCTCTCTTTCCAAAGAAAAGGTCCGATCAAGCAGTAGACACACGGAATGATCAATTATTGTAATATACCTAGGCTGCTTCCCCCAAAGAATGGAAGGTAGCCCAAACAGGACGACACACTCCAAATTTACTCATCCAAATATACACATTTATTAGTATCTTAGCCCCAAGGGGAGAAGGGACAGATCCTCACCGCACCACACCGCACGAGGGTCAACCACGCAGTGCAATCAGTGACGTCCGCAGCAAGACCCGGCATCAGAGCTGGTTTACCCTTGCCACATCATGATGGACCCATTCCCTTACCCAAACCTGACCTGATCAGCTGATCAGCCCAAATGCGGGAGAATATCCCCTCGGGGCTGCGTCACCATTTATTCAATAATAATTTCTTTCCAGTCATTCCTATCACTCACAGCCACTCTTGTGCAAAAGACATCCCTCTTGCATCTAATGCTCTCTTCACGCTGTTCATCCATCCTATTCATGGTCTTCCTCTCAGCCTTACACTTCTCACATCAGATCCAGTTATATTTTTCACCAATTGCTCTTCATCCATTCTCTCCATATGCCCAAACCATCACAACACTCTCTGCTCAACTCGATCAGCCATTTCATGCAAAACTCCAGTTCTCCTTCGCACCTCATCATTTATCACTCGATCCACATGCGTCACTCCACACGTACTCCTCAGACGCATCTTCATTACATTCAAACTTTTCCTCTCTGTTACAACCATATTCCATGTTTCAGCCCCATTTAATGCAGTCGGTACCACTGCACCCTCATACAGCCTTCTCTTTACATCCATTCTAAGTGAAAGACAAATAAACACTTTTTTCATTCCTCCCAGATCCTTTCCTACTTCCTTCATTGTAAACTTTACTTCTGTATCTATTCTTTCATCCACAGCAACATGTGACACTAAATACTTAAAACACTCTACCTCCTCAAGCAACTGTCGACTCACTTCTTCTTCATTTCTGCAACATTCACGGCCTTTCCTCTAACTTCCTGTTGAACACAACCTCTCCTCCTCTAAACCTCACCTTCTCCTCCTAACAGAGACTCAGCTGTCTGAGGCAACTGACAGCAGACCCTTTTCTGTATCCTCCTACTTTCTCTATACTCATTTCAAAGCCAAAGGTGGCTGTTGTGTATATGTATGCAACGACCCATCTTGCTCTCGTGTTCCTGAACTTGATTCTTCTGAATTCTCTACTATCTGGCTTCAGCTGTCTTGTCATTCATTGACTAACTATATCAGTTTTGTTGACTTATCTCCTAATTCTACTGACTATCAAAAATTCTTCAGCTATCTTACTTCTATTATGGAACACATTCTATCCATTTTTCCTTTCCCTCTCAAATCTCCATTCTAGGAGATTTCAGTGTTCACCACTACCTTTGGCTCTCCTCTCCTTTCACTGATCCACCTGGTGAACAAGCCAACATCTTTTCTATCCTTAATGACCTATAGCAGCTTGCACAGAAAACTACCCATATCCCTGACTGCCTTGGAGAGAGCGCCAACATACTTGTCATCTTCCTTACAACTAATCCTTCTGCTTACACTGCTAATCATTTCTCTCCACTGGGCTCCTCCAAGCACAACCTTATTACCTTAACCTGTCCTATCACTCTGGTATGGTCTGTGGACCCTCCAAAGAAACGTCGTCTGTGGCACTTTGGAGCTGCAAACTGGTAGGCCCTCAGGCAGGACATCTTTGATTTTCCCTGGAATGATTATTGCTTCCATGGCCGGGAGCCATCTGAGTGTGCCTTGTGCATTATGGAGGTTATTCTCTCGGGCATGGAAGCATACATTCCTTTCTCATATCCTTTGACTAATGCAAGAAAGCCATGGTTTAATCACGCTTGTTCTAATGTTGTCTGCAACAAGGAGAAGGCCTATAAACATTACCGGAGCCAACCCACCCCTGAATCACATCTTTTTTATGTTTCTACCCAGAATCGTGCTAAGTCTGTTCTTCGCTCTGCTAAAAATAATTTCATCCACACTAAATGCTCTCAACAACCCACTCGAATTCTTTCCACTCCTTCTGGCATCTTGCCAAAAACCTTTCTAACAACTTACCTCATCATCCTTCCCTACTCTTTTCTACTGTGATGGTTCTGTAGCTATTTCTTCTACTGATAAAGCAGATCCTTTGCTCTGACTTTCCCCTTCTGTTCCACCTTGGACAATGACAGTGCTGTTCCTCCATCACTTCCCCCCTGTGGCTCCCTCGTGGCTGACATTAAAATTTCTTCATTTGATATATTTCCTGCCATCACTGACCTCAATACTAACAAGGCATATGGGCCTGATGGAGTCCTTCCTGTTGTCCTCAAGAACTGTGCTTCTGTGGTTACACCCAGGCAAATTAAACTCTTTTGCCTTTGTCTTCCAACTTGTACCTTTCCTTCTTGCTGGAAGTTTGCTCTCATTCAGCCAGTCTCAAAGAAGGGTGACCATTCCCAACTCTCTAACTATCGTCCAATTGCTTTAACATCCTGTGTCTCAAAAGATTTCGAGAATATTCTTAACAGAAAAATCTTAAAGCATCTTTCCTATCACAACCTTCTTTCTAATCATCAGTATGGATTCCATCAGGGGCGCTCCACTGGCGATCTTCTCACCTACCTTTCAGACTCCTGGTCATCCTCCTTTTGGAACTTTGGCGAAAGCCATGCCATTGCACTTGACATCTCATAGGCTTTCGATCGAGTCTGGCATAAATCTTTAATTTCCAAACTGCCCTCATACGGTTTATATCCTTCTATCTGTGCCTTCATCTATAGCTTCCTTTCTGGTCGTTCTATAGCTGCTGTTGTAGACATAATCATTCTTTTCCTAGATCTATCAACAGTTGTATTCCTCAGGGCTCTGTCCTATCACCAGCTCTCTTTCTTATATTCATCAATGATCTTCTAAGCTGTACACCTAACCCTATCCACTCGTACGCTGATGATTTCACCCTCACCTTTCCATTCGGTTTCTGCAACGTCCATCTCGGCAGTTACTTCAACAAACAAGGGATGAGGCTATGGCACACCTAATGTCTGATTGGCTGGTATCTCTGTCTGGGATAAAAATAATCTTGTTGTTTTTAATGCATCAAAGACTCAGTTTTTACACCTATCAACTTGTCAAGCTCTTCCACAGGAGTACCCACTAATGTTTAACAGTATCCAGCTGAATCCTGCATCATCCTAGAAAATGCTTGGGGTTTCATTCACCTGGGACTTATCATGGAAAGATCGTATTGCATCTCTTGTAAAATCTGCTTACAAGAGATTAAGTGTGCTAAGCCGACTCCATGCCTTCTTTACCCCTGCACAGTTGTTGACTTTATACACGGGTTTTATTCACCCCTGTGTATAATACACCTCCCATGTGTGGGGGGGCTCCCCATGTACTGCTCTTCTCAATAGGATGCAGTCAAAGGCTTTTTATGTCATCAACTCTCCTCCCCTTACTGGCTCCCTTCAACCTCTGTCTCTTCGCTGCACTCTTGCATCTTTATCTCTTTTCTATCGCTACCTTAATGGTTGCTGCTGCTGTGAACTGTCTGCTTGCATCCCCTTCACCTCCACGACGGGTGCGTAGTACCCGTCTAGCAACAAACTCTCATCCCTTTTCTGTCCAACTCTCTAATGCAAGAGTTAACCGTTGCTCCCAGTTCTTCATTTATGCAACAGGTCAACACTGGAACTGTCTCCCTCTGTCTGTATTTCCTACTTCCTATGATCTCCAGTCTTTCAAATGCAGTGTGTCCAGGCATCTCAGAATGAACAGATCTTGAATTTGGCTTTCTTTATTGATTTTGTTTTTTTCTTGGAAGGAACAGTGGGCTCAGCCTTTGGTTCCTTCTTCCTCACATAAAAAAAATCACCGTTCAAAACAAAATTCATCCTCCATCCATCTACGAACCTCATACACTTCATTACTTTTTTCTTTTTCTTATTTACTCTCAATTTCCTCTTTTCACACACCATTCCAAACTCATCTACCAATCGTCTCAATCTCTCCACTGAATCAGCCACCAGTGCAGTATCATCTGCAAACAGCAGCTGATTCAGTTTCTACTCTCTACCATCAGCATTCATCAGACTCAAACCTCCACCTAACACTCTCACATTCATCTCTTTTTCAACATCATCCATATAAATATTAAACATCCAAGGTGACATCACACATCCCTGTTGCAGCCCCACTCTCATGGGAAACCAATCACTCACATTATTTCCCACTCTTACACATGCTCTACTATTTACATACATTCACCCCTTTTAGTAACCTACCATCAAGTCCATACAATCTCAAAACAGTCCACAAGCCTCCCTATCAGTTCTATCATATACTTTCTCTAAATCCATGAACGCCCAAAACACATCCTTACCTTTCACTATATATTTTTTACACACCTGTCTCACAGCAATCCACTCATCCTCTTCCCCTCCTAAAGCCACACTACTCATCACCAATCAGTCCCTCTGTACCATCTCTAACTCTCTTAATTAACACTCTACTATACACCTTACCTACAATACTCAACAGACTTACAAATTCATACTTATCACCCTTACAACAGAACCACAGAACCACACAAGCACTTGCCCAGTCAACTGCCACCATACAACTAACAAAACACACATTCAGCAATCTTACTAACAACTCAACAATAGTCGCTCCACCACCATTCAGGCATTCCACAGCACACCCATCCATACCTGCAGCTTTCCGTGCTTTCATCTCCTTTACTGCCTCCTGCACTTCGTCCATCGTGATTAAAGAATCATTCAACTCTCCCAACACATTTCTTCCTTGCACCTTTCCATCTGCGACAATCTCAGCCCCTCTTTCCTCCTCTACATTTAACAGTCTTTCAAAATACTCTGCCCATCTCTTCCATACTGCATTCATCTCAGTTAACCCATACCATCCCAGGCATTTTTGCAATTTTATACCCACCCAATCCCGGACCAAAAACGGAAAAAAAATTTATTGCATAAAACAATCCAAAAGGACATATAAATCCAGGAAAAGCCAAAAAAAAGTTCTCCTTATAGTAGAAATAAGAGCACGATGGTCGTCCGTCGTGTTTTTAGCCCAGTTTCCCAAGCCATGAGCAACGTTTTCCCACCCTGCTGGGAGGGATGAGAGAGAACGGGGGGGGGGGGGAGAATGGGGGATTCCCCTTTTTCAGTGTCCTCCACTGGCTCATATTCCTCCCCAGAATTGTCATCCAGGTCTTTCTCTTCTGAAGAATCACTAAATGAAGGGACAGAAGGGTCCATGTGACAATTTCAACAGCCTCCTCCAGCCCAATGAGGCGGAAAAATGGCGTGATTTTCGCGACATCCTGCCGCTATGGCATACAGTGGCAGTGTGGCACACTGATGTTACCCTACCATGCAGAACCAAACTCAGTACTACAACTGCTTAGACACAGTGTTGCCAATACATTAAGCTACTCCTTAGCAAAAAATAGCTAGATTAAAGCAGTTTGAGACGTGCTACAGCACTCGAATTTTGCTGTCGGCACCATCATGTCAGTGGGATTAATCAAGACATTTTGTACTGTCGGCACCATGCTCTGAAGTCAGGTATATTGGAACTCTCTCCAAGGTGGTAAGGGATATGGGTAGGGTGCTCTGCATTAAGGATGGAAAAGATGTAGGCCTCTTCACCAGATGGATCAGTGAAAGTACAGGAGAGCCAAAGGTGGTTGTGAACATTAAAATCATCTAGAATGGCGAGTTCAGAGAAAGGAGAAATCGATAGTCAGTAGAAACAGGGGATAAGCAAACAGCACGGATGTTTTTTGTCAAAGAATGACAGCATACTATGTATTGACAAAACTACAGAGGAGAGCATTCAGAATATTCAAGTTTAGGAACACAAGAGCAAGATATGTTGTAGTGTAAATATACACAAACACCTCCTTTGGCTTTAAAATGAGTATGGAGAAAGTGAGAGGATACAGAGAAAGGTTTGCTATCAGTCATCTCAGACAGTACCAGTATAGACTTAGTGAGGAAGAGGTGAGGTTTGGAGGGGAAGAGGTGTTGTTCAATAAAGAGAAAGTTAGAGGCAAGGCAGCAAATGTTGCAGAAATGAAGATGTGAGACAGTGGTTCCAGGCATCTCTTTTGGTCATCACCACGGAGGGGTGGATGGTGGGGGCTTTTATAGTACCCTCCCCCTGGGGTCATCGAGGCTCGATGTTGAGGCACCATTAAAAAAAAAAAAAAAGAAAAAAAAAAGAAAAAAAGAAAACTGACTTAGACGTGTAGTGTTTAACTTCATGTAGTTTTTTGTTGACAGTTATAGGAACTTGTACTGGAGAGCATTTTGACCTACCCTTTGTGTTACTGAAACAACGAAAAAGTTCAGCAAACGAGGATGGACAGAAACTAGTCCCCAGGGCTGATGAAATGGGAGCTTCAGCTCTCCCTGCCATCAGCTTTCCATCTACCTTGGGAGTACAGCCTTGTACTACTACTGTTGTTTTAATAGCCACTAAGGATATTGTCTCGAAACTTGCCTCAGTGAAGCCAGGGCAAAATGTATCAGAATTTTATGTTCAGTATAACAGTACATTATTGATATTTCTCAAATTTTCAGCCTGTCTGGCGGCTATGATGAATTAAAGATTCTTGCTCATACAATGCCCTTGCATTTTTCTCTTGCTTTCGTTAACCCATTCATAACCATGATGCTTTCCTTTGTTGAACAGAATCGATTCGCAGTGGCAAAATGAAATAAAAACGATGTCCTCGGGCTGATGCTGTTAATTTATACCTGATCAACACAGCACAATGGGCACTTCATGAGTGACTTATAGCTTTATTATCACATTTTGTAAATCATCTTCCATGATCCAGATGCAGCAAATAGTGTCAGGCAAACAAACTGCACCCAAAAGCAGTTATTTTATTTTCAACCGTTTTCAAGTTATAGCCCTCTGAAAATCAGTGATCCTCTGAAAATCAGTGATCTTGCATTTGACCTTTCAAGGTCACTCAGGGTCAGAGGTCATGGTACCAACTGAAAGCACATATGAGACTTTCTGTATCTTGATTATAGTACAGTAAATATGTATATCTCCAACCAGTTTCGAGTTATAACTCCCTGAATATCCGTGACCTTGATTTTGGCCTTCCAGGGTCACTTAAGGTTAAAAGTCATAGTACCGATTAAAAATTTATACGGGACTTCTTGTATGTTGATAATGGTAAATATCTCCATCTTCAACCAGTTTTGAGCCCCCTGAATAACTGTGACCTTGAGTTTAACCTTTCATGGTCACATAAGGTCAAAGGTCATGGTACCAATTAAAGGCACAAATAGGACTTCATAAATATTGATAATATATCTGCAACGATTTTCTAGTTATAGCCCCCTGAATATCCGTGACCTTGAGTTTGACCTTTCAAGGTCACCAAAGGTCAAAGACCTTTGTAACAAATGAAAGGCCAGATGAGAGTTTCTGTATGTTGACAATAGTAAATATCTCTATCTTCAACCGGTTTCAAGTTATAGTCCTCTGAAAATTCGTGGCCTTGATTTTGACCTTTCAAGGTCATTTGATTACCTCCAAAATTTAATCACTCTCTTCGGGACCAGTGCCCACATATCTTGAAAGTTTCACGTAATTTCACTCAGCCGCTTTTCTGTAATGTTGTTAACAACAAAGAAATAAAGAAACGACCAAAAACAATACCTCGCCTGACTCGGTCCGGGAGAAGCAATCACACCAATTTTTAAATTGTCAACACCTCAGTAAGAGATAAGGGAATTAGGAAAATAAAGTTCTGGGGAGTCTCAGTGAACTCATATTGTTTGTTTTTGTTGGTGTTTTGATGCTGATAAAAAAAACATCACAGATGGCTATTCTCGGCATCAGAGCTCTTGCTTCATCGGAAAAAATTTCTTTTCCTTCATTGATATAATCATATTCACCAGTATTTGTACGGGCATTAATATACGAAAATGATATTAACTATTGAGCTCTGATGTTTCTGTCATCAGATTCCAAGATTCGCATTTTCTAAATGTTACCATGGCAACAGATGACGTCATGAAACGTTGCTAGTTAGCAGGAAATGGTGGGAGAAGTTTGTCAAAACTCTGTAAAAATCTTTTCCTATAAGTTCTCTAAAGATGCTAATGAATTGACAGCAGGTGTAATGGTACTGAATTTATTTGAACAGAGCATCGTAAAACAAGATTCATGGTTTGTGCTTCATGGAAAATTGTCTCGGTGTGTCCATTCATATGATTTGTCCTTGATGGTGCGAACTTAAATAATTACTCTTAATATACACATTCCATCACAATAAAGCAACTTGAAAATGCACGTACCTAATGTCTCCAATTCTCAGTACCCTAGGCCGTACACTGATTCAAAATTGCACACACACACACACACACACACACACACACACACACACACACACACACACACACACACAAAACTTACATCATTACAAAGTCCACACAACAACCACCAGCACCAACCTCTAACAACTTTGTAGGTCAGTGTGAACTTCATTAACCAAGGTGCAGAACTTGTGCATCATTACCAACTAGCAAAGCTCCCTCTGCAAAAGTTACCCTCCAGGTTTTTTCCACAGCTTTATTTTCTAATGATTCAGCAAATTGGCATATATTTTTTATTGTAATGTCAGACGATATTATGCAGCTTAGGAGTGTTTCCATGTAGGTTTATTACTATGATAATTATCAGTCTATCTACGTCTCCATCAAGACATCTATCATTATCTAATCTTTCTACCTATCTATATATTTCTTTTGTTAGGAGCACTTGGGAAGTACAGGTAACACAAAGCCTATTGGCCTACATCGAACGTATGAGAAAGACCGAGCTCTATAACTTGCTTGAAGCTACATTGATAATTCCTATCACACCCACAAAGACTGAGTCCAATGACGACTGTGGCATCAACTATCATAATGAAATGCTGTATTTTAGTGAGCAGATACATAGTTACCTGTTTCCTTACCACTTCATGCATCCAAAAAGTATGAAACCAGTACTAGTTTTTTGTACGGTGACTAATAGATAAATATGTAAATCAATACTAATAATAATCAAAGCATTGGTAACATTAAAAGTTGTTGTTTTTATTAGTACTAAAAAAAAAAAAAAAAAAAAAACTTTAATAGCCACCGCGTCAAAATGACGCCCTACAGTATGCGTGGCTGCGGCATCGATTTAGTGCAATCTATTAAAAAAAAAAAAAAGACTGTCACCAATTATGGGAGGGAACGAAGGTCACTGATAAGCGTACACGACCCCACTTTACCATCCCAAGAACTCAGGCTGTCATTTCATCTCGGATGTTTTCCCCCATATATTTACTTGTTGATGGTACTTATACAGTAATTTATGAATTCTTTCACAAATCATTGCATGGGTTTAGGAAGCTAAAAAAAAAAAATATATATATATATATATATATATATATATATATATATATATATATATATATATATATATATATATATATATATATATATATATATATATATATATATATATATATATATATATATATATATATATATATATATATATATATATATATATATATATATATATATATATATATATATATATATATATATATATATATATATATATATATATATATATATATATATATATATATATATATCAGGTGTGCCAGACGATTTTCTTCACATCTATAAGAAAAAGAAATGTCTCTATCTATATCAAGACGGTTTAATCCCGTAAGAGGTGGCCACAAACAAATTGCCTTCATGTCACCCTGTCCCCTGCCACATTTGGGGGGACAGGGTGGCACACTGGTAGCGCGCCTGACTCAAGACTGAAGGGTCAAGAGTTCGCGTCCCTGGTAGCTGCCCTGCTAAGAGAGGTAGCGCCCTCCCGTCACCTAGCGGGACTATATTTCTCCATTTCTCCCTGCCATTTGGATGCGCTTCCCCCAGCTCACACACCCCTCTCTCATATACCTCTCCACTCCGTCCCTCCTTCTTATTCTAGGTCTCCTCTTCCCTCTCTACCCCTCCACGTCAATCACATACACTCTCCTCGTTATCCTTTCGCTCTCCATCCTCTCCACATAGCCAAACTACCTTAATGTATTTCTCTT
Organism: Coenobita brevimanus; assembly: GCF_032717465.1. Taxonomy (NCBI): domain Eukaryota; kingdom Metazoa; phylum Arthropoda; class Malacostraca; order Decapoda; family Coenobitidae; genus Coenobita; species Coenobita brevimanus. The sequence goes on from NC_137034.1 coordinate 21,525,683, forward strand.
AACGCCTTCTACCACATCCACATCCACACCACAACGCTCCTTCACTTCCTCCTGTGTCAGTCGGTCTCTCCATGTAACTCCACCTGCTCCTCTCAAATAACTCATCTCCACTGCACTCACTCCTGACTTGAATCCTTCCAGCAAAGTTCAGGGATTGCTTTCATATGTTAGGGTTGGTATCACAGTACTATCATGCAGCGACATTTTTACTTCCATGCACATTCTCCTATTTCTCATCATTGATTTCAAAGAACCAGTAACCTTTCTTCCTTGTTGAACCCTTCCAAGCATGTCATCCTCTAAACATCCATCCAAGTACTTAAATGCACTCACATTTAAGTTTTGAGGTAGTGTGTTGAGTAATGATGGAAGTTTAAAGGACGAAGTACTTGAAATTGATTTTCGAAATTTGAAAAAATGATCTCGCTGTCGTCCTGGGATGCATGTAAATGTATTACCTTGCGGACTCTAAGTATGTTATTATCGTGCCCTGGCAACCTACCCCTCAACAGTGCGTCCGATTTCGTGTATAATATGAGAGGCATGTGATTCATGTATAATATGTTCGAGTATAAAAATATTCGTGTATAATATATTCGAGTATAATAATATGATTCATGTGTAATATAATATGAAATTGGATGCACTTTTGACGGATAGATTGCCAGGGTACGATAATGACAACCTCAGAATCGTGCGCGCAACTAAGTTGTCTTCGTTTTGTTGTCATTTACAGCCATTTTATTATTATTCTCTCTGACAAAATTAGTGTGCTTCCACCCTTCTTTGTTTTATTTGTTTGTTTGTCTGTTAGCAGGATTATTCAAAAACTAAAAGAGATTTGGACCAAATTTGGTGGGTAGATAGTCCATGCCCCTGGAAACAATCGATTAACTTTCGGAACCGATATTTCTTAGTTTGTTTCTCTGTTACCAGGATTGCTCAGAAACTAAAAGAGAGATTTTCACCAAATTTAGTGGGCAGATAGTCCATGCCCCAGGGAACAACTGATTAGTTTTGTGGACCGATCCGGATTGTATTACGGATTCTGGATCCGGAAAACATATTTTGCAAAATCCTAATCAATTTTCAAAAAAACTACTCCATTATAAAGAATGGTTTGGGAATTATGTTGCCTTTGTCGGAGAGATGCGCTCTACTAAGTGCCCTTCTAGTTATTATTTTGTTATTATTATTATTATTATATGTAGAAAGAAAGAGAGAGGTGAAAAGATTAGTAAGTGAGAGTAAGAAGAGAGTGGATGAGGAATTTGGAAGGAATTTGAGTGTAAAGTGGAGGGACTTGTAAGAAAATGTTCTGGAAAGATGTGAAGAGAGTAAGACAGGGTGGAAGTGAGGTTGCAGGGGAGTGAAAGATAAAAATGGTAGATTACTAGTGGAAAAGGGAGAAAAAGTGAGCAGATGGAGAGAACACTTTAAGGAATTGTTGAACATAGATAATGAAAGTAATGCCAGTATAAGTGGCTGGGGAATGGCTGGGAGAAGGAGAGAAATGAGAAGACAGGAAGAAATCAGTAGGATAGAAGTTGTGGAAGCAATGAAGAAAGTCAAATTGGGGAAAGCCCAAGATATTGATGGAGTGCGTGGTGAAATGCTGAAGCATGGGGGAGAGATAGTAGTAGAATGGATGTGGAAGATGTGCAGATTGGCCTGGGAGGAGGGTAGAGTCCCGGAGGATTGGAAGTTAGGTATAATTATTCCCTTGTACAATGGAAAAGGGGAAAAAGAATTGTGTCGTAATCATAGGAGCATTTGTCTTCTTAGTATAATAGGAAAAGTGTATGGTAGGATACTTATTGACAGAGTTAGAGAAAGAACAGAGGAATTAGTTGGAGAAGAACAGGGAGGCTTTAGGAAGGGTTGTGTAGATCAGATATTCATTCTTAGATCTTTAATGGAAAAGTTTCTAGAGAAGGGAAAGAAGTTGTATGCGGCTTTCATGAATTGGAGAAAGCATATGGCAGGGTGGATAGACAAGGATTGTGGCAAGTATTAAGAATATATGAAGTAGATGGGAAATTGCTGAATGCTGTGAAGAGTATGTATGATGGTGCTAAGGCTGCAGTGCATGTGAATGGTGAACTGAGTGAATTTTTCTCTTTGAAGATTGGGTTGAAACAGGGATGTGTCATGTCTCCATGGTTGTTCAATCTGTACATGGATGGGGTAATAAAAGAGGTACAAGGTAGGGTAGTGGATGTTGGAGTGGCCCTGCTGAGAGAGGATAGTGTTTGGAAACTCCCTGTACTGTTGTTTGCAGATGGTACTGTGTTGTTGAGCGAAGACGAAGGAGAGCTGCAAGGCTTGGTGGATGATTTTGGAAGAGTGTGTAAGAAACGGAATCTAATGGTGAATGTAGGGAAGAGTAAAGTGATGGTCTTTGAGAGAGGTGAAGTCAGTAAATGTACAGCGAGGTTGGATGGTGAGGAATTGGAAAATGTGAGTACGTTTAAGTACTTGGGTAGTGTGATGAGTAAGGATGGAGGTTTGGAGGGTGAAGTGCTTGAAAGGGTACAGCAGGGAAGAAAGGTTGCTGGTTCTTTGAAAGCAGTGATAAGAAACAGGAAGTGAGCATGGAAGTGAAAAACTTACATGACTGTATTGTGATACCAACTCTAACGTATGGAAGTGAAGCTTGGACGTTGTTGGAAGGACACAAGACAAGAGTGAGAGCAGTGGAAATGTGTTATTTAAGAGGAGCCTGTGAAGTCACATGGAGAGACAGACTGACGAGTGAGGATATAAAGGAGCGTTGTGGTGTGGATGTGGATATGAGAGGAAGCGTTATGAGGAACACACTGAGGTGGTTTGGCCATGTGGAGAGGATGGAGGGTGAAAGACTGACGAAGAGAGTGTATGCGAGTGAGGTGGAGGGGGGAAGAGGGAGGGGGAGGCCGAGGATGAGATGGAGGGATGGGGTGGAGAGGTATATGAGAGAGGGGGGTGTGAGTTGGGAGCAGGGCAGTGAAATGGCAGGGAACATGGCAACGTGGAGAAGATTTGTTTGTGGCCACCCCAAACGGGATTGAGGCGTCTGGCAATAGATAGATAGATAGATTATTATTATTATTATTATTATCATTACTACTACTATTTCTGTTTTTATTGTTGGTATTGTTACTGTTATCATTATTATCACACACACACACACACACACACACACACACACACACACACACACACACACACACACACACACACACACACACACACACACACACATTTGCTCCCATACTTAGACATAGCTACCTAACTTTCCTTGCCTCTCCCCCCATTCCCTCCCCCACTCCCTTAGGCAGGCCTAAGTATACTGTTTATATTGGGACAGGGATGTGACTAAGATGACTAATATCTGAAGATGCCCTAAACAGGGCGAAACGTTACCATATGTTTAAATGTTAGTGGCAATTCGCAGTAATTCATGAACTGTTCCGCAGATCATAGAATGGGTTTAGGGCTAAAAAACACTTTGTCGTCAAGTTCGTCAGGTGACTCTCATCACCTCTACAAAACATGGTACTTTGTGTGTCCCAATTGCCAGGCGTACTATTTAAAAAAAAAAAAAAAAAAAAAAAACTCTTAAACAATACCGTTGGTGTCGCAAACTTAATCCAAAACAGATACTGCACAACCACATATCATTAAATAATATATGATTTATTATATATATATATATATATATATATATATATATATATATATATATATATATATATATATATATATATATATATAGATAGATAGATAGATAGATAGATAGATAGATGGATAGATATAGTTATATATATATATATATATATATATATATATATATATATATATATATAAATAGGTAGATAGATCGAAATATTAGCTACCAGGTTTTTGTGCAGCTACCGGTTTCGTGATCTGATTTTAGAAAGTAAATGCTACAAAATGTCAGAGTGACCTTTAAGGCAGGCAAGTCAGCAAGCAGTATGTAAAAAAGAATCCTGCTGTCATCACGAAACGTTACAGTTAATACGGTGAATGAGACTATCAGTGGAAGGATGAGTAAGGGGCTCTTTAATGGGTACAAGGACATGGTTTTGTGTTGTGTTATACCAGCAAAAAAAAAAAAAAAAAAATGTACGGAAATGATGGATGAGCAGGATGTGGAAGGAAAGGTTGACCTGGAGGACCTGAGGAATAAGTAATTACTACTATGATTACCTTGTAAGCATAAGTAATATATACAGAAAGCACTTATATAACTAGTTTTAATAGTAGTAGTGTCTATCTGCATATTGGTTGGTCACAGTCGTATCACGTCAAAAGACACCTTGACAAAAGTTAATATACTGTATTAGCGTAACTGTCCATAGTAATTAACGACTTCTATTCCCACAACACAGCGTTCTTCTTCATACATAATTCCACCTTATCTCTTCAATCTGCAGCTTGTCCTTGCAATGTAGTAATGGTAATCAGTATGATGTGACTAGTAGTCTACGTGCTATCTGAAATATATAAATTTCATAATGTGTAACATAGGGTGACAGTTAGAACATATCACTACAAATCCTCAACACAGTCGTACGTTGTTTGCTGTGAATGTATCAGACTGTGCGGGAATAATGTGTCAATGTGGTGGGGTGTATTTATGTCACAGGATCTCCCGCACTATAAGCAAAAACACGCTCAAATATTATTTTAACATCAGTCACTCAAAGATCCAATTTTCATGGTGCAAAGTCGAAATGTATATAAAGGCAAACGCACGTGCATTTGCACACACACACACACACACACACACACACACACACACACACACACAGGAAGGCTTTTCGTCTCATTAACTCTCCTCCTCTTACTGACTCCCTTCAACCTTTGTCTCTTCGCGGCACTGTTGCATCTTTATCTCTTTTCTATCGCCACTTTAATGGTCACTGCTCCTCTGAACTATCTGCTTGCATTCCTCCACCTCTACGACGGGCGCGTACCACCCGTCTGGCAGCAAACTCTCATCCCTTTTCTGTCCAGCTCTCTAATGCAAGAGTTAACCGTTACTCCCAGTCTTTCATTTATGCAACAGGTCAACTCTGGAACTGTCTCCCTCTGTCTGTATTTCCTGCTGCCTATGATCTCCAGTCTTTCAAACGCAGTGTGTCCAGGCATCTCAAAATGATCGGATCTTGAATTTGGCTCTCTATTATATTTTGTTTTTCTCTTGGAGGGAACTGTTACTGCGGGCTCATGGCCTTTGGTTCCTTCTTCCTCGCATAAAAAAAAAAAAAAAGTGAAAATGAGATTTGAGCTGAGGGCACGCAGAAATGGAGAATATAACAAAAATGAGACAAGGGACACTTTTAACATCCGCACCCACACCTACAGTTTTTTCAAAGGGGAAAAAAATAATTATTTATTCGTTAAGCACTTAGATGATAACCTTCTGGCTCACAGGTCATCCCAGAAGAGTATTTGCTGTGTTCTGTCCTGCCCGTTTGTTTCATCTTTGCTGCTATTCCAGCATGACCCAGGTGTACCTGGATGCAAAGTCTAGCGAGATATCTACTGGATCTGATCATTTCTGGGTAAAAATGGGACCACTCTGCGCATGACATCACACAGTACCCAAGAGCACCACTCCAGTAGGATTAATGACATCAGTTGGATGTAGACTCTGCTTGGGTCAAGTTCCTTAACTCCTCCTGACTTTTCGATCCAAACTATAATTATGGTCTGCTGTGCAGTTTACAGGTGCACATCTTCGCAGTGTAAAAATAAGGAAAATAGGAATATACATTTTTTTTTTTTCGTTTCTCAAAGGATGGAGAATTAAAAAAAAAAAAAAGTGGATACCGTATGTCTTTGTGATTGTAAATATAATTTGTCGCAGTTACCCAACAACTTTATTTGCTTTCTTTGTGTGATGACCCACATCCCCCAGTAGGCTACCACCAGACGTCACAAACATGCACGGGAATGCAAAGCCATCAGACCTGTTTCTCACTAGACCTTGACTGGATGTATGTATGTACTGTATGTATGTGTGTATGAAATTAATTTTTGCCTGTTCTTTAGAATCATACTTAAGACTATTCCGCCTTGACACAGGAAAGTGGTCGACTAGTACTCCTGCACTTTTTGTATCTCAGTGTGTGTATGTATTCATCCATGCTTTATTTTTTTTTGGGGGGTGAGGGGAGTCAGAATCTCGACAACAACAACCCGTTTCTTTTGACTCAGGAGTTACCCTATGTACCGTACCATACACCTTGCACATGTCACCACTTCGGCACTAAGTCCCGCCAACTATACCGAATACATGCTAGTGCTCTCGTATATTGGACTGGGGTACTGGTATCAGTTTATGCATGTCGGCGGGTCTTATGGTACCCCAACAATGTCTGCATTAAGTTAAATACAAATCCTTAAATGCTCCTCTACCATATCCCAGCCTGGATTCTACCCGTGTCCAGTGGGACAGCAGGCAACCTCTCTACTGAATCTGCCACCGTCTGTCTGTCTCTCTCTCTCTCGTTATATTAATCTGGTCAATGTCAGTCTATAATATTCACGCTGGGATACTCAACTCATTGTGAAGGAGTTAATGAAGGAAATAACTAACCTTTCTAGTTCAAAAATTGTTCACTTTAGCTTAATAATATCACCTTAAAACTGAAAAAAATAATAAACAGCGACGGGAGACGTCATGGAAGTGAAAGGTATTAAAAATCGTTGAATATAATGACGTAATTTTATTAAATTCTTGCTTCATTCATGCGTATTTAAGTAAGCTGAGAAAGACCCTTTTGAACTCAGTGAGTAATACATATTGATTAACACTTCATCACTTGGAAACTCTTCAACGTTGAATAAATTATATGGCAGTAGCAATAATAGTATGAAAAGGACGCCATCATACTGGAGTGTGTTGACCCATTCCGTTTAGTGACGTCTGTTTATAACATATTCTTGCTACCTTTAGTCGTACTAAAGTCCTTAATGAAGAGAGTATCTATCCTTTCCTGTTCGAAAAGTCTCTACAAAACTTAATTAAATCGTCAGGAAAAAAGGTGAGATAAGCAACAAAACGCCATCGCAGTGAGAGTTACTGATAACCACGCTAAGTTGACCTTTCTCTTTAATGCAGCAAATAGTTCAATAGTTTTTTATTTTTCACAGCGACGTCTGGCATGACATTTGGATTAACCTTTTCAAGCATTTTATAAGGAAGTAAAGAAGTTTGGTGGAAAATGCCGCCTGAACACCGTGGCATGTTGTGAATTTTAATTTCACAAAGTATCTGTGGTAGTTGCAGTGACTAAACCTTTTTTTTTTTTTTTTTCAAGTTACCAGGAAAGCACTAAAGCATTCCCACATTCAATGACGCACAACCTGTTCTTGTATTTCAGTCCATTACAAGGTCGGACCTTCTCGTGAAAAGTAGAAGACTTTACTCTTCACCATTATAGCAAAGTAAGAAGGAGGGAATGACTGTATGCACGGACAGTGATGCATAAAACTAGATGTATTATGCTGTTTATGCTAATGTGTGTGATAGAGTCTACGTATGTCAAGGACTCAATCGACAGGGTCATAACGTATGTAAACATATGAAGGAACATACTACCAGCATCTAATTTCAATGCCTCTAGACTCTGAGCACAATATGAATACGATATAATCCACGGCAGCTGTTGCATAAAAAGTCCCGACCAATATTTCAACTCCATGGGCGACCAAACGTTGGTGAAGAGGGAAGTGCGGCAGAAAATAAGGGAGTTGTGTGAAGAAAAATATTAAAATATCAGATATAAAAACTATATAGCAATAAGTATTGCATGAATAATTAATGCAGTGCAACATAATGCAGGCAGATATATATAAAGCAAGGGTTTCAAGCGTGGAAGAAAGACGTAAACACAAAGTAAAACAAAAGTGCGAGGAGTTGCAAGATGTTGCCTAATTGGACTCGCACTTAACCGAGTTTTTAGCAGTTGTTCTCTTGCTGGATAATGGTGGTGGTGGGGCTTCTTTGTGTGTGTGTGAGAGAGAAAGGGGAGGGGGGATGATGAATATAAAACTGCATATGAAGAAAGCACCATATTATACTTTCCACTTATACCAACGGACATTGAGTATATAGATACATAGTTCTTAAAAAAAAAAAATCACAGAAATACAAAGAACTTTACGAATTATTTAAGTCGTTTATTCTCGTCTTACCCTGAAACCTTCCACGAAGACTGACATAAATTGATTTAAGTCGTTTCAGATACCTTTGTCAATGTACTACCGAGGGACATTTATCATTTTTGAGTGCAAGGGAGAAGGAACCAAATGCCAGAAGCCTGCATATTGTTCTCTCCAAGAAAAAGCAAAACCAAGATAACAGAGAGCTAAATTCAAGATCCGTTCATTTTGAGATGCCTGGACACACTGCAATTGAAAGACTGGAGATCATAGGCAGTAGGAATTACAGAGAGAGGGAGACAGATCCAGGGTTGATCTGTTTCATACATGAAGGACTGGGAGTAACGGTTTACTCTTCCATTAGAGAGTTGGACAGAAAAGGGATGAGAGTTTGTTGCTAGACAGGTGCTCCATAGTGATGGAGGGATGCAGATAGACACTTTAGAGGAGCAGTGACCATTGAAATAGCGACAGAAAAGAGAGATGTAACAATGCGGTGAAGAGACAGAGGTTGAAGGGAGCAAGTAAGAGGAGGAGAGTTAATCATACAAAAAGTCTTTGATTCCCCCCTTTTTGAGAAGAGCTGAAAGTGTGGAGCCTTCCCACACGTGAGAATTGTACTCAACACAAGAGCGAATAAAACTCGTGTATAAAGGCAACAGCTGGGCAGGGGTAAGGAAGGCAATGAGTCGGCTTAGCACACCTAGTCTCTTGGAAGCAGATTTTACAAGAGAGTTATTATGTTCTTTCCAAAGATAAATCCCATGAGAATGAAATCCCAAGTATGTTTAAAGATGATGCAGGATTGAACTGGATATTATTAAAAATCAGAGGGTACTCCTGTAAAAGCTTTGGTCAGGTTGATGGCTGTGAGAACTGAGTTTTTGATGAATTAAAAACAACAAGATTATTTTACCCCAATCAGAGATATGAGCCAGCTTAGACATTAGGTGTGCGATAGCACCATCCCTTGATTATTGAAGTAACTGCTGAAATGGACGCTAAGGGAAGCAAATGGAAAGGTGAAGGGCGAAGTCATCAGTATATGAGTGGATAGGGATAGATGTACAGCTTAGAAGATCATTGATGAATAAAAGGACAGTGCCCTGAGGAGTACGACTGTTGATAGCTCTAGAAGAACGGTGGCCATCTACAACAGCAGCTATCGAACAACCAGAAAGGAGGGTATAGATGAAGGCACAGATAGAAAGAAAGAAACCGTATGATGGCAGTTTAGAAATTAAAGATTTATGCCAGACTCGACTGAAAGCCTTTGAGATGTAAAATACAATGGAAAAGTTTGCACCAAAGTCCCGAAAGGAGGATGACCAGGAGTCTTAATGGTAGGTGAGCAGATCACCGTGAAGCGTCCCTGGCGGAACCATCACTGACGATCAGAGAGAAGATTGTGATATGAAAGATGCTTTTTTTTTTTTCTTATTAAGCATGCTTATCCACATGTGTCTACTCAAATATGACTTACAGGAACTTTCTATCACGCCATACGCGCGTTCCATCTGTCACTCTTCTCCAGTCTCAAATCTACAGCTTCGCCAACCGTCATCACCTCACCCTCGCAACCAGTACCCCACCCACCACACCCACCGTAGTCCTTAAAGGCATATATTCTCCTCCGGATTTCAATGAGGCCATTTGGTTGTGTTGACGGCAGCCGGCAGAATATTAGTATCAATAATTTGTCAACCATTCCTGAGTTCCTTCGGGCAAGTTTTAGCATGCTCCGTTTTTGGTGGGGAGTCTGAGATTACATGTTGCGAAAACAGAGGACATGTTGAGGGATAAGACTAACCTCGAGAAGAGAAGTGTGAGTTAGTACATATGTGTGGGCTCAAAAACAACTTGGGGAGAAAGTGTACATAAAAAAGTGAACATGGGGAAATGGAAGGGTATGTGATGGGAAATATGGGGAAACGAGAGAGTATCTGAAAGGGAATGTGGAGCAAATGAGAGAATATGTGAGGCTGAATGAAGAGAATAGGAATATGTGAAAAAGGATTGTAAGAAAATGAGAATGTGGGGAATGGATCAGTATGTGAAAATGACTATGGGAAGATAGAAAAGCATGGGCAGAGGAAGGTGGGGATATGGAAGAGAATGAAAAAATGGAATATGAAGGAAAGGGTAAAGCACTGGAATGAAACTTCCGCGAAAAGGGAAAATCAGACAAGAGAAATGTGTGTGTGTGGGGGGGAGGGAGATCTAAAACAAGAAACTAGGTTTAAGAGCAAGACAGAGAAAGATTCAGGGGACCTCTTCCTCTTCTCCCGGGCCGAATGTTTGCTGTTAGATTAACGGACATTTGGTTTTATGTAGAAACATGACACAGAATAATGAAAAGGTGGAAAAAGACAAAGGACCCATCTGAGAGCCGCACCCACCCCTGTATATTGTAAGGAGAAAGAATTAACTATTTACAGGAGGGGCGAACCCTTAGGGTTTCATTCTTTGTAATCTCTGGTCCAGGCGAAAGTCTTCCTGCTGTACAAAATTTCGTGTATCTACACAAAAAGAATGGCGTTGTCTCCCCTGGAGGGGGTGACCATCGGTTCTACCACCCTGTCTAAAACGTGCCCGGGTTGAACGTGTACCTGTAAGTGTAATTTCCTGTTCCTACATTAAAAATACTGAGCGAACATTAAGGCTTTGGCCAAGTCACCTGAGAGCCGCCCCTCCAGTACGGGGGTGGCCTTTGGGGGCTTCACCGTGGCTAAGACGTGGTCCCTTTGTGCAAGATTTTTTTTTCTTATATATAATTGTCTGGTACCGTCCTCAGCTGGGTTCTCAGTAGGGGGAGAGGGTATTACTAAATTCCTACATAGCCAATAAAGGTATGACGGTAATCCCATCAGCTCCTTCCTACTACCACCAAACACTACACATTTCAATATGCAAGGTAAGTAAAATGGAGAAGCAAAATTAGGATATGAATATTTAGACATTAGGCTACTGTCAACAATTGCCATAAGTTTTTTAACTTGAGAACTATGCATAAACAGTATCATCATCATAACAGTCATTTTTGCCTTGTTTCCCACCAAAAGATGGAGTGGGACATATAAACTGTTACTTTATTGCTACAGCCAAATGCTCCTGTTCATCTAAGATATAATTGTCTGTATTGGGTAAATAATTGTGTCCATTCTGTTTTCTCATTTGATACTATTTCTCTTTTGCTCAAACTTTTGTCTGGTTAGTACATGAATGCTTCACGAAACCATGATATCTGCTCTGAGATGCTATATTCCCTCGAGAAAGGTAAGTCTGTGTTCCTCTGCTCTGTATAGTTTAGCCAAGAATAACCTCTCTGGCACGAAGGCTTTCTCCTAAAGTGAACAAATCATTATGGCAGAGCATGAATAAAATACGAGATTATATTGACGGATTTCAAGTTGACTGTGTCCAATTTTTTCTCTACGAATCTATGTGAAAGTTTGGGTGCAGCGAGATTTTTTAAATTTTTGAGGAAGGTAATGGCTGCTATTTCTATACATACCAGCAACGGTGGATGTGTGCTGTAAAGCACATGTTCATTTTGCAAAGAACATGTATGAATGCACCATTGTAATGGAAATAACATAATGTCAGCTGGTACAATAAGGAGCTGCTTCGTGTTTGTCACCAACTGTTCACCCCACTTGCCCGACCTACCTCCATGTACAGCCACTGTGCCAGGCTGCTTTATTGCTATACCCTTCCCTGCTGCCATTAAACTCTGTTATATTGGTCCTGCACCAGGTCGTTTGGCAGCAGCACCAGGCCTGGATGGTGTGTTACTGAGTTGCCTCCAATACAGTAAAAAGAGAATATGTCTTCACCACCGTTATTCTGTTTGTAGGCAACACTTGACGGATTACGGAAAATTAATTGGGGAATGAGCTTAATAACTGCGAGGAAGAAGAATGAATAATGAAGTTTTTATGTGGTGAAAGAGCATGGAGTACAAAGACACTGTTATTTATTCACTAGGTAAAATAATACAGTGTTCTAAGTATCCTAGGGTATAAAGATATTGGCATCCATAGTGTCCTTCAGAATGAATCAACAGCAACATGAACGACTTGCTTAGCACAGTGGATGTAAAAAGAACACTGACTGCCTTTATATAACATTCTCTGTTATTTTTGAACTCCTTGTTGCTGTCTCGTGTGCTTTTGTCATTATACTTGCTACTCCGCCTTGTGTCTTGCACTGTCCCATGCTTGTCTTGCTGGTATTCTCTATGATAGTCTTATTTTCAGTACCTTTCCCTTAGTTTCATCTCCATGTGAGGGTTCTCCTTAGCCTAGTAAAATCATTATACTGTGTGAAGAAAACTGTATAAATGAAATGAGGAGTCGCGCACGTAATGTGTTCTGACACCAAACGTAAGGTGTTCTCACACCAGATCATAAAACGCCAGAAAACGGGTTAAAGTTCAGCAATATCCCCGCAACCTAAACTTTTTCAATTTTGATGGTAGAGTGCTCAATTATTTTCTAGGAAAGGTTTTTTAATGTAGATTGTGATTCTTACAACATCTTGACCATATCGATGAAACTTATATTAATTAATAATATTTTTTTTTTATTTCCTTTTATTTATGCTGACCTTTCAATGCGTTTTCTGGCAAAACATGATTGCTTAAGCAAAAAACAACATTGATCAAAAGAGACGATAAGTACCATTAAACAATATCAGTGCATTATGGCCCCCCAAAAAGGTCACACAGGTTGGCCTTGGAAAAAAAAAAAAAAACTACCATCAGTGCAACTCAACTTTCCACTCCCTCTCATCTCATGTCTGTTTGCCTGTCTGTCTGGCTGGATTCCTTTGTCCATTTCTTTTCTTCATTATGTAGGTACTGCTCTCGATATATATCACTGAATGTGAATAATGCAGTAGCATTAATGTAGTAAAAAAAAGTAATATTATTATTAATCAGATTAATGATGGAAAAAAAAAAATCTTAGTACACTCACCAAACACCAAAGATTAGTAGCTGAAGGTTTCAACAGAGGTAATCCAAATGCTGTTGTCCATTGTCAGGCCATAGTCATCAACGAAAGAGGTACAAGTGGAGGGGAATGAGTCTTGACACTAGTGCCTGATGACACCAGTGCGACAAACAGTTGGCACATAGTCCAGAGTGTTTTCAGGGTCATGCTCTGGCTCTGACTCCTCACCTGCAAGTTGATGCCTTCCTTGTGCCTACCTAGCTCCTCCTGACGGTCAAGGAGACTACTCAGCCAGGTTTAGGCCTCTGACTCAAGACAGCTAAAGAGACTTCTGAGGTCGTAGCATTTCTGCAGTGTCAGCAGGCACTCAGTGGGGTACTTACGCATCAGTGCCTCGTTAGACAAGTCAAACCTCTCCTGTGCATACCTCGCCCTTCCCTTCATCACTCGCACCTTGATGATATTAGCTAGGGTGCCATCAAGGCTGTAGTCATTCTTGAGGTAATAGCCCTCCCGAGAAGTGATATCAGCCACCAGCTGGCAGGCCTGGAAGAAGCCAACTGCCTCGCGTTTTGTGATGTGGTTCATCAGGACTTTGACTTCCAAAAAGTTCTCCCATTTCATGGCTACAACAGGAAAATGCCTTTTGATGGAGAAAGCTATAACATCGATGTACACCTGGATGCTAGAGATGTACGTAGCAGAGCTGACCTTATTCTCAGTCAAGCCAAACATACGGTCACACGGCAGGAACGAGTGGCCAGACTTCAAAAAGACGAAACCAACCTTGAACAGACGCCTGGCATCCACTTGCTGCAGGGCCATAAAACCCATAATGATGTTTTAGTTCTGGCCCCCACAGTTGTCACAGAACATACGAAGAGTGGTGAAGTTCTGCTGTTGCTGAATGATCTTTATTTCAAGCCACTTGAGCACATAGCTGATGACCTTGTCTGAGCCACGTGCCCCTGTCACCTCGTCCCACACAAATATAGTGGCCTCCTTGTTGATGTCCTAAATGAAATAGGTGTAAGCCCACAACTTCCACGTATAGTAAGCCACACCAGTTCGCAGCCGTGGGCAAGGAAGCGTTCGTTACAGATCTACGGCCATTTTCTTGACATTGACTGAGTCCCTGGAGGGTGCCGTCTGCTCAGTCTGATGCAGGAGGTCTCGAAGCCCTTGAGCATCAACCTTGTGTACAGCCAGCTGGTCTTGACTGTCAGGAACATCAAGGACAGCATCCTTCCGGTTCTTGATCTCCTGATCAACTTTTCACATGTTGAACAAACATCTGTCTTTGGTGGCTGGAAGACGATGTTGTAATCTCGTGTGAACACCGTTCTATAAACGTGCCCTGACATCTTGTACTAATCATTCTTGTTCTTGTTCATCCATGTCAGGTAGTTGACACAGAGCTCGATGGTGTTGTCGTAAGCCTCCAGATAACGTCTGTGAGGGGTTGTGGTACTGGTTTAGTGACTTGCAGCGACAAGTAAACCTTGGATGTGTTCGTGCAGAAGTCCAAGGTACCCCTACTTATGACACGTGGAGAGGGATTGTATCGACTGTGTTCACATTTTTCAGGCACTGGGCTCCCATTGGGTGACTCATGGCACTTTTGCAGGACAATGGACATTTTCTTCTTGCTGAGCCCATGGATGAATTAGGAGGCAGAGCGGCACACTTTGATCTCCCGGTACTCCACTTTTACACAGTACACAATGTGGACTGGCCTGAGGCTCACCTCCATATGTGTGCACTTCCTCTTGACTCCCTTACCACGAATGAAGCTTAAAAGGTAGGTATTCTGGGCATTGTAATTGCCATTGCCCAGATACTGGCAAAAAATTTGTCTATTGCTTCTCTGCCTATCTTTCCAAAGTAACCATCATGGCATCGGGGACCAGTTTTGCCTGCATCCGCAACTTTTTTGTGTGGTAACTAACATATTCCTGTCCTGTATTACGCTTCTGTTTGGCTACATTCTTTCCCCACTTTTCTGGCTGCCCTACAGGAACACGGCCCTTTTTTTCTATGTGGGAGTAGAAGCACGTTTTTAACAATGACCTGTTACACTGTAATCACTGCCACCAGCATGACAGCCAGCAGCAGCAGCAGCAGCAGCTCCACCTTCACCCACATCACCACATTCACCACCTACAACACTCTCACTACTATCACCATCACGTTGAACTTTATCACGATTACTAGAACGACTTCCAGTATCATCACTAAGGTTCATCAATACTGTCATTACTAACGCAGGTTTTTTCCTCAGAAGCATCACGGCCTTGTTTACCATTATTGCTATAGAACAAGTTCACCATAAAACCATTGTTTTCCCCATGAACACTTTCATCACTATCACCAGCACAACAGGACATTGTTACCCCAGCAATCACACATGAAACTCCATAAAAGTTGCAAAAGATGGCCGCGAAACAGCAAGAATTCCTTTTTGCTTGCTACAAACGGAGAACAACAATGAGAACTGACGAATGGTGTAGCAAAATCTTTCATCAAACACACCACCACGTACGGCCAGCCAATCAGTAAGCGAGGCTCACTGCCTGGCTACGTTATCATTGGCCGCAACCAACACACCCTCACGCAAACCCACAGCCAAGGTGCGCTCTTCTGCACTAATACCACTACCACAGCTGGATACACAAGGAAACCTTACAGTCCTTTTGTGATGGAATTTCAACCGTACTACCAGTGGCAGAGGGTGTTCTCATCCAAGGCCACATGATAGCGTATGGGTGAAAATAGTGTTATCCAACAAAAACGCATTTTCTTCCCACATTTTCTTTCCTGACGATGGCATGTACACCCCTTCCGTCGTTCGGCCTTTCAAATAATCTTTCAGGAAAATTAATGCCCATTAGCATGGCAGCTCCCTGCTAATCCTTCTAACCCGAATAATCTCTCTCTCTCTCTCTCTCTCTCTCTTTGTATATTATACTCGTGTGTATATATATATATATATATATATATATATATATATATATATATATATATATATATATATATATATATATTGTTACGGAACAGAGAAAGATAATGTACACTTTAAGTGAGAATACGAAGAGTCACTACTGTCCCGTAAAGTTCCAGGTTCAAAACAAAAGAGTTAGGTAAAATTACAAGTTAAAGTTTAATGCACAAACTAACAACAAAACATTCAGGACTCATAAGGATAATGTAATGGCAAAAACAGGTTAAATATAAGGTTAACTGCAATAGCCTCTATTAACACGAAATTAGCAAGAGTAAATTTTATCTAAGTCAGCCCTGATAAAATGAGATACCAGATAATACTCAGTGAATGCCAGATAAATAATTACAGATACAAACTATTATCAAAAATGACTGACATAAAGAACCCCACACGAGTTACAAAAACTTCACTAGGCCTACAAATTAAACTTATGCTATACAGTACAAGAAAAAATGCAACAACAGTTATACTCAAATTACACACAGCTGCTAGATGGTTGGAGACTTCTTGAGCACTCACAATAATAATATCTGTACAGGGGAGGACAGAGATGTGAACAAAATGAGGAGCAGATCTAAGTGGCAATGATGCAGAGACTGAGCTCATTATATAGGGGCCAGCAGAGCCTGATACAACTTGTAAGCAGGACGCGCAAATGAAGCCATGGGGACAAAGAGCTGATAATCCCGCTCTAAGCAACAGAGAGAACGACTTACTCTACTATAACGGTAGAAGGGGGGAACTGAGGCAGAACACGCTCGTGATCAAACATGCAGCATACTGTGCGTTAAAATTATACAAAGGATGATGAAATCATAGGCTATGTAACACCTCCCCACAAAGAAAAAGAAATTTACAAAGGAAATTTCTTATTACTCTAAAACAATCTGTCTAAAGTCTGGATAAGCAATCTGCAATAACATTTTCTTTCCCCTTGACATGTTGTATGTCTAATGAATACTCCTGAAGAAGTAGACTCCAGCTTGTCAATCTCTGATTTTTATCTTTAAACTTACTAAGGAATTTCAGTGGGTTATGATCGGTATAAATGACTATGGGGTCAAAACCAGAACACAAATAAAATGAAAAATGCTGTAAACCCAAAATCAAGGCCAAAACCTCTTTCTCAATAGTTGAGTAGTTCTTTTGAGGTGGAGTGAACTTCTTACTGTAATAAGATACAGGATGTTCAATACCCTGATCATCCTCTTGCAGCAAAACAGCCCCAGCTCCTGTATCACTTGCATCAACAGCCATCTTAAAAGGCTTAGCAAAATTTGGAGTAGCGAGCACTGGCTGACTTAATAGAATAGCTTTAAGTTTGTTGAAAGAGGATTCACAGTTATCGGTCCAGACAAATTCAACTCCCTTTTTCAGTAGGTCTGTAAGTGGTGATACAAGAATAGAAAAGTTAAGAACAAATCTCCTGTAATAACCTACCATTCCCAAAAATCTTTGTAGCTCTTTCCTACTTTTAGGTCTGGGAAGATCACTTATAACCTCAACCTTAGCTCCTGGTGATGCAACATGTCCATCACCAATTACATACCCAAGGTACTGAACTTTAGCTTGACCAAACTCACACTTTGATAAATTAGCTACAAGATTAGCCTGAACTAAACGGTCAAGAAATTTACTGACATGGCATAGATGATCTTTCCAGTTGTCACTGAAGATCATCAATATAAACAACACACCCTGCCAAACCCTCTGTTACAACATTCATGAGCTTCTGAAATGTGGCTGGTGCATTCTTTATACCATACGGCATTACTGAACATGCAAAAGCCTTTCCTAATGTTACAAAACATGAGATCTCCCTAGCACGTTCAGTCATAGGTACTTGCCAGTATCCCTTTAACATATCAAACTTACTTATGTACCTAGCCTTTCCGATCTTGTCTATGCAATCTTCCACACGAGGGAGAGGGTAAGTGTCTGTTTTGGTTATCTGATTAACACGTCTGTAGTCGATGCAAAGCCTCTGTGACCCACCTGGCTTAGGGACTAGAGTGACAGGAGAACTCCACTCACTCTGACAGGGCTCAATCATCTTGTGGTCCAACAGGTAGCCAAGCTCCTTCTGGATGAGAGGAACTTTCACTGGGTTCACACGGTAAGGAGGCAATTTAATTGGCTTTGCATCTCCAACATCGACATCATGCATCAACACAGTGGTTCTTCCTGGAGTGGCACGGAACACTTGCGGGTACTCCTGCAGTAACGCTGAAAACTCCCGCCCCTCCCCGGGTGGCAGATGAGAAAGCTCAGTCTGGAGATCATTCATGATATCAGGACTCTTCCCCAAACTACCACTCAGGCTCACACTGCATGGGAGAGCTTCACTTGCAGACCCGGGTGGAACAGCCACAGTGCAGACTGGATCATTCTCGTCCCGCCCGTGATATAACTTCAGCATGCTGATGTGACACAGTTGCTTGCTCTTTCCACGATCTGGTGTGGCGATGACATAGTTGACATCACTGAGTTTCTTCTCCACGAAACAAGGGCCACTAAACTTGGCTTGAAGAGGTTGCCCATGAACTGGTAGCAGAATCAAAACCTGATCTCCTGGCTGAAAGTGGCGTAACCTGGACTTCTTATCACACCAAGTCTTCATCTTCTCCTGAGCAGCTCCTAAATTCTCTCTCGCCAGCTGCAAAGCAGTGGACAGCCGCTCTCTGAAATTCATCACACACTCCAGCAGGTTCACGTCATCTTCCTCCGACAGCCAGCACTCCTTGAGCAGCTCAAGGGGTCCTCCCACTTCACGGCCAAACAGTAGTTCAAAAGGTGAGAAGCCCAGTGATTCATTTGGAGATTCTCTTGCAGCAAACACAACGAATGGAAGACCTTTATCCCAGTCTTTCTGATGTTCCAAACAGTATTTCTTGAGCATCGATTTGAGTGTTTGATGATATCTCTCCAACGCTCCTTGGGTCTGGGGATGGTAAGCTGAAGACGTGATCTGGGTGATGCCCAACTCTTTCAGAGACTGCTTGAAAACATTTGACATGAAATTACTTCCTCGGTCTGACTGTACCTCCTTGGGCAGACCAAACTTTGTGAAGAACCCTAGCATTTCCTTAACCACGTTCTTTGCTGAGATATTTCTAAGTGGAATGGCTTCAGGATAACGAGTAGCCATATCAATCATGGTCAACACATAAGAAAATCCTGAGGAAGTCTTAGGAAGAGGGCCCACAATATCCACCAACACACGGGTGAAAGGCGCCTCAAAAGGAGGAATGGGAACTAGAGGTGCAACCTTTTCGGTCTGATTACACTTTCCCACAACTTGACAGGTGTGACAAGACTTACAATACCAGGGAACATCCCTGAAGATACCTGGCCAGTAGAAGTGTTTCAAAATGCGTGCCACAGTCTTCCTCCCTCCAAGGTGTCCTGCCAAACTGGAATCATGAGCCACTCGAATGATATCCTGCCTACAAACACGAGGGATGACAACTTGATGTACAACCTCCCATTCACAGTCGGCTGATGCTGTTGGGGGTCTCCACTTCCTCATAAGTACTCCTGACTTTACATAATAACAAGTAGAAGCACCGGCTGACTCTTCTTCACCAGCAGAGTTAGCTAGACCTTTCAACTCAGGGTCAGCAACCTGCAACTCAACCAACTCTTGACGAGACAAATTATCAACACTACGGGGTACTGCCTCATCTGGTGAGTGGTCCAAATTAGCAAGAAAAGTGTCAGCTAGGATAACATCATCATCATCATTATCCTCTAAATCACCAGTAACTTTAGACTTAGCCCTAGTGACAGCACATGCAGGGAACACATCAGGGACATCACAATCCTGGACACAGCCACTGGCTCACTAGACAACTGAGGAGCTGGACACACTTGACTTCCACCAATATCATTTCCAAGTAAGAAAGTTACACCTGACATTGGGAGTGTCTCAACCAACCCAACCATAACAGAACCATTAACAAAACCAGACTCTAAATTCACTCTGCACAGAGGAACAGAGAAGTAATTATTCCCTACACCTTGTAAAATTACAGTTTCATCAGAGGAATTAACATTAGAGCCTAGAACACTGGTCAGCATAAGGGATTGGCAAGCACCTGTATCACGATATATTTGAACTGATTTCCTGTCATTACTGTCCAGAGGACTGACAAAAACCATCAGACAGGAAATTAGCACATGAACTCTTGAGAGTGTCACCCACGTTACTGCTCAAAAGAGGAGCTCCATCATGAGAATTTAAGTTACCCCTCAAAGCAGGTTCAGTTAACTCAGTTAAAGAATTCTGGGAACTCTCAAGAGTGGACACTAGACCAATTGACTGAATATTTAAAGACTCCTTTTTGTTCACATCACGCTGTCTCCTGAAACATCTCTCCGTAGTATGACCAAGCTTACTACAATAAGTACATTTACTTTTCTGAAATCTAGAGGTGAAGCTGGTATTTACTTCCTGAGAAACATCATCCTTATTCTCTTTCCTGTTACCTGTACTCTGAGTAGAGGCAACGTACTTACTCTCAGCTTTCCCTTTTTCTCTAGAATATCTCTTGTGAGTGAGAACATATTCATCAGCTAAAACTGCAGCATCAGACAAATTATCTATTCTTCTCTCATCAAGATATAGGCTTACATCTTTATAAATACACCTTTTGAAATCCTCCAGCAAAATCATCTGCTTAAATTTACCAAAATCAGAATCCACATTCTTAGAATTTAACCACTGCTCTAACAGATCTTCTTTGATTTTTGCATACTCAACATGGGATTGCTTATCTTGCTTGTAAGTTGTCCTAAATAAACTTCTATAGGCTTCAGGAACAAGCTCATAGGCCTTAAGAATCAAGCTCTTAACTACATCATAATTATCAGACTGATCCTGAGGCAAAGATGCATAAGTTACTTGAGCTTTACCGGTGAGAACAGTTTGAAGGAGTACTGGCCAATACTCCTTAGGCCAATTAAAACCTGTAGCTACCCTCTCAAACAACTGAAAATACTTTGTTAAATCAGATTCATTAAAAGGAGGGACAAGTTTAACATTTTTAGCCACATCAAAATCATCAGAGCTAGATGATCCAGTTCCACCTTGTTTCATGCGATACTCATGGTCTGCCTGAATCCTGGCAAGTTCAATTTGTGCCTGAGCCTGTACCTGTGCCTCTTCAATACGAGCATTTGCTTCCTTAACACGAGACTCCGCCTCCTTAGCCTTAGCCTCCTGCAGAGCTAGCTGTAACTTAGCTAATTCAATCTGCGTTTGCTCATTTGGAGGAGTTACATTAAACAAGCTTTTATTAATCATGCCAAACAATTTGATCTTTAGAATGATGAGAGTGAACTGCAATTCCCAATTGTTGAGCAACGAGCTTAAGTTCATTCTTTGTTCTGTTTTCTATATCACACACTGTTTGCACATTTGACAAAAAATCTTTGGCTTCATCAAGTGTAGAAATAGTAGCCATCATGAATATATCACAGTCACAAAATATCAAACAATATCCTTATGATAATATCCTGAATATCCTGATATGAGGTCGCCAAATTTATGTTACGGAACAGAGAAAGATAATGTACACTTTAAGTGAGAATACGAAGAGTCACTACTGTCCCGTAAAGTTCCAGGTTCAAAACAAAAGAGTTAGGTAAAATTACAAGTTAAAGTTTAATGCACAAACTAACAACAAAACATTCAGGACTCATAAGGATAATGTAATGGCAAAAACAGGTTAAATATATGGTTAACTGCAATAGCCTCTATTAACACGAAATTAGCAAGAGTAAATTTTATCTAAGTCAGCCCTGATAAAATGAGATACCAGATAATACTCAGTGAATGCCAGATAAATAATTACAGATACAAACTATTATCAAAAATGACTGACATAAAGAACCCCACACGAGTTACAAAAACTTCACTAGGCCTACAAATTAAACTTATGCTATACAGTACAAGAAAAAATGCAACAACAGTTATACTCAAATTACACACAGCTGCTAGATGGTTGGAGACTTCTTGAGCACTCACAATAATAATATCTGTACAGGGGAGGACAGAGATGTGAACAAAATGAGGAGCAGATCTAAGTGGCAATGATGCAGAGACTGAGCTCATTATATAGGGGCCAGCAGAGCCTGATACAACTTGTAAGCAGGACGCGCAAATGAAGCCATGCGGACAAAGAGCTGATAATCCCGCTCTAAGCAACAGAGAGAACGACTTACTCTACTATAACTGTAGAAGGGTGTAAATGAGGCAGAACACGCTCTTGATCAATCATGCAGCATACTGAGCGTTAAAATTACACAAAGGATGATGAAATCATAGGCTATGTAACAATATATATATATATATATATATATATATATATATATATATATATATATATATATATATATATATATATATATATATATATATATATATATATATATTGTTACGGAACAGAGTAAACTGTCCCGCAAAGTTCCAGGTTCAAAACAAAAGAGTTAGGTAAAATTAGGTAAAATTAGTTGCTCAAACTAACAACTAAACATTCAGGACTCATAAGGATAATGTAATGGCAAAAACAGGTTAAATATATGGTTAACTGCAAGAGCCTCTATTAACACGAAATTAGCAAGAGTAAATTTATCTAAGTCAACCCTAATTAGATGAGAAAACCAGATAATGCTCAGTTAATGCAAGATATATTATTACAGATACAAAATATTATCAAAAATTACTGACATAAAAACACATGAATCACAAAAACCTCACTAGGTCTACGAATCAACACCTCATGCTATACAGTACAAGGAAAAAATGTAATAACACTTATACTCAAATTACACAGCTGCTAGATGGCTGGAGACTTCCTGAGCACTCACAATAATAACAACTGTACAGGGGAGGACAGAGATGTGAGCAAAATGAGGAGTAGATCTAAGTGGCAATTAATGCAGAGACTGAGCTCATTATATAGGGGCCGGCAGAGCTTGATACAACTTGTAAGAAGGACGCGCAAATGAAGCCACAGGGGACAAAGAGCTGACAATCCCGCTCTGAACAACAGAAATAACGACTTACTCTACTATAAGGGAGAGAAGGGGGAGTGAGGCAGAACACGCTCGTGATCAAACGTGCAGCATACTGTACGTTAGAATTATACAAAGGATGATGAAATCATAGGCTATGTAACAATATATATATATATATATATATATATATATATATATATATATATATATATATATATATATAAAATCTTTGAAGGGCTCTAGTGTACTGTACATGCAGCAACTATTACCGCCAATGCTGTTTCCTGTTCTCAACCACTCTGCCAAACTGTTAACACTGCTGTTATTTTTGTGCTCTGTTCCATTCCCCAGCACTGATATTGTACTCTCTCTGAAACAATTTTTAACCTGCTGATATCGATTCAGTTATTCCTGTCTTCTGCTTAGTTGTAAAACTCATCGTTAATACAGCAAAATACTGCTACTGCTGCTTATCCCCTGTCATGCTTCGTAAGCTGCGAACTCTCACTCTTCCGGTGGTTCATTCCAATACGCTAATAAAAACGCTACAACTGCTGTTCCCATGCTGATCCAGTCCCCCAGTGTGCTGTCGTTGCCGCACAATGGGTGTCTGTCCCTTGACTTGCTGAAATTGCTACTGTATTCCGAGCCACTTCCTTCTTTAAACTGCTGACAGTGATGTTATTACTGCTGTCTCTTCTTTATTCCAATATCCTAAACCGTCGCCGCTGCTGTATCATCCATCTCTGCTCTCGTCATCCCAGATACACTCCCACTTCACTGTTCTCGTCACTCCCAAATACACTCCCATTTCATTGTTCTTGTCACCCCGAAATAAACTCTCACTTCATTGTTCTCGCCACCCACAAATACACTCCCACTTCACTGTCCTCGTCACCACCAAATACACTCAATTCACTGTTCTCGTCACTCCCAAATTCACCCCCACTTCACTGTTCTCGTCACCAAGAAATACACTCTCAATTCACTGTTCTCGACACCCCACTTACATCCCCTCCTCTGTTCTCGTCACCACAGCTATATTCTCAGTGTACTGTTCTCATCATCTCCCTAAACATTCCCAGTTCACTTTAGCGTCACTCCCAAATACGCACCCACTTCCCTGCTCCCTTTCCCTAACCTGCTGCCGCTACTGAACCATCTACTGTATGTGTTCTCGTCATCTCCACATATACTCCACTTTCCTCTACTCCGTCCCAACTGAGGTTTCAGCAACTTTACTCCCAATTTTAAGTGGTGGGGGAGGGTGGTGGCTGGTATTTGCGTACTGGTGTTTGCATGCTCGGCTCCGCAGTTAGCATCCCACCTGAGCGAGGATAAAAGTGGCAAGAAAGGAAACGGGAATGTGCAGAAAATGGATAGAGAGAGAGGAACTGGGGAAAAACAGGGAAAATGGGAAGAGTAAAATATATAGGAAAGTGTGAGAAAAGAAGATGAACAATGAGAAGCTGAAACAAGGAGAGGCAGTGGGAAGAAACAAGAACTAAAAACAAGTTAATTAAAAAAAAATAAAAATAAAAAATGAGGTGGGTGAACAGACGTTAAAGAAAGAACTGGGTAAACAGACAAGAACAAGAACGAGCAACAATAAAGTAGGAAGTAGAATGAAAACCATGACAGGAAAAAGACGAGACTCAGTGATAAAATGGAAATAATGTGCAACGAAATATGATTTAAAAACTAGAGAAGACAAAAAGGAAAAAAATTAGGGAGGTACAAGTAAGAAGAGATTACTGTACAGAACATTACACAGATGAAAAAATGAGAAACTAACAGATTTCGGCAAGTTAACTAATTAGAGTCAGTTAAAGATTTGCACAAATTATAGCATTCAGTATCATATTCTCCTATAGTTCATTTTGGTTACCACCAGTCATTGTTATTTAGTTTAGGGGAAACCTTTCATTGTGAGGCGATTAGGAGGCCTACGTTAACTTTCTCAAAATATCTTTTGCATTTTTGTCAATATAAAGATATTTTTCCTCATATCTGGAGATAATTCCTAACTAGAGCCTCCCCCCCCCCCTGCGAGGGGGGAATCACGTCAGCTGCGAGCCAATACATATATAGCGCTGCTCGGAATATGACCTGAACTTTGACCTACTTTCACCTATTTCGAATTCATAGATTTTTATTCCTACTACACACCTGTAAAATTTTGTGATGATATCTTGATCTGTTGCGAAGGCATCGTGGAAACAGATACACAAACCTTGACCTACTTTCACCGATTTCAAACTTGTAGGAGATTTTCATTCCTACTACACACCTGTAAACTTTTTTTTTTTTATGATAACTTGAGCAGTTGAGAAGTTATCGTGGAAACAGACACACAGACACAGACAAACTGAAGACAGTACTCGTAGGAGATTTTCATCTCTACGTCATACCTGTAAAACTATGTGATGATATCTTGAGTGGCTGTGAAGTTATCATGCTCACACACACACACACACACACACACACACACACACACACACACACACACACACACACACACACACACACACACACACACACATACACACACACACAGAAAAATTGAAAACAATACCAGCTTCACTTTCATAGCTGATAATGAAGGGGTGTCATAATCGTCGTCGAGTGTTTCCAAAAGTGTGTTAGATTGTAAGGGTTTTAAGAAGGAGTGAATGTTCGTTGTTCTTCTCGTGGATGGCAGGAGAAAGATATATATGAGTCTGGGGTTTGATTGCAGTTTATTTCTTGTATCTCACAAGAGCAGTACAGAGGCGAAAGCAGTTTTATGCTTGCTAACTCCGCGTGCTCTGTTCCTGCCTTACCCCATCTCTCTCTCTCTCTCTCTCTCTCTCTCTAATATTTCTATATCTGTATCTATCTATCTATCTATATCTATCTATCTATCTATCTATCTATATATATATATATATATATATATATATATATATATATATATATACACACAGTATTTGTTACTGTTGGCACAAGTAATTAGTTATGGACTTAATATAGATAACTGAAGATGGTGTATGTATGTAAGTCTGTATATAGATGAAGTGCTGTTTGTTACTAGAAAGAGTAAAATGGGGTAAGAAAAAATGAATTAAATGACTTGTGAAAGGCTATCGGGGTCAACTGTGGTTTGAGAACTCGGGTCGTAACGTCACTCACTGTCTGTTTGCCTTTTTTTCCTAACCCTGTTATCCTCAAGAACCTTATCTTAGTTGTTACTTTGATTGTTGTAAATATGATAACTGCATTTCCACGTTTTATATTTTAAGCAAAGTGTTTGTTTATAACTCTTGTATTAACAATACATCCCTACAGGATAGTGGTGATATTCAATTGTTATGTTATAGGCAATAAAAAAAGAGGGCTTGTATGTTTAACCCGCCCCGTCCCGACGACGTATGGGTACGTCACCACGATTTGCATTGCCAGTCCCGGCGACGTACCAGTACGTCGTGCAATTGCAAGGTACCTAATTTGCACAATTTTCAATTTTCGCACGTGATTTTTCGTATTTATACACAGGACACCTTCCTCTATTCCTGTACAAGATACCAAGCAGGGACAATGCCTTACACTGCATAACCTCCCCCCTCCCCCCCTCACGCCATTGTCTTGGCAAAGGACCTGTTACCAGTGACCTGGCTAGTAAAGTTATTCAGGGCCAGAGTGATTCCCCAATCGATGACAATGTGGAGGACAATGTTTACATAGCATTAGAAGAAGAAACAGCCAGAAATAATGATCAGGTAGTGTGGCAAAAATAGGTCAGGTATGGTGATTAGTTAGTGAGTGAAACAATGCTTATAATGCCTTTATTACTGCTTGAAAACCAATATACTGTCATACTACATATACATTCGTACCAAGTAAATAAATAAACACCATTTATGAGTGGATAAAATAGTTACCCTCCCATAGAACTCGTTTTCTTTGGTGCCAGCATGTTAGAAAACCCACTCAGGTAAGGAGGAACTCCTACCTGGATTGGGCACTTTAAACCTCAGGTGAGCGATTTCTCTATGAATTTTCGATGTTTCTCACCAAAAGCGAAGGTTTTAGCCAAAAAAAAAAAAATCGAAAATACCTCGGGACTGGGGGATGTCGGAGGTGCGGAACACCTCGGGACGTGACTGGTTAAACTCTCTGGGAAAAATAAGGTAAGAGTAAATACACCTACTAGCAACTGTAGAGTGATGTCACCCTCGGAGACTCAGTGCCGTAGTGATGGATCAGCGGTGAGTAATGGTGAGTGAGGTGAGTGGTGGGTCAGGGCTGGCTCTGGTTGTTGCTGCATACCCCCTCCTGTCACCACTGAACCAGTGCTTCCTCGCTCTCTGCTGTGTAGGTTGGTTTGATTGATGATTGTTGCGTGTAGATGCGGCTTGTTTCGTGGCAGCCGTAGATACTTGTAGTTTATCGTGAATCGTAGAACTGAAGCTCGTAGATGAATATTGAATATTAATAAAATCGTGAGATATAAACAGATTGTGTTGTGGTTAGTTGGTTCGTTGCTTGTCCCCAAATGTCGATACGAAGTCGTAGACAGAAGTAAAGACTGTTTTTTTTTTTTTTTATGCTAGGAAGAAGGAACCAAAGGCCACTAGCCCGCAACAACCATTCCTTGCAAGAGAAAAACAAAATACAAGAGAGAGCCAAATTCAAAATCAGATCATTTCGAGATCCCTGAACACACTGAGTTTGAAAAACTGGAGATCATAGCTAGCAGGAAATACAGACAGACGGAGATAGGTCCAGAGTTGACCTCTTGCATAAATGAAGGACTGAGAGTAACGGTTAACTCTTGCATTAGAGAGCTGGACAGAAAAGGGATGAGAGTTTGCTGCTAGATGGGTGCTGCGCGCCCATCGTAAAGGTGGAGAGATGCAAGCAGACAGTTCAGAGGAGCAGTGACCATTGAAGTAGCGATAGAAAAGAGATAAAGGTGCAACAGTGCAGCGAAGAGACAGAGGCTGAAGGGAGCCAGTAAGAGAAGGAGAGTTAATCAGACGAAAAGCCTTTGACTCCACCCTATTGAGAAGAGCTGTATATGGGGAACCTCCCCACACATGAGAGTTGTACTCCACACAGGGGCCGATAAAACCCGCGTATTTGAGTCAGCAATTTTGCAGGAGTAAAGAAGGAACGAAGTCGGCTTAGTACACCCAATCTCTTGGAAGCAGCTTTTACAAGAGATGTAATATGATCTCTCCAAGATAAGTCCCGTATGAATGAAACCCCAAGCATGTTCATGGATAATGCAGGATTAACCTGGATATTATTAAACATTAGTGGGTATTCCTGTGAAAGATCTTGACAGGTTGATAGGTGTAGAAACTGAGTCTCTGATGCATTAAAAACAATAAGATTATTTTTACCCCAGTCAGAGATACGAGCCAAGTCAGACATTAGGTGTGCCATAGCCTCATCCCTTGTTTGTTGAAGTAACTGCTGAGATGGACGTTGCGAGAACCGAATGGAAAGGTGAAGGGTGGAATCATCAGCGTATGAGTGGATAGGATTAGAGGTACATCATAGAAGATCATTGATGAATAAAAGGAAGAGTTGGCGATAGGACAGAACCCTGAGGAACACCACTGTTGATAGATCTAGGAGAAGAACGATGGCCGTCTACAACAGCAGCTATAGAACGACCAGAAAGGAAGTTAAAGATGAAGGGACAGATAGAAGGACAGAAACCGTAAGAGGGCAGTTTGGAAATTATATATATATATATATATATATATATATATATATATATATATATAAAGGAAATTGTTCTTCTATATATCACTAAATCAATCAAGGTGCTTGTTGTCGCACCCTCTATGAAAGGCTAATTCAAACCTTTATTACCCAGAAATACGAGCGCAAAAAAAGAAAAGGGGGGGGGAATTATAAAAGTGTGCAGCTATGTGCAGTTGCCTTTTCAGTTACGTCATGGCCAAGAGGGAAAAAAAATAAAGGAGGCCATAAGATCCAACAAAGGACCCCCGACGAGGGAAACCATGGCAGACGTCAGGTGGCATCTTATGAAGGCCATTGTAACTGTCCTGAAGACTGGAAAGGACTAATATCAAATCGTTCCCTTAATAAATCAGTAAGTCTGTGTCGGTAAGTCAGAAACCAGTGACACTGGTGTTTGAAGTCCGGCCTTTGAGGGAATTCGGGAATTACAACACTGGCCAACAGCCAAAATGGTTCTGACTTATTCTCACCTGTTTCTAATTTGGTGCCCACGATTTCTAATCTGACCCTAAATTTGGCTATCACGTAACCTTGCCGTAGTACATCATAAGTGTGGAAAATTCCATGAAGCTTGCATATTAGTTAAATATGTGTCAGTAAGTCCATCTGTTATCACAAAAAATAATATTAAACTTATTTTTTTTAATATCACATACTAAGCACAGACCGATATATACAAAACATTCTTACAAGACCTTTGCACATCAGAAGTGCTTCTACAATTGCTTTTGCGTTTGTAGGAGCAATTACTTTCAGGCTGTAAAGTCCAACAATAGTCTCCCATCATGTCTGGACTGCAGCGGCCTTGACATCTCCTTTCCATTTTGGCAAATTCCTGATGAAACCTTTCGCCATGTTCATCAATAACATCGCCAAGATTAAGTGGAGAAAAGTCCAAATGAGACCGGAAGAAATGTATCTTGAGTGACATTAGGGCACCGAGTGAATGGAAATGCTTCGAATTCTTGTCCCCGAGCTCCTCATAATTTGGTGCTCGAAAATTTCCTCGGTAATTCCTGGTAAAAACCATGAAGCTTTCTCAAGCAGCCCTTTCCAGCTCAGACAGGCTCTATACAAAATCCTGATCACTGATTATAAAACAAATTTTTGAACCATTGAAAACACCTGCCTCTACTTTGACCTCAGACACAATGCCTTGGAACTTCGTTAGCAAGTAATGGAAGCCAGCACCATATTGTTCCATGGTCTTCACAAAGTTCTTCATTTAACCAAGTTTCAGATGACGTGGAGACAAGAAAACATTCTTATGGTCGAAAAGAGGTTTGTAACGACAAATAAACCTTCCAGTCATATCTTTCAGTCGCACTGGCCATTCCATTTGTGTGTAATGTTTAGCGTCTGCTCTGTTCTCCCATAAACAAAGAAAAAACATATGTTTCTGTAACCTTGCGGAAGTTCTAGTAGCAAGCAGATTACCTTCAGGTCCCCCCAGAAGTTCCATTAATATGTTTTATAGTAAACAGCAGCCAACAAAGTACTCATAGTTTCATAACTTTCATTCATTCCATAGTCATGCGCAATTGGAACAGAAGGAAGCACATTCCCGTTATGGAGAAGGACTGCCATCGGTGTTTTCTTCCCAGAATCTACGAACAATCGTCATTTTGCTGTTTGATAAGGACGAAACTTACAAAGGTATTGCATTAACGATACATCATAACAGTAACAAAGCATGTCGTCCATCCTGAAGTACATTGAGAGCTCTTTCTGTATATGATGGAGGGTGGTGATAAAAACTCCATCTTGTAGCAGGTTGCATTTCTTGAGGTCAAAGGAGTTCACTTTTCTCGTTGGGCAGATTAAGGTCTCTTTTAAGGTCATGCAGCTCTAACTGGCTGATGAGATGCAGCTCCTTGCTCTCTAAATCTTCTTGAAAGTTGGCATCCATGCAGCTATCCTCCTAACTAGGTTCTGATTCACTTGTAGTACTTCATGGAGGATTTGGAACTGGAAGCTCAGGGCCATGGGTTACTGGCGTAAGAGCAGAAGGTATGTTAGGATACTTAACCCTGAACCGGGTTTTCACTGAATATCCTTCGGTGTTGGTGAGGTCAAAGTGGCAGTCAGTACGGTGATCCTTTGGTTCGCACCAAACCATTGGTTCGGCGAAAGACACACCTGATGGCTGATTACCACGCATCCATTCATTCATGTGATTTACACAGGGTTTGCATGCTACATGGGATGTCCATATCCTGTCTTAATCATCAACAGGACATTTGGAGCAATGTTTGTAAGCGGAGTTAACATTCCTTGTAATTGGTTTCTTCAGGCTTTCAGGTGTCAAGAGCTCGCAGATGCAGCAGAATGTGTCTGATGCATTCATACAGTAAAGGCACTCCGTTATATGCCACACAGCTCAAGGCACTTTGTAGCAGTAAGGAAATATGGAATGGAATAATGGCAGATACAGGATTACAATATGCAAGCACTGGTGTCAAAAAAAAAAAAAAAAAAAAAAAAAGCTGTCTGTTTCATCATGAAAATTTTTTTTACCAGACTTACTGCTGCGGCTGATTCACTTTGAATTGCTAAATATCTGTGATTCACGTGATTAACTGAAACTGATATAGCCGCCACAAGATCTAGCTTAATTGCACCTATATATATGGTGTATCTATCTCTATAACAGGAGTCAGGTCGGATTTTCCCACGTACGAGCAGATTTTCCTGTGGTATACTGGTTCTCGGAAACTGGACGTGCTAGAGAAAATTGAATATCATATTCGATATTTAAAGGTTCATGTTGCTTAGAATCACCTGAAAATATACTAGAACAATAGCACTTTTTAAATTTTGTCGATCAGTGTAATCAATCGTCCCAAAAGTTTGCTAATATAGACACTAAACTCTCATTTTCCTAACCTTTTAAAACCTAAATAGAATTACTGGGCGTACTCTAAAACCTCGATTCTTGTAATGATTCTAAACATCGCCAGAGCCAGTCATTCTAAAAACAGCTGACTATACTCTTGAAACGGCATCCATACCAGACGAGGATGTCATCTGTTGCTCTAAAAAAATATATATTTAACCCATACTTTGCCAAAGGTCGTTCCTCAGCTGAATAAAGTAATCTGTAGGTAAGTGTGTAGGTACCGAGAATAAAATAAGACGTCATCTTACCGAAAGAAGTAGTGGAGATTGTTTCTATCATCTCAACTATGCAAGGTGTCCCATCTGTTAGGAAAATCGTTAGGTAGTGCAAAAATCTTTTAAAAGTATGACTTCGGAAAGAGAGAGTTCAACACACACACACACACACACACACACACACACACACACACACACACACACACACACACACAAGCAAAAAAGATTGACTTACTTTCATCCTGAATCCAAAACGCTGAGTGTAGCCTATATACGTTATATTCCACATAGAGTGCTGATACTCCGTTAATGAGAGCATTCTGGTAGGTAATCAGTGCAAGTATTCTTCATTTCCCATCAGCTACATTGTACATTTTATTCATGCATACCCCAGACGATAGTATTTATGTTCGAAATTTCAGTGGATTAATGAATGGTAAATTATCTGTTTTCTCTCTGCTTCTAATGCTTATTGTGGCATTTTAACCCTCCCCCCCCCACACACACACACCAGCGGTGCCTAAAAACCCTTTGTCACTGAGCAGCTGAGATACTGCATAACTGAGGGATCGATTGTCTTACATCAGCCAGCTCAGTGCCCAGCACCTCACGTCAATGTAGATTCTCCTGCCTACTGTAGGTACCGTTAGGTACATTTTGAAAATTTGATTACTTTGGAGAATGTGTGGAGGAGGTATAAATATGATTGCACAGTTTTGGAAAGGGGTTGGTGCCCCTCTATTATGCCTTTGAGCGCACAGTCTGTAAAACAGTTTTTAAATCAGATTTTACCGTGACTACACTCTCGCACACAAACATGTGAGTTGTCAGGCTCCGTAGCTCGTACGAGTATGGAGGCTGTCAAACTTTGCCATATTTTTCAGCCATTTAACCATTTTTTTTTTCATGATTCAGTAGATGTGATCACCGAACGCGCTAGTATCAAAGCTGGGAACAGACAGTTTTACTTAGCTGATAGCATGAGTGTAAAATCTTCTGTTTAACAGAACGTAAGTTTTCTTCATGAAGCAGATTAATCATTTATCAAGCTTACCGCAACTTTTCTACAGATAATCATACGTATACTATGAGAGGTGTTTCGGTGTTAAATATGATCGTCTTGCAAAAAACAGAACATAATTGCCATTTTGCCTCGTACAGAAGGAGTTCACGCACATTTCTTCTCACCCCTTTAATAGCAGAAATTTCATATAACCTGAACAGTTATTGCATAAAGGCAGAGAATGAAATAAAAGAAAAACCATCGTATTCAAGAGTCTACTGTACACTCTTTCCAACCCCTTCACCATCAGATGTCTACTCTGGCTTGAGTAAAGCCGTTTAGTTGTACGGAGAACAAAAATTATACCGGGAAATACTCTTATTTGTTAAAGTTTATATACCATCAAGGGTCAGTCCTGAGGCAAATCAACTCGTGTGAGGGTAACCAAAACATAGTAAAGAGGACCTGATCATACTTCCACGAGGAAGTGGATTTGATATTCATAAAATTCCTCCCATGCACTATACCCACTCTTGCCCGCCTCCACTCCCCTTGTCCTCTCTCCTACCCACCACTCCCCACTTGCCCCTTTCGGCCCTCTCACTCCACCTTTCTGCCCCTCCTAACTCGTATCCAGGGAACTCTCCTGGCTGATATTCACGTTTTTGCGACTTTCCCACGGTTGCTGCTGCAATAACAAGGAAAGGGTGGTGGGGGAGGGAAAGCAAGAAAGGTAGAAGGGAATTGAAGATAGACAGCGGGGGGGGGGGGAGTATTTGAGACGGGGGTGCAAAGAGGAAAAGGTTAATTTGAAATTGTTTCCAATCTCTTCTTTATGAGAGATCCTCTTTAAGATTAATAAAATCACCTAGCGATGGAAAAAAAAAAGTTAAACAGATGTTCTTGCACTAAACAAGTATACACATATTCTCCTAATCTTTCACGAAGAGAGGTCTCCCTTGAAGCTGAGAGAGAGAGAGAGAGAGAGAGAGACAGACAGACAGACAGACAGACAAACAGAGAATCGTTTAATGGCAACAGGATCAAAATTTAAAATACGTTACTGTACGGCAGGATAACTCAAGGAAAGTAGGTGACAGTAGTGGAGGTGAGGAGGAGGATGAACGTGGATAATAGAACATAGACCTGAATGGAACTGGAGTGAGAAAATTACAAGCGTGGACTTGGCAGTAAGTGGCGCCTGATGAAATGGTTGGGGAAAGGTGTGGGAGTATATGGGCTGACTGATGAATGTTGACCTGGGTACGTAACAGCAAAAGGTACTTCCCTCTAGGGGAGTAAACCGATGCAGAGTTATGTTGCAGGTAGATATGGCTGATTTTCATTGTCGCTAAAATGAAGAATCACATTAACCATCTCAGTTCTATGATGTATTTCTTAGTTCATTGTTGATGCCTCAGAACTGCTAAAGTCTGTTTGGGATAAACTTTTCGAACTACAGGGTTTAAAATATTATGTTAGAAGTTGCCTCGAAAGAGCGTTAACTATAAGTGCGACTGTGCTACAAGAAAGAAAAAGAAAACGACTTAAGCCAAAAACCCCGTACCTGGTCCAACTCAACACATTATCTGACCATTCATCACAAACGAAAAATCAAAGTCCAGCCTTAACCCTAGAAGGGTATCCTTGAGTCTGAGAGACCCACCCACCTAGTGCCTTATATTTGTTTCATCTATTTAAAATAGGGGTACCACCTTGACTCTCCCTCTAGCTTCCTGATTCAGTGAGTCATTATTGCTCCCACGTGCGCAAATCTGTACTTCACTTATATCAGTTCCTGGGGGAGGGGGTTTGGTTTATCCAACCCGACGATACCCTGTGAGGTATTTGTTTTCACAGAAGGTATGACACTTGTTAGTTACAAATCCGAAGCAAAGATTTCAAAAAAGCTGGTACTGCTCATGTCATCAATGCAGTGAGCTAACTATCACTGAAAGGGGGAAGCCTGAATTTGTGGAGTTCTACAACAAGACCAAAGGAAGTGTGGATACATTTGACCAAATGTGCGGAAGTTATTCATGCAGTAGAAAAACTAAACGATGGCCTCTCTGTGAATTCTATGGAATTCTAAATAAAGCTTGCATCAGTGCATGAATTATCCATTGCAACAACCAGAATCTTGCTGATGAAGAAAAAATGCCCAGACTCCGCTTCATGCAGGAATTAGCTACTTCATTGATCAAGCTGTGGGCAAAGGAGAGAGTGACGGTGCCACGACTCCTACATTCACTGGTGGCAACAATCTGCGACGTCTGTGATATTGCTACACCTCTTCATGGCCCAGGAGTACAGCTCAGCACATCTGACAGGAGGAAGAGGTGTGCACCGTGTCGTGTAAGACAAAAAAGGACAGGAAGCCTATGTTCAAGTGTTGTACCTGTAGTAGCCCTGTAAGTCAAGAACATTCCCTACCTCTCTGTCTTGACTGCACTTAGGGCAGGTAAGATTTACTTGCACCGTGTCGCCCATATTTATCAATTAGTAGTCATTATATGGGGATTTACTGCACTGAATATTTTTGTATATAAAAAAGAAAAAACTCGTTTTTTCTTCACAAAATTTGTCAATTTTTTTCATGTTCCTTTACAGGTCATGGTCGTGATGGCGAGTTGAACATCAGGCACAAGTCAGCGGGTGGTCAGGAAAAGAACTTGTCCTATTGATGTTGAGAATTTTTTATTATTATTTTCTTTGCATAATTTTCAAAGTCAGGATGTCTCTTTGTCATAAAAATTTTATATTTTTTTCCAAAAATTTGCCAATTTTAGTTAAACCTTGAATTCCTCCAGTTTTGCTTATTAATTAGGTAAAATATAGGTGAACGTTATTGTGCACCATTTCTTGTCAATAAATTGGACATACATGAATTTTCATGAATTTTTTTCCTAATGGGTCTGACAGACCCTACGATACACTTACTGTTACACATATACCCAGGATATCCTTCTAGGGTTAAACACATACTCCCTGCACAGCTTTTGTACACATCTGTACCCATCTGATCTCACCTCTGGTTGGCTGGTGATGGTTGTCGGTCTGATGTCACCCGAAGTGTACACCAGGTTTACTGTGGATGAATGAAATAATGTTCTCACCCTCCCACCAACACACACACACACACACACACACACACACACACACACAGAAAGAGAGAGAGAGAAACTGATGTGCTTTGATGATTATGATTTGGAAGATAAAACAGAGAGGAATCTAGGTGAAAATGCTTTGAGATGGTTTAGGTCATATGATGGGAATGGAGACAAAGATAACTCTGGTTCTTAGTCCCATCCCGTGAAGGAGCCTGGCTACTGGGTCATGATGGTGTTGATGATGATGATGGTGATATGCCGTAGTATAAGTAATTAAGTATCCTCCACGTTTCACATCTCTTTCCCCCACCGCTCACACTTTATTCAACCCTTCCCTCTTCCCTCACCACTGACATATCTTCTGGCTTACCCACCACTTATTCACCACCCAACGTAACTGTCCCTAGAGTCTTTCCTCTTGGCCATAATTCTCCTTTACCTGCCCCTTCCCTCACTGCACACCGTAACCTCTCCCTCACGCACCGTATCCCTCACTGCTCATCGTAACTTCTCTCATGCCCAGTCCTTCTCTCATCACTAATCTTAACTTTATCCCTTACTCACCCCTTCCCTCACTGCTCACTGTAACTTCTCCATTACCTACTGCTACCTCCAGCTAACCGTAACTTTTGTTTTTTCCACTCCTTCCCTCACGACTAACCGTAACTTCTCCCATACCCAATCCTCCCTCGTTGCTCATCGTAACTTTTCCTTTATCCATCCTTCTCTTCACCACTGACCGTAACTTTCTCCCTTACACTCCCCTGTTCACACCCCTCCATCACTGCCTTCCTTGTTTCTCTCCTTATGTCATACACGTTGGTTAGATCTCAATAGATTTCTCTTTCTCTCTCTCTCTCTCTCTCTCTCTCTCTCTCTCTCTCTCTCTCTCTCTCTCTCTCTCTCTCTCTCTCTCTCTCTCTCTCTCTCTCTCTCTCTCTCTCTCTCTCTCTCTCTCTCTCTCTCAACGGACATCATTATGGGCCAATAGCCCCCCTGTTATCAATATTTTCTGTGTACTACTATGTAGCTTCTTTACTGCCTAGTTTTATTCCCGCTTTACTGACTGTATTTCCTCTCACACCTACCTTCCCTCCCACTACAGAAACCGCTCCATAACGTTCCTTCCACCCCTCTTATTAACTTTTCCCTCACGGTACTCTTACCCGTCCATTGAGTTCTTCCATCTGTAACTTTCTCGGATCCCCCTCGCCATGTATCATAGTTTTCCTCATTCTTCCCTGATCATACACTCTAACATACCCAAACTCTTCACTTATCCTTTCCTGATCGTAACTTCTCTATCGTCGTACCAAGCCCTCATCACCATCCCTACAGTCTTCTCAATCTATCCCCGTTAAAAACGTTATCTTTCCACTCTGTCTGTCTGTTTATTGCCAGACTCCTGAATCCCGCAAGGGGTGGCCACAAACAAATGGTCTACTTGTCTCCCGGTCCCCCGCCATTTTGCTGCCCTGCTCCCAGCTCACACCCGTCTCTCTCATATACCTCTCCACTCCATCCCTCCATCTCATCCTTGGCCTCCCCCTCCCTCTCTCCCCTCCACCTCACTCACATTCTCTTCATTAGTCTCTCACTCTTCATCCTCTCCACGTGGCCAAACCACCTCACTGTACTTTTCCTAACGCTTTCTATCACACCCATATCCACACCACGACTCTCTTTCACTTTCTCATTTGTCAGCCTTTCTCACCATGTAACTCCACATGCTCCTCTCAAATGACAAATTTCCACCGCTCTCACCCTTGACTTGTGTCCTTTCAACAAGGTCCAAGCTTCACTTCCATACGTTAACGTTGGTATCACAATACTGTCACACAGCGACTTTCTTACTTCCTTGCTCACTTCCCTGTTTCTTATCACTGCTTTCAAAGAGCCATCAACATTTCTTTGTTGCACCCTTTCAAACTCTTCATCCTCCAAACTTCCATCCCTACTCATCACACTACCCAAGATCTTACGTGCACTCACACTTTTCATTTCCTCATCATCCAGCATCACTAACCTTAACTTTATCCCTTACTCACCCCTTCCCTCACTGCTCACTGTAATTTCTCCATTACCTACTGCTCCCTCCAGCTAACCGTATTTTTTCTCTTACCCACTCCTTCCCTCAGGACTAACCGTAACTATCCAGTGACTTCACCTCTCTCGAAGACCATAACTTTACCTTCAGATTCCGTTTCTTACACACTCTTCCAAACTCATTCACCGAGCCTTGCAGCTCCCTTTCGTCGTCGCTTAACAATACAGTATCATCTGCAAACAACAGTACAAGGAGTTTCCAAGCGTTGCCCTCTCTCATTAAAGCCACTCCAGCAACCACTGCACTACCTTGTATCTCTTTCACTACCTCATCCATATACAGACTGAACAACCATGGAGACATGACACATCCCTGATTCAGTCCAACATTCAAATAGAATCATTATTTCAATCAACTATCCACATGCACTACAGCCTCAGCACCGTCATACATACTCTTCACTTCATTCAACAACTTCCCATTTACTCCATATATTCTTACTATTTTCCATATTCTTTGTCTATCCATCCTGTCATATGCTTTTCCAAATCCATAAAGGCCGCATACAACTTCTATCCCTTCTCTAGAACTTTTCCACTAAAGAACTAAGAATGAATATCTGATCTACGCAACCTCTTCCCTTCCAAAAACCGTCTTGTTCTTCACCAACTAATTCCTCTGTTATTTCCCTAACTCTGTCAGTAAGTATCCTACCATACACTTTTCCTATTACAATACGAAGACAAATGCCCCCGTGATTATCAAACACATTTTTTTCCCTTTTTCCTATGTACAGGGGAATAATTATACCTGACTTCCCATCCTCCGGGACAATACCTTCCTCCCAGGCCAATCTGCACATCATCCATATCCATTCTACTACTATCTCTCCCCTGTGCTTCTGCATTTCACCACTCATTCCATCAATTCCTGGGGCTTTTTCCCGTCTTGACTTTCTTCATTACTTTCCCTATTTTCATCCTAATGATAAACTTCCTCTCTTCTCACCTACAGTACCTCTTTCGCTCAGCCATTCCCCAGCCACTTATCCTTGCATCACTTTCATTCTCTGTGTTTAACAGTTCTTGAAAGTGTTCTCTCCAGCTGCTCACTTTTTTTCCCTTCTCCACTAGCAATTTACCATTTTTTATCTTTCAGTTTACCTCTTTCCAGAACAATTTCTTACATTCTCTTCCCTGTACGCTCAAATTCCTTCCAAATTCCTAATCCACTCTCTTACTCTCTCTTACTAATCTCTTCACCTCTCTCTTCCTTTCAACATATAATTCTCACTTCTGTCTCTCAACTTCCTCCACGCTCTTGCTTCCTATCCACTTTCAGCTTTTGTGCCAGAGCTTCTCTCACCTTTTCATTCCACCATGCTGTTCCTTGCATCCCCTTTCGAATTCTCTTCACTTCACTCACTACCTCACATGCTGCGCAGATTTCTTCTGTGAATATATTTTCACCTCACGGCATTAATCGTAACTTTTGTCCAACTCCTTGGTCTCCCCACCTTTATAACCGACCACATTTTCTCCAAACAGCCGCTTCCTCTCCCGTCACCTCTCCCACATCGTCTGTCCCCCCCACCCTCTTATCCCTTCACAACCACACACAGATGTCGCCCTTGAGGCCTTTGATCTCCTGGATAAGGGACGCGGCCTTAAGACGCCTGGAGGACGTTCCAGACGGCTGTCAGCTCCAGCTTAGTCTTGCCATCTCCAGACCAGTTTTATTCAGCTTCAGGGACACTTTTCCGGTTCAAGAAATTAGATACAGCCTTCCCTGATCCCTCAATACTATACCCCTTTTTTATTTTAGTTTGTTGTAAAAATACAGTTTCTTCATCTATAATGCTGTATCATAGTAGGCCTAACAGATTAACACTGGAATAGGATGATAGTAACAAAGGATTGTAATGAGACGTATGCAGAGTACTGACTTTTTCTGTTATTGAGCTTCTTGAAAAAAGCTGTACATGGAGGAAATCCTTATCACGTTAAGGTGAAAGTGCTATAGAGGACTTTTTAAAAATTAAATGTGGTTTGCAGATTGCGAGAATTGTATACCAGTAAAGTGCGCTTTGTGGGCGCGTGAGAGCGAGCGAGCATTTGTACATCCGCCTGTCATCATAATTTCATTTTGGTGTAAGTTTTCAACATTTCTGGTGAGGTAGTTGAACAATAACAAAAGAATAATTGAGCTAAAACATTTACTCTCTCCCGTTTTCCCTCATGTTTTCTCTCTGGACGTGCATATTGATCGAATAATAAAACCCAGAAATGGAGTGATTCCCCATGCCGATTTCACCTCTTAAACATAGAAAAAGATGTTCTTGTAAAATTCTAAGCGTAATATCCAGTACTTAATCGTTGGAGTTCATGCAAGAAAACATATTGTAATAACACTAGGTCTTCTTAAAATCAGTTTCATAGTGGACCATGTCAACTGGAGCCCTCAGTACAGTCCCTTGGAAAGCTGGGATTCCAAGGGGTTTCTTTGGTCCCATGAGTAAATATATTGTCAAAAGCAAAGTTTAGTGAATGTATTAACTACCTGCTGAAAGAATCTCTATCTGACATAGAAAAGTATTCATCCTCTGAAAACCATCATGGTCAGGCCGTGTTGTGTTGGTCCGCTCATTTCTCAGCTGAACGTAAACATTGGTTTGCTCGCTGAGCTCGCTTGCTTATTATAAAAGACGTCCTACAGCCACACGAGTCATAAGAGATGTCACTGGACAGGGGTTGTTCAGGGAGGGGGAGCGACCTCCCTCAACCCCTCCTACGAATACGCTTCACCTTCATAGCGTTTCGTTACTCTCTCTCTCTCTCTCTCTCTCTCTCTCTCTCTCTCTCTCTCTCTCTCTCTCTCTCTCTCTCTCTCTCTCTCTCTCTCTCTCTCCTGGTGATCTGGCATCTGGTGGATAAGGCACGTTGCCTGATTGTTTCTAGGGAATAATCTAGTGGGGATTCAGGCAGGTAGGGTAGCCACACCAGAACGCAAACACCTGCACAACTGTTAAACAATGAAAATAATAATTTTAAATTTTAAAATATAAGGTGAAAGAGTCTAAGTTGTCATTATGGCACTGATAATCAATAAAACCAATTGACATCGACAACATAAGTTTTTGATCCATCCTTGTACTAGTGATAAAAGCTAATGTCACACTGGAGAATATATCCTGATGTAATGATACGCAGCATACGTTACATCGGTCAGTGTGGTGAGGTCATATGTTTACATGCAGGAGCATCTCTAAGAGAGGATCTGTCCGTCTGTCTATTACTAAGGATTTTCAATGAGAGGTGCTTAACTCCGTAAATTTTACAAACTTGATCGAAGCCACACCACACCACACAACACCACATCACACCACACCACAACACCACACCACATCACAGCACCCAAAACCACAGTATATCACACCACACCACACTACACTACCTTACACAGCACCACATATCACCACACCACATATCACCACACCACATATCACCACACCACATATCACTACACCACATATCACTACACAACATATCACTACACCACATATCACCACTCCACATATCACCACACCACATATCACCACACCACATATCACCACTCCACATATCACCACACCACATATCACCACACCACATATCACTACACCACATATCACTACACCACATATCACCACACCACATATCACTACACCACATATCACCACACCACATATCACCACACCACATATCACTACACCACATATCACTACACCACATATCACTACACCACATATCACTACACCACATCACATTCGCCCACCATACCACACCGCACCACACTACACAGTTCACAGCAGCACACAAAATAACCTTCCCACATCACACCTCACCACACCATACGCCACACCACACCACACCACATCACACCACATCACACCACACCACACCACACCACATCACACCATACCATATCACACCTCACCACATCTCACCGCACCACATCACACGACTCAAAACCACACTACATCACATTACACCACACCACATAACACCACACCACATATCACCACACGACATATTACCACACTACATCACTTTCCCCCACCATTCCACACCACACCACAACACAAGGCACCTCACCGCACAAAATAACCTTCCCACACCACACCAAACCACACTGCACCATATTATACCACACCACATCATACCACATCACTTCACACCCCATCATACCACATCACTTCACACCCCATCACCTCACACCACACCACACCACTCCACACAAACTCACTTTACCGCTCCCCACCACACAATATCACTCAGCAACACACAAAATCACCTTCCCACACCACATCATACCATACAACACCAAATCACACCACATACCACACCATACCACACCACACCACACCAGATCACACCACACCACACCATACGACACCACACCACATCACACCACACCACACCACCTCACCACACCAACCACACCACATCACACTGTCACTTTTTTTTTTTTAAAGAGTATGAAATATTAAAGGATAATTATTCAGTAATACTGAGAGCAGGACAATGAATTGTCTTGTGAAAATCAAGCAATGATTACTTTATGCCGGCTTGCTTCGCCGATTCTCTAAGGACGAGAATTTATAAACTTTCTCAACAGTACACAGCAGAGACTAATTCCTCATAAATGCTGTTTGTTAGTACTGTTAGCCTCTGGAGAAAGTGACTTCACCCCTGACAATCAATAGCTAATGCTATTAATGATAATAGGTTCTTGTCGATGCATTAACTCCTGGTTGCACAACGGATTTTAAGCTTAATACAAAAGGACTGGCCTATGTACCAGTTATGAATAGCAAAACGTTTATGCAAACTAGGACCTATAAGTGAAATAAGCTTAATATGGAAAATAAAACATGAGTTTACATTACATTAAGCTCGAGAAAAAGAACTGTTAAATTTATTGATTACAAAGAAATAAATTTACCTTACATTTCAAAATGAATTCAAAATAAGGAGATCGCACTCACTCGCTCACTCAAAAGCTAACTCTTAAACCCAGGAATAAACGAATATAAAATACTGGTCAGAAAAGTGGACAAAGTGGATGACTGGGTGTCATTACTGGAAGGACACTGCACACGCTCAGTCTTTCGCCAATCACGCTAGGTGGGAATACGGCGGCGGTGGGAACTAGACGTCGTTGAGGAAGGACACTGCCACATACACTACCTGCTTCCATGGCATACAAATCTTGACTGACTTCAAATAGTGGGAAAGAGACGAGTGTCCAGCTGCATTGCTAACGGCTAGAATGAGTGAAACACGCCCATAATAAATCACTCAGCGGAAGTGCTAATGTCTCGCACAAAGACAATAATTTATGATACAATGAAAAATTGTTCTCAAAACACTCCCGACCGGGTGAATACGTAGCAGTTGACTGAGTGATAAATACTGTGATTCCACTAGAGTTCGCGGTTTCCCACCAAAGTTAATGTCATGAGCCAACTTGTGACATTACGACCCATGAAAATTTACAAAAAAATTTCTTCAGAAAAAAAAAATTTCAATATACATACATATAAATCCTAACTCAGTCACACAAGATTCACACTGTGGTGTGTGTGTGCTATCCTGCTACAGGAGAAAGTCACAGTCGCCAGTGAGCGAAAAAAGCTCGTATTTATGTTAAGAGAAACAAGCTTGAGGGAAAAACTCCTTGACGACAGTGAAAAATCCTGTACTCAGGTCAAACTGAGCGAAAAGTTCGCTACATTTACATTAACAACTAATTGTTATGTAGCGTAATGTATGTAATACACGGTGTAGGTGTGACAGTTGTGGTGTAACTGTACCTATATGTAAAATTACATAATGCAAATCAATAGTAAACGATGACAACGAGGCAGAAGAGAAGAGGCGGCAGCATGCATCAGGGATGATCAGCTGTTCTGCACGGCATTGCTGCACCCGCCAGCTGCACCTGTGAAAGCAATCAAGGTGGAGCATCAAAAGTGTCATTTCTCTCTTTCTGCCTAGCAGTCAGTACTTATGTTACAAAAAATACACTATTTACATTATTAACCAGGAAACGTAGTCAAGGCGTTTCTGCAGGACATCAAACGCTGACCCAGTTTACTGGTTAAACCCTATACCTAATTAGCGAAAAGACTGGGCGTTTGTGCAGGACATCAAACGCTGCAATTTGCTAAATTAACCAGGGAACGTGGTCATGAGCGAAAAGACTGGGCGTCTGTGCAGGACATCAAATGCTGCGATTCGCTAATGGAACCCAGTTTACTGGTTAACTAACTCTACACTTACGATTAATGACAGGAAGCTGAGAATGGCTACACAATCTCGGGCAGGTCACGTTTTAACACCTACCATGGGTGTGAACACTCGTGTGGATATTGTGCATTCTCTGGGAATCCTCAGAGAGGCCCACAGCTCGAGACGTTCCACAAGGTAATTCATACACAGCCTCAGACTGTCTCTGCAGGGTTCTCAAACTTCCCCCTTAACTTATGGTATACATGTATGTACAGGCCCTGGACATACTGTGTCCTGTGTGGCCAACGGGCAAGATGTCAGCAATTACTGGTACACTATTAACTGGGAACCAGGCTGATCCTTGGATTACTCAAATCTCTGAGGATGCCTATCTTACGGAACCCAGCATACAACAGTTGCCCGTGTTAGTCAGCAGTTAACAGGCAAGACATCAGGTCTGCACCTACGTTATC
Source organism: Coenobita brevimanus (assembly GCF_032717465.1). Taxonomy (NCBI): domain Eukaryota; kingdom Metazoa; phylum Arthropoda; class Malacostraca; order Decapoda; family Coenobitidae; genus Coenobita; species Coenobita brevimanus. The sequence continues at coordinate 21,570,616 of NC_137034.1, forward strand.
ACTTCCCTTGATGTATCTCACAACAAGGTTAAACTGCTGCAAATACAGTGTCCAGTGTGTCAATCTTGCATTAGCCGTCTTGGTCGTTCTGAAACTAGTGAGTGGCGTATGATCAGTTTCCAGAGTGAATGGTGCCCCATATAAATAATAATAGTATTTTTTAATACCATCAACCACGGCCAAGAGTTCCTTTTCAACAGTACTGTAATTTATCTCTGCGGGATTTAGCTTACGGCTGTGGTATGCCACTGGGAAAATTCCACCTTCCGATTCCTGCATCAATACTGCACCTATTCCATCTTGTGAAGTATCAGTGTGCAGTATGAAAGGTTTGTTGGAATCAGGCAACTGCAAGATTGGCTCCTTGCACAACATGTTCTTAAGGGCGGCAAAAGATCTCTCTTGTGCTTCTCCCTATTCAGTGGTGTTTGGAGCATATTTCCGTAGCACCTCGTACAATGGTTGGGCAATGAGAGCAAAGTTGGCGATAAAACTCCTATAATACCCCACTAGGCCAAGGAATGCCCTAACTTGTTTCTTGGTCACGGGTCTCGGGGCTTCTCTAACCTTCCTGATCTTGTCACCCTGACACCTGCAGTGATTGTTGCCAACAATATGTCCGAAGAACTCCACCTCACTGTGAGCAATCTTACATTTACTAGGCTTCACAGTCATGTTGAAACTCTGGAGTCTACTGAAGACAATTTCCAAGAGTCTGAGGTGCTCCTCCAACGTGGCGGAATGAACGAGGACATCATCTACGAACATCTCTACTCCTACGATACCATGGAGCACTTGTCTCATGGCACGATTGAATACTGCTGAGGAATTGGTAAGGCCAAATGGGAGGACTTTATACTGATACAACCCCCTAGGAGTAGCAAAGGCAGTGAACTGACGGCTCTCGAGGTGAAGGGGAATCTGGAAGAATCCCTTCACCAAATCGAGCTTCGTGAAATATCGTGACCCTGCCAGCTTGGAGAAGATGGCAATGTGGTCAACCATCAGCTCAGCATCCACTTTGGTGATTGCATTGAGCCTCCTATAGTCGCCACAAATCCTGACTCCACCATCTTTCTTGCGAACTACTACCACTGGATTGCAGTAAGGAGATGAGGACTTTTCAATAATACCTGCAATCTCCATGTCAGCAATTTTGTTGTCTACTGCACCCAGTAGATGCATGGGAATCAGATATGGCTTAACCTTTACAGGAGTATCACTGGTCAACTCAATTTTGTGACAATCAACCTTTGCAAGTCTAGATTGGTCAGAGAAGACATCAGCATACTGACAGAGCAGTGACCTTATGGCATTCTGATCACCCAATGCTAAGTCAGTGTTAAGTAAAACATCTCCGACAGTCTCTTCCTGACGGGACTGAGCAGTTAAGGGCTTGTCATCATGGTCATCAGCTGGGATCACAGTGGCTGCTCCAGTTTCTTCCAGTGGCTGGTCACTATCATCAGCTACTTGTAGGCCAGTCTCCTCGGGGTCTGACTCACGATAAGCATTCAGCATGTTAATGTGGAACCTTTTGCAAAGATTCCCCATTTCAATTATGTAGTTGAGGTCTGAAATGCACTCTACTACATCAAATGGACCCTTCCACTGCACCAACAACTTGTTCTGGGCAGTGGGGAGTAACACCAAGCACTTATCACCTGGACTAAACTTCCGAAGTTTTGCCTTCTTTGTATGGGGGAAGCTTGATGTGTGGGGTCGTCATAACACGTGCAGGGAGAGCGCTCGTGGAGCTTGGGCCAGCTGCACCAGATGTGTCTGAAGCCAAGGAATCTCGCTTGAGCTTCAGCATTTAAATTTCATGCTTTTCGCGTGCTTCTCGCTTGGCACGTTCATGTTCTCGTTGTTCTTGCTCGTGTTTGCGTTCTCTCTCTCTCTCTTGTTGTTTTAACTCGAGTTGACGTTCCTTCTCACGTTGTTCTCGCTCGTATTCGCGTTGTTCTCGCTCTTGTTCTAACTAGAGTTCGCGTTGTTTTTGTTCGTGTTCGCGCTGTTCTCGCTTGTGTTTGCGTTCTCTTTCACGTTCTTCATGAGCATCTTTGTCACGTTGTTGCTCATAATTAAACCGTGAGAGGACGTAGCTTTGGATTTTTTCTGGGTCAGTAAGGCCCATATCTTTAGCTTCCTGTACATAGACGTTGGCAGCCATGATACTAACTCAATCTAAATAAACTAGCGACTCAGTACTGACTGCGATTTTTGCAAAGAGAGATGCCAATAATCAAAAATAAAGAATATAGGCACAGGTTAGTGGTGACCAGTTTTATCTAATTAAACTGGTAAAGAAAGAAAATTAAACAAACAACTGACTGTGAAACTATTACGTAAATTAATAGAACTAAATCAATAATCACCAGTAAGATAGTGCCTATAGACTTTAATGATAAATATCTAAGTATGAGCGAGTGAGTATTATCTCGTGAATAACTTTAGAGCTAGGAGTTAATATCCTGGAATGAGGTCGCCAATTGTCACTTTTTTTTTTAAAGAGTATAAAATATTAAAGGATAATTATTCAATAATACTGAGAGCAGGACAATGAACTGTTTCGTGAAAATCAATCAATGATTACTTTATTCCGGCTTGCTTCGCTGATTCTCTAAGGACGAGAATTTATAAACTTTCTCAACAGTACACAGCAGAGACTAATTCCTCACAATTGCTGTTTGTTAGTATTGTTAGCCTCTGGAGAAAGTGACTTCACCCCTGACAATCAATAACTAATGCTATTAATGATAACAGGTTCTTGCTGATGCATTAATTCCTGGTTGCACAACGGATTTTAAGCTTAATACAAAAGGACTGGCCTAAGTACCAGTTATGAATAGCAAAACGTTTATGCAAACTAGGACCTATAAGTGAAATAAGCTTAATATGGAAAATAAAACACGAGTTTACATTACATTAATCTCGAGAAAAAGAACTGTTAAATTTATTGATTACAAAGAAATAAATTTATGTTACATTTCAAAATGAATTCAAAATAAGGAGATCGCACTCACTCGCTCACTCAAAAGCTAACTCTTAAACCCAGGAAATAAACGAAAATAAAATACTGGTTAGAAAAGTGGACAAAGCGGATGACTGGGCGTCGTTACTGGAAGGACACTGCACACGCTAAGTCTCTCGCCAATCACGCTAGGTGGGAATACGGCTGCAGTGGGAACTAGACGTCGTTGAGGAAGGACACTGCCACATAAACTACCTGCTTCCGCGGCATACAAATCTTGACTGACTTCAAATCGTGGGAAAGAGGTGAGTGTCCAGCCGCATTGCTAAAGGCTAGAATGAGCGAAACATGCCCATAATAAATTGCTCAGCGGAAGTGCTAATGTCTCGCACAAAGACGATCATTTATGACACAGTGAAAAATTGTTCTGAAAACACTCCCGACTGGGTGAATATGTAGCGGTTGACTGAGTGATGAATACTGGGATTCCACTAGAGTTCGCGGTTTCCCACCAAAGTTAATGTCACGAGCCGACTCGTGACACACAAAATCACCTACCCACACCACACAAAATCACACCAAATCACACCACACCACACCATACGACACCACACCACATCACACCACACCACACCACCTCATCACACCACACCACACCACACCACACCACACCACACCACATCACACAAAATCACCTACCCACACCACACAAAATCACACCATATCACACCACATCAATCCTCAGCACTCCACACCACATCACACCTCACCACACCACACCACACCATACCACATCACAACACAGCACAGCATACCACACCACATTACAACACATCACACCATATCACACCGTACTACAACATACCACATCACATCACACCAAACAGAGTCACCTTCTCACACCACACCATATCACCACACAAAATCACCTTTCCACAATGCACCACATCACAACATACAAAATCACCTTCCCACACCACATCACAACATACAATATCACCTTCCCACACCACATCACACCACACACAATCATCTTCCCACACCACATAACACCAAGGACGTTAACCGTAGGACTCTGAAGCTCCCTCATCTATACTTTTGCACTTATTTTCTAATTAATCACCAACCCTTTGTCTGTACACCCTTTTATGTGTGCATCGACCCTCCATCTGTGGTTAGCCTTGTCCCCTGAGTCGTGTGTGTGTGTGTGTGTGTGTGTGTGTGTGTGTGTGTGTGTGTGTGTGTGTGTGTTTAAACAATGTTTCTTTAACTCATGTAGGTACTCCATTTATGGCGGGGTTAACGAAGCCTGTATCTAAGCAGTCTTTTTGAATTATTCTTGTCAACAGCAAACCACTGAGTGACATAACAGCATAAAAAAAAAAAAGTCCTGGCAGTGCAGAGGCTATCACATGTCTCTGGGGAACGACTTAACCATTTTTCTGTGCTTTAAGCCAAGCGATTTTACAGTATCTGTCACTGTGAACCTTCCACAGGTGTGGGGGTTAAGAAAGCGATGCAAGTGATCCTCCTTATCCCACAAAGGACGCGGCCCCGTCAACTGCCAAGAGGCGTTCACCATCACTACATCAAAGAGGCGATGTCAGTGGTGAAGGACTCTTACACCTTCTTTACCTGAGCACTGATTACCTTGGTTGATGCCATAACGCGGTCCCACGATGCAGACAGGAGCAAAAGACTCTCCAACTTTACACCCCTAAGGTTAATTAGCTGCATTTTGTGGACAGTATAATAGACAAGGAGAAGCTCAAGGGACTCTGAAGGCTGTAGTGTGACCTAGCTATCATTTTTTTTTTTTTTTCCAGTGAGCCCACATTTTAGAGGCCAGGTATATTTCTGCTAAGGCATAGTTTTAAAAGCCTTAGTAAAAAAAAAATCAATATTCTGAGGTTCATGGTAATTTAGTGCCTTAATTTCACAGTTTTATAGTATACGTCTTGATGACAGAACCTATATTTACAATCGCATATAATTTTATAATACTCATTGACTACAGAACAAATGTATGTATCTATAATTAATCAGTCATTATCATGCCATGATTATTCACACTTCCAAGAGCGGTCTCCCTCCAAAAGGAATAAAACTGTCTAACGGTCGCAAAAATAAAATGTGAAAAATGCTTAGGTTTTAATGGCTTAATGGAGACTGCCTTGTATTATAATAGATATAGGTCTGAGAAAAATAGCGGCCGACAGTAAACTGATTTTTTTTTAACAATAGCATTATTGACAAGGGTAGATTCAATGGGATCTTGGGTTATAAACGCACTACTTATTTTTAATACATTAACCCGCCCCATTCAGATCACTTTTCCACCACTGACTCCCCCCCAGTCCCGACCATTTTAGGAAAAAATGTTTTTTGGCTCAAACCTTCGCTTTTGATGAGAAACATCGAAAATTCATAGAGAAATCGCTCACCTGAGGTTTAAAATACTCAATACAGGTAGGAGTACCTCCTTTCCTTACTGGGTTTTCTATCAGGCTGGCACCAAAGAAAACGAGTTCTATGGGAGGGTAACTATTTCACACCACTCATAAACGGTATTTATTTATTTACTTGGTACGAATTTATATGTAGTACGAGAGTATATTGGTTTTCAAGCAGTAATATAGGCATTATAAGCATTGTTTCACTCACTAATACCTGACCTTTTTTTTGCCACATTACCTGATCATCATTTCTAACTGTTTCTTCCTCTAATGCTATGTAAAGTTTGTCCTCCACATTATCATTGATTGGGGAATCACTCTGGCCCTGAATTTTGTACCGTGGCATGACATGGCCATACTGGCCAGGTCACTGATAACAGGTGAATTGCTGAGACAATGGCATGCAGGTGGGGGAGGAGGTCATGCTAGGTAAGGCATTGTCCCTGCCTGGCATCTTGTAGAGGAAGGTGTCACGTGTATACGTACCAAAAATCACTCGCGAAAATTGAAAATTGTGCAAATTAGGGACCTTGCAATTTTTTCGCGTTTATGTACGTCGACGGGATTGGCAGTGACAAAACGTGTGGATGTTAAAGAACATTGACGGGACGCCGCGGGTTAAAGCCAGTTTTCATCTATTATTTCGGAAAGTTAATTTTAAGAAGTATGTGATATTCTGCTAAAGTCTTGTACTGGAACGTTTAGTTAAAATGCAAATCTATATTAGGCTAGTGTAAACCATAGCTTTTGTGTAAAACTGAAATTTATTTAATTTACTTACTGATACCACCACCATCATCACCACCAGCACCTTCATCATCACCATCATTCTCACCGAAGAAATGAGGTGAGGTGGGACTATCCAGAAACAGTGGAAGAGGAAAAACAAAACCAGAACCACCAACAACGTACCCAGTGAAATGACCTGTGCAGTCATTCACTCATTCATGTAAGACATCGATAGCATGGATCCATTTCACAAGCAAAAACACTGGCATATATATATATATATCTAGCTATCTGTCTATCTATCTATCTATCTATCTATATATATATATATATATATATATATATATATATATATATATATATATATAAATATATATATATACAGTATATATATATATATATATATATATATATATATATATATATATATATATATATATATAGATATATATTATCATTTCCGGGAACAAACGTATCAGTGAGTCAATGGTTAAAGGTTCTCGGAAAGGAGGTGCTCCACTCCCGTAAAATTTATCCGTAACCCATATTAGAAGCCTGTGCTTCCTCATCTGTCTTCTGCTTTTATATTTATTCTTGTTTTAGGCGTATTTCCTAAACACATGTGGGGAAGGCATTCCCTGGACGACCTATGTAATAACTGGCTGTAACCTTTTGTAATCGTCCACATATACTTCATCTAGCCATTTCCTTCCCTTGTGAGTTTTTTGCTTCTTCATCATCCACACCTGACAGACGCTTTATCAGTCAGCCAAGCACAATATTGATCCGTCTTGTCCTCCCACGCCTCCTTCCACCTACAAACACTCTCTCATGCAGCCTTCTCACCACCCTGCTCATAAATGTAATCTCAACATGATTATACTGCCTTATCCCAATAAGCTGTACCTTTTTACCAGTTTATTTTCTTACTGTTTAAGATAGGGTGTTTAGTCACCACTGAGATGCTATTAATTTTATCAGTTTTTTGGCTCCTTCATTAATACGTGTTTTCCAGTGCATTTATAACAATCTTTCTAAATCAAACTTTCTACATAGACAGGCTAACAAACTACTAAACAAACCAAATGATGAAAAAATATTCTGGTCTACCCTTAATTCATTAAAAACTAACTTCACTACCACCTCTTCCATTCCACCGTTACAGTCCCCCAGTGGAAATCTAGTAAGTGACCCACGTGGAAAAGCCAAACTTCTTGTTGACATTTTTTCAACAAACTCAACCCTAAATCCAAAAACTTACAATATTCCTGTACTTGATTTTGATTCCCCTCAAATACCTCCTTTCATGATTCACACCAGATACGTACAAGCTGTATTACAGAATCTCTCGGCAGACAAAGCTACTGGTCCAGATGAAATTCCTTCAATAGTACTTAAAAACTGCTCCTCAGTGTTGGCTCCTGTATTGGCAAAATTTTTCCCCTTATGCATCCGTACCTCAAGTTTTCCAGCCTCTGGGAAAGAAGCAATTATCCATCCTGTTCCTAAAAAGGGGGCAACTTCTGATTCATCAAACTACAGACCAATTGCAATAACTTCCGTTCTCGGTAAAGTTTTTGAGACACTTATAACCAAACACATAATCAGGCATCTAGAAATCAATAAATTAATTAATGATCGGCAGTGTGGATTTGGATAAGAACGTTCAACTGTAGACATTCTTTGCCTTCTTACCCATCAGATTAACAAAACAGTAGACCAACACGGTGAAACACACACAATAACACTTGATATATCAATAGCATTTGACAGAGTATGGCACCGGGTCTTACTGTCTAAGATGTCACACTATGGCCTTGCATCACTGGTTCCTCTAATTTCTTCTTAACTTCATAATAGAAAAATACAGGTCATGGTAGATGGAATTTATTCTCAGTTTCATTCCATAAATGCTGGCGTACCTAAGTGATCAGTTTTGGCGCCAACCCTCTTCCTCATACATATAAATGACCTCCTATCTGTCACTCACAACCCAATACACTCTTATGCTGATGACTCGACCCTTCATAGTTCTTTCACATTTAGTACCTCCTTTACACAATTTGATATTGTAAATTCCCAAATAAACACAGCAATTTCTTTGAACCAGGACCTTTCTAAAATTATTCAATGGGGACAAAACAAATCTGGTCTCATTTAATGCTCAGAAAACTAAATACATTAATTTCTCGAACAGAAAGAATCCCTGACTCTCACATAATTTTAAATGATGTCAGTATTTCCATATGCACTACAGTTGATATCCTAGGTGTCACACTAAACCCCATCCTAAGCTGGACAGTTTATGTTAAATCCCTTGCTAAAAATGCTTCAAAAAAAATTGGAACTTATGTACAGAGTTCGTAAGTTCTTCACTGACGAGCACATGGCCACAATATACAAGTCATGTGCGTTCTCAGATCGAATACTGTTCACCACTGTGGAGTGGATGTGGGGCGGTTGCATTGAGACAGTTGGACAAAATTCAAAATAAAGCCAATAGATTAATCAATAATCCTGCCATGACACAGGACCTTCCTCCATTATCAGTATGTAGAGATGTTGCTTCTTTAGCATTACTTTGTCGATATTTTTACCGTAAGTGCTCTAACGAACTGGCTTCAATTGTGCCTCCCCTTCACATTTTCTCCCGAAATACTTGGGCAGCTGGGAGCGCCCATGAACTGACACTCTCTCCCCTGCAATGCAGAACCTCTGCTTATCAAAATTCATTTATCCCCAGAACTACTGCTCTCTGGAATTCACTTCCTGGAAGTTTTTTCCCGCAAACATTTAATCCACTTCAATTTAAATCCAGTTGTTATAAATATTTTATGAATGGAGGATGCCTTTAGGCACATGGACTTATTTTTTTTCCTTTGTTTTTCCTTCCTCCATTCATTATCTATTTTTAAAAAATCAGACACATTTAGTCAACCATAAAGGATGTCTAGTAATGAAGGGGTTAACTAAGGCTATTATATAACCCTTCACGTCTGGTTATAGGAAAAGTAAATTGAAAAATATTTCATCAAAATGAACGGGTAAAGCCTTGTTGAAATATTATTCTGTTATCAAGGCTGAAGGCAATTTAATTTAGGATTAATGTTGCTTCTCACTATAAGAGGGAAACGATTTTCCCTGATAACCTTTATTGGTCTTGAAAAAGCTTACGGTGTTCATTTGGGCTGACTCCAGACAATTCCGTCTGTCTTAGGAGTGGTTTCTCTTCCAATTAGACTAACTAACTGAGTCCAGAGTCGTCTTATTTGTATTATTGTTGCTGACGAAATGATACAACTTACTCGGCCTGCTGTTGGTGATGGGATGAATAATGACTGTGTCTAACTCCATTCAGTTGAAAGAGAATCCCCCATTATAAATAAAATTATCTAACTTTAAGAACTTGAGGGAAAAAGACAATCTCGTGGGAAGGTGTCAATGTTTTATTGGTATTGTTGAACGACTAAATATTACGAGTATTATCCTATCACTTTGAATCTGGTGACGTAATATTTAATTTGTTCCTGCTAATACTACAGTAGATAATTTTCTTCAGCTCAGGAGTCCAGGGCCTCCTGAAGGCTACATCTAACCCTTCTAGATAACAAAATGACAAAGATGAATATACTTATCCGGCAGTGGCATGAAAAAAAAAAAAAGTCCCAAACGTATCGACACTAATAGCAAGTTTCAAAATAGTGAGGAGACAAATATTTAGCAAACAAACAGACGACCTCATACTGTAAATGCGGAACTGCATATCGAGAAGAGAGCCATCCTGGTAATAAGCATTTTCATAGAAGCAGGTTGTAGGTTGCGTGATGCTCCTGTGTTATACCCCCACCGACCCCCCACCCTCTAACCCCTTACACCCTGGTTGCCTGATACTCTTGTGTTATACCCCCACCCACCACCCATCCTCTTACCACCACCACCCCCTTACACCCTCCTTTCATCCACCCTATCATATCCCTCAACTCTTCATCCCCCAAACACACCCTCAGCCCATACATATATTTCCTATCCCGCCCACACAACTACAACCAGCATTTACCCCACGAATCTTTTTCCTCACCCACGCCCACCCTCATCTCTCTCCCTCTCACCCATTCCACTACCCTCTTCCTCTTACCCACATACCCACAGTTTCACAGATCCCATATTCTTCACTCATATTCCTCAGCACATTTATATCAGCTCCATAATCCCCGTCCCCTCAACACACACACACACACACACACACACACACACACACACACACACACATACACACACACACACACACACACACACACACACACATTCAGCCACATACCTCATCCATCTAGAGTCTCGCCTTTCCTCGCTCACCTAATCCTCTCATCCCACTGTCTACCCACACAAGCCTCATACCACACTTACACGCCACTGCTCTCACCACCCTCCCACACCTCATGTCACACCCCTTACCCACCCTCACTCTCATTCTTAACGCCCAGTTCCCCTCCCCAGACCCTTACATATCCTGTCCTCCAACCTGACACTACAGACCCACAATCCCACTATCATCGAACAGATCCAACCCTTACCACATTCCTCCACTCCGTACCATATACACCTCAACCACTCTTGTACAGTCTCAGTCCTATCCTTCCCACCATATCCCTCCCTCACTCTCCCCTACCACATTCCTACACCCTCATCCACCTTCATTCTCTGAAACCTCTCCTCTCATGAACCTAACGCTACCCCACCCTTACACCCTTTCTCATGCTGAATTTTATATTCCTCACCCATACCACTACTGTATCCTCCACACACACACACACACACACACACACACACACACACACACACACACACACACACACACACACACACACACACACACACACACACACACACACACACTCAGTCTCCCATTGTTGAATAACTACCTTCAGTGTCCTTGTCCAGTAAGAACAGAGAGTGTGTTATGTAGTCTGTTTATGCTTCCGTGGGATCACTTTGTTACAAAGATTACTTAGCAAAAAATATGGGTGTGCATGTGAGTACCTTTTATGGGTGCCTAGTTGACTTGTGTTAAGGAAATGACAGGTGTAGATGCAAATAGATTTTTTTTACGGTACTTACATATTCTGTGCCAGAAAAAAGACGCGTGTCCATATAACTAACTTCTTTACAGTACCTCGTTGATGTAAAATGGACTCTGTTTAAGGGGTACAGAGCTGATGTAAGTAAAGACAAAGATACGTGAAGTTATGATTAGCTTTGTTATTCGTTCCTAGTTCGTTGCTGTTAGGAAAACAAAGGGTGTTTTTATTTGTTATTATTTTCTTCGACATACACTATGTAGTTTTGTTTATGAAAATGACAAGTGCAGTTATAATTACATTTACTTTGCAAATAAATAAATGACCTGCGTGCAGAAGACACGCGCCAATATAATTACCTTCTTTGTCCGTATGTTGTTGACTGGCGCAAGGAAAAGGACACATTTGGGGATAACTAGCTCCCCCCCCCCCTTAATTTTTAAAAAAGGTAACTAGATTATCAGCTTTTTATAAAATGAAGTCGAAAAGAAACACGACATACTGATTTTTTATTTCCTTGCAAAAGAGTCATGTAGATTGGAAAGAGCAGTGGGCTGTTGTCCGAGAGGACACTTTATCAGTTCCTGGCAAACACCAGACGATAGTTGTCTAAAAGACCCATATAAATGAAATAAAAAATAAAATAATAAACGCTCCAAGATTCCCATCACACCAGTCGTGAACGAGACAGCCCTGGAATAATTCAATATGGGCAGGTAAGTATTAAGTCCTAAACAGTGACATGTAAGGATGTGTGGCACGGTAGACGACTACAGGACTTGGGGAAAGGACTGTCAAATATAAATGGTCACCATTACTCACTGTCTTCAGCCGCCATCATTACACCATCCTCATCACACTCACTGCATTCATCACTCTTCCATACCATACACCTCCACTCCCTCATCTGTCTCCAGCAACACCCATTACTTCACAACCCTCTCTCTCCTACCACACTTCCTTCCTCTCTGACACCACACCCAACTCTCCCTACCACCATTACCATCACTATTACTGCCGTTACCGTTACCATCACCACCCAATGCTCATTTCTAGCAATCCTATCACCCTTGCCAACATTAGCACCATTACTATTGTCATAACTACCATTATCACCATTGCTGTCACCATCATCACCATTACTATTATCATCACCACCATTATCACCATCATTATCACCATCATAACCCAACTCCCTCTACCACCATTACCACATAACCCTCCACCAACACTGATATCACCATCACCACCATTATCATCACAACTATCACCATCACCAACCAACCCTCCCTACTACCACTGCTATCACCATCACCACCCAACCTCTGTCACAGCCATTGCCTTTACCTAACTGCCACCAGCAACACAGCAGTAATATTAACATTTCCATCTGTGGCAACAGAGATAATTGACGTTCCCCGCTTCAGTTACAGCAGGGTATGTTACAACCAGCTGTGTCCATAAATAATTACCCAGGCTTGAAGGTGTATGTCACGAATCAGATTCGCGACATTTCCCTTTTGTGAAAAACACGAACTATTAGTGGAAAACTCATTGTGTATCGCTCAGCTAACCGTTTCTCTCTCCATTTCAGGGTATACTTTTCAAAACATTCGTCACTGTTTCAAAAGTGACCGATTTAATGCACGTCACTAAGTGCTCTACTGAGCGATACTATTGTTTCTTTATTGTTCGCCCCTGCTTGCCTCGACTGTTAGAAAAATGCGGCCTAGTGCTCCGCTTTTCTTTCCCACGACTTAGGCAGTCGAGTGTTTGCTCTGACGGAGAGAGGTCCTGTGCTCCAGAAGTGAGAGGTCAACCCAAGCTCCACTAGAATCACAGTTATCCAGTGCTCCCACCTTGGTGATACACAGCATTCATCGACCAGTATTTCTTTTTGTATTTTCCTAGACTTAAGAGTTTAATTAAGGTGTTTTTCCTAGGCGTAAGAATTTAGCTCGAGTGAGTGAGTGAGTGCGATCTCATTAATTTGATTTTGAATTGTAACGTTAAATTTATTTTGTAATCAATAAATTTAACAGTTCTTTTGCTTGAGCTTAATGTAATGTAAACTCTTGTTTCATTTCTCCGCAGTTAAGCTTATTTCTCTTATAGCTCCTAGCTTGCATGAACGTTTGCCTTTCATAACTGGTACTTAGGCCAGTCTTGTGTATTTAACTTAAAATCCGTTGTGCCTCCTAGGAGTTAAGCATCAGCAAGAACCTGATACTATTATTAGTATTAGTTATTTATTGTCAGGGGTGAAGTAACTTTCTGCAGAGGCTAACAGTAACAGCAATCGAGTAATTAGTCTCTGCTGTGTACTGTTGAGAAAGTTTATAAATTCTCATTCTTAGAGAATCGCTTGAAGAAGTCAGCGTAAAGTAATCGTTGCTTGATTTAGTAAGACGATCATTGTCCCTGCTCTTCAATATTATTGAATATTATTATCAATTAAATAATATTTAGCATTTATTTTAAAAACCCCGTGATAATTTTAAAAACCCCGTGACAATTGGCGACCTCATTCCAGGATATTAACTCCTAGCTCTAAAGCTATTCACGAGATAGTACTCACTCGTTCATATTTAGGAATTTATCATTAAAGTTTATAGGCACAAGTTTACTGGTGTTTACCGTTAATTTAGCAAGTGAATTTTTGCTTTATTAATCCATAGAGTACTTAACTCTATTTAGTACTTTATTTTTGGTAACACCAGACGATTTTATTCGCTCCTGGGTAATCGCTGTACCCATTGTGTTTATTATTGAGTCTTCCCAGTCATTTACATTTTTTATTTATTCTTTGCCAGTTAACTAGATAAGACTGGTCACCACTAGCTTGTGTCTGTATTCTTTATTTGTGTTATTAGCATTCGTTTGCGAAGCAGTCAGTACTCAGTTTCGTTTGCTTAATAAATTAGCGCCATGGCTACCACTGTATTTGTATAGGAAGCCAAAGAAATGGGTCTTTCGGACCCAACCGAAATTAAAGAGTATATACTCTCACGGCATAATCAGGAGCAGCAGCGCGAGAATGATGCCCGTGAAGAGCGTAAGATTCAGCGCGAATACGAGCGAGAACAGCATGAGGAACGCGAAAAGGAACGCGAATACGAGCGCGAACAACATGAACGTGAGCGAGAACAGCGCTAATATGAGCGAGAACAGCGCGAAGACGAGCAGAAACAACACGAGCTCGAGTTAGAAAAAGAGCGACAATAGCACGAACACAAGCAAAAACAACGCGATCTCGAGCTAGTACAAGAGCGAGAACAGCGCGAATACGAGCGTGAACAATGAGACAGAGAACGAGAACACGAACGTGCCTAGCGAGAAGCACGCGAAAAACATGAACTTGAAGTGCTGAAGCTCAAGCGAGATTCCTTGGCTTCAGACACATCTGGTGCATTTAATCCAAGCTCCACTAGCGCTCTTCCTACACATGTCCTGGCTACCCCACGCATCAAGCTTCCTTCATACAAGGAAAGCGAGCGAATCGAGCCGTACATAGCTCGTTTTGAGGACATGGCAGACATGTATCAACTGGATGAGGCAGCTAAGCGGATCCAATTTCTTAGTTTATTTGAGGGCCCTGCCCTTGATATTCTTCACAGAATTCGTGGAGACAATCTCACGTATGAGATGATGAAAGCTGCACTCATTAAGGCGTATGGTCTCACAGTAGACGACGCCAAAGTTCAGTTCATGCGAGCTCGTCTCCAAGACAAGGAGACAGCTGTTCAGTTCCTTTATCGTCTCACAGCTTACTTAAATGAGTGGATGGAGAAAGATGAAACTCCTTTCACGCTGACCTTATGCTGCGTACACAGCTAGAGAGGTAGTGGCCTGCTGAGCTCATAGCACAGCTTAAGATCTGCCAGGTGAAAGATGCCAGCCAAATGGCAGAAAAGGCTGATGCATTCTTTACTGCATACGAGTATCAAACTCGTAAGCAAAACACCTGGAACAGAAAACCTGATAAATCTGGGAAACCGTCTCAGACTGAACCCCAGCAACAAGGCCATTCTCAGAATAATGGCCAGGGTCCAAAACCGCAGTGGAAGGACCAGGGGCAAAACACTCAGAAACCTGAGTGGAAGAGGTACAACAAGTACCCTAACCAGCAGCAGTATCAGCCACGCAACTGACCGTTGGGACAAACTTTTTCACCACCAGCTCAAAAGAGGCAGGAAGCGAATGCAGCCTTCATTCCTCAGCAGCAGCACGGTGGTCACGTCCCTACCAGTATGGGTACTCCCCCACAGTTCACTAGTCCCACAGTGACAGTGAACCCCCCTCCACGGATGGCCAATGTTCCATCTTCCCAATATAATTGTCAAGGCACAATGTTTGCCGCATGAATTCAGCAGCCTCATGAGTGGCTAGCTGCTTCCTCCACAGGCCCTCCCACAGGTGACAGTACCTTCCTTGTTCAGCCAGGGTTTGTGGGAGGCATTCCTGTGAAGGTCCTGGGAGATAATGGTTCCTCAGGTTGCTCTGTCAAGCAGAGTCTAGTTCGGCCTGAGCAGTATACAGGTCGACAGATCCATGCAAGCCTTATTGATGGATCAGTGAGATTGTTTCCTGAGGCATGTATCCAGGTGGCATCTCCATTTTATACTGGTACGACACTCGCAGTTGTCATGCCAGAACCTTTATTTGACCTCATCATCGGCAATATTCCCGGAATCAAGGATAGTTGCTCCGATGATGACGCTACTCAGACTTCGGCTGCTGCGGTAACACGAGCCATAGCTGAGGCTCCAGACTGTGTCACCCCAGTGATCATTGAATCGCCGCAAGATCTGATGAGTAGTCAACTTGTTGTACAAGAACAACATTCTGACCCAACACTTGCTACCGTGCGGAACAAGCAAAAGGGTCGAGTGATTAAGTATTCATGGGGAGGTCGAGCCAAGTTCCTTCGCAAACAAGGACGGCTCTACCGTGAGTCACGAACACCCGAGGACAAGGTTCGACTGCAGTTTGTCGTCCCCGCCAAGTACCGCCAAGCAGTGTTAGAATGGGGTCATTGTTCAGCCTCAGGAGGTCACATGGGCAAAAGGAAGACCCAGGGCCGTATCCGAGCTGACTTTTTCTGGCCAGGGATGGGACGAGACATAGATAGTTTTGTCCGTTCCTGCAGTGTGTGTCAAAGTAACACCACTAATCAGGGACATGTCCTTCCTGTGCCGTTTGTAACCACACCTGTAATCTCTGAGTCAGTTGAGAGACAGGGTAGTGGTGAAGTGGGTGCAGACCTGATGTCTCTCCCATTGGCCCCACAGGACACAGTATGTCCAGGGCCTGTACATACATATTATGTACCGTAGTTTAAGGGGGAAGTTGAGAGGCGACTCGAGGC
The DNA here is from genome assembly GCF_032717465.1 of Coenobita brevimanus. Lineage (NCBI taxonomy): Eukaryota > Metazoa > Arthropoda > Malacostraca > Decapoda > Coenobitidae > Coenobita > Coenobita brevimanus. The sequence continues at coordinate 21,587,218 of NC_137034.1, forward strand.
TATGGAAGACCCGAGTTTGCACAAGGATTCTCAGCTCCCTGATATTAATATAAGTACTGTAGGTAAAGGGGGAAGTGAGAACTCCGCAGAGGCGACTCGAGGCTATGGAAGACCCGAGTTTGCACAAGGATTCTCAGCTCCCTGATATTAATATAAGTACTGTAGGTTAAGGCACAGGTTGAGGACCTGTGTGCAGTTCGAGGCTATGGAATACCCGAGTTTGCACAAGGATTCTCAACTTGCCGACCAGAATCGTGTGCTATAATTAATGGCGACCTCGAATGTACGTCGTAGCACTGACTGCTAGGCAGAGAGAGTAATTGTAACATAATAAAATTTTGTCTCATTGACACTTGATGCTCCACCTCAATTGATTTTGCAGGTACAGCAATGGGCGTAGCAGTTTTGCTGTGCGGGCCAGCTGATCGTCTGCCGCATGCTGGCGCCTCTTCTCCTCTGCCTTCGTCGTCGTCATATTATTATTTACTATGTCATTTTACACGTAGGTACAGTTACACTACAACTGTCACACCTACACCGTGTATTACATACACCACGCTACACAACAATTAGTTGTCAGTGTAAATATAGCGAATTTTCGCTCAGTTTGACCTGAGTACAGGATTTTCACCATCGTCACAGAGTTTTTCCCTCAAGCTTGCTTCTATTAACGTAAATACGAGGTTTTTTCGCTCACTGGCGACTGTGACTTTCTCCTGTAGCAGGATAGCACACACACCACAGTGTGAATCTTGTGTGAATGACTTAGGATGTGTACCTATATATATATATATCCACAAATTTTTTCCCATAAGGAAAAAATTTAATTTTGTAGGGGCGTAATGTCACAAATCAAATTCGAGACATTTCCATTTTGTGAAAAACACGAACTATTAGTGGAAAACTCACTGTGTATCGCTCATCTAACCGTTTCTCTCTCCATTTCGGGGTATACTTTTCAAAACATTCGTCACTGTTTCAAAAGTGACCGATTTAATGCACGTCACTAAGTGCTCTACTGAGCGATACTATTGTTTCTTTATTGTTCGCCCCTGCTTGCCTCGACTGTTAGAAAAATGCGGCCTAGTGCTCCGCTTTTCTTTCCCACGACTTAGGCAGTCGAGTGTTTGCTCTGACGGAGAGAGGTCCTGTGCTCCAGAAGTGAGAGGTCAACCCAAGCTCCACTAGAATCACAGTTATCCAGTGCTCCCACCTTGGTGATACACAGCATTCATCGACCAGTATTTCTTTTTGTATTTTCCTAGACTTAAGAGTTTAATTAAGGTGTTTTTCCTAGGCGTAAGAATTTAGCTCGAGTGAGTGAGTGAGTGCGATCTCATTAATTTGATTTTGAATTGTAACATTAAATTTATTTTGTAATCAATAAATTTAACAGTTCTTTGCTTGAGCTTAATGTAATGTAAACTCTTGTTTCATTTCTCCACAGTTAAGCTTATTTCTCTTATAGCTCCTAGCTTGCATAAACGTTTGCCTTTCATAACTGGTACTTAGGCCAGTCTTGTGTATTTAACTTAAAATCCGTTGTGCCTCCTAGGAGTTAAGCATCAGCAAGAACCTGATACTATTATTAGTATTAGTTATTTATTGTCAGGGGTGAAGTAACTTTCTCCAGAGGCTAACAGTAACAGCAATCGAGTAATTAGTCTCTGCTGTGTACTGTTGAGAAAGTTTATAAATTCTCATTCTTAGAGAGTCGCTTGAAGAAGTCAGCGTAAAGTAATCGTTGCTTGATTTAGTAAGACGATCATTGTCCCTGCTCTTCAATATTATTGAATATTATTATCAATTAAATAATATTTAGCATTTATTTTAAAAACCCCGTGATATTTTTAAAAATCCCGTGACAGTGTAGTTGATAAACATATATCCCATCTCCCTGGACTACGATCACTGCGTCACCTACTTTCCAGTTTTCTCTCTATCAATTCTTCTGTCAGTCTGTCTGTCTTTATGCTATCCTTTAATAACCTGACGCAGCTTCAGCCAATTTTGTATGATGGTTATACTGGGACAAAGGACTCGAGGTGGCCATCAGTGAGGGGGCTGAGAAGTGTCACCTGTACAGAGAATGAGAAAAATTGATATCATTCTTATTACTGGAGATGGCGAAGGGGAGTGCAGACGGACGAGAATGAAGAGGAAGACAGAGGAAGGTAAGATGGAGTGAATGGAAAGAAACAGGAATCACAGGAAGAAAGGGAGGTTGATATGGCGAGGAAGAGTGGAGAGGGAAGAGGAAAAATAGAGATATTGCAGAGGAGGAGACGGTGATACGATGGATACGATTCAGAAGATGTGGGAGCAAAAGGCAGAGGTGTGTGTGTGTGTGTGTGTGTGTGTGTGTGTGTGTGTGTGTGTGTGTGTGTGTGTGTGTGTGTGTGTGTGTGTGTGTGTGTGTGTGAGAAAGAGTACAAAGTACAAAGGAGTACAAAGGAAAACAAACAACAACAGACCTGTTGGTCCTTTCGTGGCTGTTTGGTACAGAGAAGGTTGTAATTAACAAAACCATTATCCCAGTTAAAGACAAGGATAAATTTATTGGCTTTCTTAACAGCCTCCATACACTGTTTGCATGGTTTATGAACATTTGTTATTATAGTTCCCAAGTTTTTTTCTTTCCATGACTGACATTAACTGATTTCATATTGTCCATACTGTAACTGGCTTTTTCGTTTCTATTTCCAGTGTTTAGCACCGCACACTTGTTAATATCAAAGTCCATCTGCCAAGTTTGGGCCCAATTAAACAATGGATCGATCAAGAGAGAGAGAGAGAGGGAAGGTGAGAGGGTGCGAGCGTGTAAATGGGTTGAACACTGGGGAGAGGAAAAAGTGAAAGTAAAATGAAAGAAGGGAAGAAGGAAGGGGTAGGATGAGGATGGAAGACAGGATAAATGGGATGATAAGAGGAAGAAGAAAGAGGACGGAATGAAAGTCACGCTGGATGGGAGGAAAGGAAAGATAACTGGAGGGGAAGGAGGGAAGGGAGAGGAGAAAAACAGACAATGAAAGATGAGAATGGATAAGGAGAAAAGATCATAGGAGAAGGAGATAAGATAATAGAGAATGGACAACACTGAAATAAGTATTGTCTGTGAAGTATGGCGGAAAAGGAATGTGAGGAGGTGAAGGAGGCGATGACAATGGGAGGAAGAGAGGAAGACAGGAGGAACTGAGTAGAATAAGAGGATGAATGGTTCTGGAAAAAGGAGATAAGTAGTGAGAGAATATAGGCGGTAAGAAGAGTGGTAGAGGAACTGGGAGGAGGAGAGGAGAGGAGAAAGGAGAGGAGGAAGGTAGAAGGAAAACTAACTGGAAGGAGGTGTGCACAGGATGACACCGAGAGTAGAGGAAGGAAGGAAGGAAGGACAGAGAGGAAAGGGATGCATAAGAAGTGTTAGATTAGAAGACGTGAGGCCATACGTGCAGGGAGAGGTAAGAAAGGAGGAGAAAAAGGATGATATGTAGAGATAATGGCCGGAAGAGTGAAAGGGTAGGAGAGGAAAGAATGGAGGTAAGAGGAAAAAGGAAGGAGACGGAGAGGGAGAATGAATAACTGTTCAAGAAAATAAGGAGAAACGGAAAGAGATTGCAATGGAAAAAGAAGAAAAAGGATCATGAGAAGGCGAAAGAAATATGAGAAACAAGTTATTGAGGAGAGACAGCAAGAAGGACGCAGAGGGAAGGAGTGAATAAGGAGAGATAACTAAGCGGGAAGAAGAAAAAAGTTAAGAGGAGAGAACGAAGGAAAGAAGTGGAGGAAAAGTGTGGATGAGAGAAAAGAAACGATAATTAAGAGAGCGAGAAAAGGAAATAACAATCAAAGAGCAAGGGAGAAAGAAAAAAGAAAAAGGAGAGAATGGATGAGCAGGGTTGTTAGAATAGAGAGACCAGGAGGTGAAGAGAGAGGAGAGAGAAGAAGGAGGCAGAAGAGGAGGAAAAGACGGTGAGTAAAGAGTTATTGAGAAAGAAGAGAAAGAAAAAAAGGTTGGATGAAGGCTGAGGTAGGGTGCATAGGGAGATGGAATGATTGAGAGGGAATAGAGGAGGGAATATAGTGGGGAAGGAGCAAGAGAGGGTGCATATGAATGAGTAGGGGACACAAGAAGAGAAAGGAGAGTGATCGGGTAGATGAGAGAGGACGAGATAATAATTAGAAGGAAAAGAATTACATGAGAGAATTTGGAAAATAGGAATAGCTGTGAAAGGAGAGTAGAAATGAGAAGAAAGAATGAGTAACAAGAGAGAGAAATGAAACTCGATGCAAAGTTGCATAAAAACTCAGAGAGAGAGAGAGAGAGAGAGAAAGGGGATTGGAAGAGGGAGGGAGGGTGAACAAAGAAACACAGGTTATATAGTAACACAGAACTAAGGAATGGGAAACGGCAACCAACTTAATCACAGACAGACAACCAGACAACGGGAAAATTAATACAAGACGATTACAAGCCAGACTTGTAAAAAAAAAATAAAAGTACGGAGAGAGGAGAAAAAATAACCCCAACAGTACAGCAGAAAAAGACCAAAACAGGTGAAAGTGAGGAGAAAAGGAGAAAACTACACTGACTAAAATATAGCCGTAGGAGAGAGAGGAAAAATTAAGTGACGAAAGAGAAGAAGAATACAATGAGAGAAAAATGTTAAAAAACCACTCCAAAAGGGTATAGAAAAGAGAGAGAAAAAATAGAGTAGAGGAGGGATGGGAAAGAAAAGAGAAATACTGTAAAAAGGGAAGGGTAAAGAAGGGAAGGAGATAACACACCAGTAACGATCGGGTTAGCGAGGTGATAAATAAAGAGGGACGCGGAAAAGATGACAATAATGATGGTGTGTAAAGCAAGGGTGGGAGGAAGAGGGAATTAGGGGAAGAAAGAGTAGAGGAACAAAGAGGCAGTGAATGAAGGAAAAAAATGGGAAATATATGTAAGAAATGAGAGAGAGAGAGAGAGAGAGAGAGAGAGGGGGGGGGGGAAAGAGAAGCATACAAAGAATATAAGGTGGGGAAGCGAGACGAAGACGGAAAAAAAGAATGAGGAAAAACCGAGAAATTAATATAGGATATATTGAGTATAATAGACTAACCAAGGAACTGAGTAAAGATTAACAAATAGACAGGGAAAGTAAAAACGAAAATTAGTGAAAGAAAAAAAAAAGGTTCTGTACTATCATGTAACCCTTTACTACATCATCATCAGTAGCGTAAGGGCCCAGAGCTAGGATACCTAGTACCAACATGAAAGGCTAGAGTGATTAGTCGCTCTTCCTGATTGTATTAGATGTACTATAAATCCCAGTCATTCCTCGGCTGTAAATCCCTATGAGTCACATCCGGCTGGAGTGTCTGAACCCACTGGACCACCAGGTGTTCAATTGGTTGTATCTATACCACCTAGTGTAGCATTTCTGCCTTAATTCAGTAAGTGCCATAGTGATGTAAGAAATATATATCGATGAGTATAGGTGAAAGACAAAAAAAACATGATTATATCATGCTATGCACAAAATTATGCCCTAAAATCAGATGTAGGTATGGGACTACACGTGCTTTCACTGCCTCGTCGTTCTTCCTGTGGTGTTTGGTCCCATCAAGGTCTTCATAACACTGGCCATGTTTATTATATATCCACATTGTTCTGTTTTACCCAAATAATATAACGAATAAAGTACTGTGATATTGGAAATGGTGAAAACAAATAAAAATGAAAGATAATCATTCGGGAGCCGAATGCTAATCGCCCGCCAGAGGATGCTCTTGGCCAAGTTACAAACTACTTTCAAATCAGACATGAAGGAAATTCTCAAAACTCTACGGAAGTCAGTCACGTCATTTCACATAATCCAGTCAATTTTTAAAAACCTGGTTGACCTTTGGCAAACATTATGGTGACCTTGACTTTGATCCCGAGTGTTCATTTTCGATTTCATCCAAGATTTTGGCCATATCTTGATACCCTGAAGGTTTAATGTTTATAGCCCAAGCCGGTCATGAGATATAATGGTGCTGAAGGCGGGTGATAAAAACTGGTTGACCTTTGGCAGCCATTTTTGTGACTTTGACCTTGGCCAAGAGTGCTTATTAACGAACTCCACGATTTTGGCCATTTCTTGATACTCTGAAAGTTTCATATTGATAGTTCAAGCCGTTTATGAGATATAATGATAACAGATACACACACACACACACACACACACACACACACACACATACACCGACAGACAATAAGACGCAGACAAAACCATTATCGCTTGCCCTTGCTAAAGGCGGGCGATAATAATAACAAGAACAGCATCAAAAACAATAATAGCAACTACAACAATAATAATTCCTGTTGCTTTGCACTTTGCAAAGACGAAGGAAGCGTCAAAATGTACTCAGAAATACCCTAAATTACCAAGGCCGCAACACAAAACAAACAAAAAAACTTACATAAAGAAGCAGCCACGAAGAAAACACCGAGAAATACGACGAAACCCACGCAGAGCACCAAGAACAACAGAACACACACTTGGAAAGATCAGTTTAACGCGACACTGGCACTGTTTACATGGCAAAGGAGGGGAGGGGGGAGTCCATGTGTTCTCCTCGGTCACACTGGAACTGAAAAAATCTCAGGAAACACATGATTCTTCACCTTCCTGGACGGTGGTGTAATTTTCTGTCTGTTTCTGTTCTCGCTACAGTCAGATGATGAAAGGGTTAGATGCAGCCTTCCTTAAATTTTTCATTGTGAGTCTGGAAAAAGGTTATATTCTAAGCCTGTTGTTCTTTCTTTCTTGTCCAAAATAGTGATTTATGAAGTATAGTCATCGCAGTGAAAGGATCGACATTTTCAATTTATCTTTATGTTCTTGCCACCCTCCCGGGGGGGCGGATGGCGGCAACCCCCCCAGGGGGGCCGGGGAGCGGGGACCCCCCGGTTGAAGCAGGAGGGCCGTGTCTTCCCCGGGGGACTGGGAGCGGACCCTCCTCGGGGGCTATGGGGGGGCGCCCCCCCGGTGAGGCCGGGGGGTGGCACCCCCCTGGGAAGGGGTCAGGGGGTAAGCTCAAGCCATTCATGAGATAAAATGGTATTAAAGGCGGGCGATAAAAAGTAGTTGACCTTTGGCAGCCATTATGGTGACCTTGACTTTAACCTCGAGTGTCCATTTTCGAACTCTACCAAGATTTCTACCATATCTTGATACCCTGAAGGTTTCATTTTGATTGCTCAAGCCTTTCATGAGATATAATGGCAACACACACACACACACACACACACACACACACACACACACACACACACACAGCTCTATCCTCCCTACCCCCTAAAGAAAAACATTACTGCTGTTGCCGTCCCCTCCAAAAAATTCCTGTTATGTGTATTATGTTAACAGAAAAAAAAAATCAAGTCAAATCTGCTTAAGTTGACTTTGCGCAGTGACATTGACCTCTGGCCTTTCCCTATCGCCTTAACCTTTGATTGATTGTCTTCAAATTAGAATATACTTATCATCGTCATCTTAAGAACCCTTCTGCTAAGTCTGACCCAGTCCGGATGAAAGTGTAAAAGTTTACCTTACTATGTGTCGTTGCACTCTGACCTATTGCTCAGAAACAAGTCAACGCCTTGGGTGATCCTCAGTCCATCCACCACGGTCGGCACTGTTTTATTTTCTTCACACTCAGGTACATTGGCCGAACTTGACTTGGCCTTGTGACCTTGACCTTTGCTGTAACTCTACTCAAATTTAACTCATTTCTTTCCTGTCTTACTCTCAACCATTGCCCCAAGTTTGGTCTAAATAAGATGAAAATTGCTTACGTTCATTGTTCTTGGTTATATTTGACCTGCTTTTTCACTTAGGCCAGTTTTCAAAGAATATCTTTCTGCCCTTCCACCAAGTTTAGATAAATCGGATACAAACAGTTCGAGTTATTCACACGCACACACACACACACACACACACACACACACACACACACACACACACACACACACACACACACACACACACACACACACACACACACACACACACATCAAAACATTGCACCCGCCTTCTCTTCATGAGTATGGGAGTAATAAAAATGTTGCCCTTGCGGTAAAAATGAGACGTTACTTTGATCCTTCCGTGCAAGAGGTTTTTCCACTGCTAAATAGACAAGTAGGTTAGCAATTGCAAGAATAACTTACACACTGTCAACGAACTGAAGAAACTGAGAATGATTTTTCCTAACACTTTCACTATCTGATGCCAAAGCTGTCATAGTATTAAAACAATGAAGCTATTTTAAGGATATTTTACCACTAGGGATGCCTTCTTAGCAAAATATATAAAACTATGTGGCAGTAGCTGGAATAAAATTAAACATGCCAACCGCAAAGCCGTCAGGCCTTTACCAAATGTAAAAGTACGTAAGCTCTGAACAGGGAAGTTACTCGGCCAATTAAATTTCACCATGAGATGGGTATTCCAGAGGATCGCCTTCACGTGGTGGCATCGATATTATCGGGAGGTTCAGATGCCTGCTACACAAACGTTCATCAGTTAAATTCCCATTCCCAGAAAATAGGATGATGGGCTGCGGAAGATAGGCAAGTTAAGCCTGCAGTCCACCGGGTTCACGTTTCAGCTGAACCTGGGACCACATCAACAACAAGAGCGACTGTGAGAGTTTTTCCCCCCGAGTTTAATTTTTAGAAATGTATGACTGCAGCAACAGCCAAACCAAATACTCCATATTCAAAGCTTACAGACCTTTGAAAAAAGAAAGATAAAAAAAAGTTTCCTATTGCCTTAGCCATATTGTTTTTAAAATGTGCATTTAGAAAAGCCTCGTAAAATATAGTGTGACAGTCCCAATATCAAAGCAAAATAGACGAATTTGGAAATTAAATGAAACATTTTAAAGGGAGCTAGGTATTGGGATTGCTGGAACTGGAATCGTTGTACAGGGGAGTTATTTGAGGCTTCAAAGTAAACCATGTGGACATGTTGACTGAACATTTGATATTCCCACGACAACTGCGTGTGTTTTCTTCTCTTTGTCTTTTCACGTCTTGTCTTTCTTTTTACTCTTTTGTGGCAGGTCATTATATGGGGTTTGACATTTTCCGTCGCCACCCTTCCATTTTCTGAATCTTTTAGTATCTCAACGTTACTCATCTCTGCTTCTCCTTTTCTTTCCCTAGCCACCTTACTTTCAGTTTTGTTTTGTCTCTCATCTCTTTGTGAGAGATGAGAGTTGCTCTCTCCCTCATTTTGTGTTCACTTTTGTCTCTCCTTTAAATTTACTTCCTGTTTTTCTCTCATTTTCTCTCTTTTCGTCTCCTCTGTCTCTCCCCACTTCTCTCCTCCTTCCTCTTCTCTTCTCACCTCATCCCTCCTAGATTTTCGTGGTTATTTCCAGTAAATCATTCTCTGTGCTAGTCGTACCTACCTTCATAGCTGACACGATAGGTTACAACGCACTCCGATATTTATGTCCCACCACCCTCCTATCCACACAGATTCCGATTCAGACTTTCTGATGATGGAAAATGATCATTATCACCACTTCTGTTACTGTCATAATCATTATCGTCATCATAATCATCATCATCATCATCATCATCATCATCATCATCACCATCATCATCATCATCATCACCATCATCATCATCATCAGCAGCAGCAGCAGTAACGGCAGCAGCAGCAGCAGCAGCAGCAGTAGTAGTAGTAACAGTAGCAGCAGCAGCAGCAGCAGCAGCAGCAGTAGTAGTAGTAACAGCAGCAGCAGCAGCAGTAGTAGTAGTAGTAACAGCAGCAGCAGCAGCAGCAGCAGCAGCAGCAGTAGTAGTAACAGCAGCAGCAGCAGCAGCAGCAGTAGTAGTAGTAACAGCAGCAACAGCAGCAGCAGCAGCAGTAGTAGTAGTAACAGCAGCTGCAGCAGCAACAGTAGTAGTAACAGCACCAACAGTAGTATTAGTAACAACAGCAGGAACAGGAGCTCATCCACGCTGCTGCCCATTCATCCAACCACCCATTCACTTTACCCATCCGCCCTTTCATCCATCCCTCCATCTATCCTGTTCAATTAATTCTGCTAGCGGTCGATGGTGAGCTACACAGTACACTGACTCCACATTTAACTTGTCACCTTTCCTCCCACCCACTCATTCATTCCTCAACCATTACCATTCTTCTCTCTCCCTTACTAGACCCTTTATTTCCCTCTCCCTACCCTTTTCTTCCTTCTCCCTCTCATACTCCTCTGCAACACACGACCTATCTTCGCACCTTTTCTCCCTCTCCTGACCCCCCTCTCCCTCTAGACTCCCCTCCCTGACCCTTCCCCTCCCACTGTCTGTCCTGTATCCACCAATTCGTCTATTTGCAAGAGTAACTCCCTAGCTCTCCATCTACCCCACCTTTCTTCATCCTACTATTCTTCACCATGTTCCACTCTCCTTTCCTAGCTCTCCCCACTCCATTTCTCCTCATCCCTCTCTTTCATTCCTTCTGCACAGGCCCACAGACTTACTGTTTTCCATCTTAAAGGCCCCAGGGAAATTACTTGTGAGGATATTAATTCTCCGCCGCCCATTACACTTACAGGACAATACTCATACTATCGCAGTCAATATGGCTTACGACAAAATAGTCACATCATTGGTTACACCTATCGTCAAAAAAAAAAAAAAAAAGCACTTTCCGAAGTCCGTGATGTAGGATAATATTCCTGTCGGTTATGGAAGCTCCCTAACACCTCTTTCTTAGTGGTTTATTTCTGTTCATAGTTTGTTAATAATTAGTTTTGTTTTATCTCTAATCTAATTTAGAAGTAAGCTGTAAGCAGTATACAAGGGAGTAGCAAGGATTAGTAAACAAAACAAATCGCTATGGAAAAGGTGCTGCGGCGACTCCTGACCCGAAAACAACACGAGCCACAAACTTCACACACACACACACACTCACACACACACACACACACACACACACACACACACACACACACACACACACACACACACACACATCCTCACTCCTTTCCCTCCTCATACATTGCTACTACCATCTTCCTCTTTCCCCTTCCCTTATTTAATACTTCCCCTCCACTTCCTTTCGCTGCCGTCCTTTCGTACCTCCTTCCCCATTCCCTCTTTCTCTATCCCCTCACATTCACCTCTTCCCTCCCTCCTACAACCTTTCCCTCGTCTCCCCTCCTTACCCCACCTCCCTTTCTCCTTTCCACCTACCCTCCCCCTCCCCCACCTACCACCATCCCAACACACGCTTGTGTATTTAAAAAAGAGGAGGGCGGAATATAAACTGGATTCTAAAACGCTGAAATATTTAATTGGTAATAATGATAGTTTGGAAGACGAGTGGATTCAAGAATGCTAGATCAGACTGGCACAAGTACACAATTCATTGACTTCTCATGTTAACGTACACCACCACAACATACCACACAACAATAAACAACACCACACCACACTTCTCACCACATCCTGCACCACACTACAACCACACCACCCCACCGCACACCACACTCCTTACCACCTACCACATCACACCACATGCTTTACCACTCCCCACAGTACACTCCTTACCACCCCCACACCACACCACACAAAATCACCCTCCCTCCAAACCACACTAATGACATTAACCAAAGGTCTTTGAAGCTCCAACACATAGTATTTTAACTTAAATTCTTTTTAATGCGCTTCATTAATTTCTTTGAAAACAAATCATCCCTATCAAGATGCGGTAATGGGGTAGCTCTTGTCATGTGCATCTGCATACGTACCTCGTCTATACATTTCCATCTTTTGCCAGTTCTCCTATTTTTCCCAATATCCATTCAGTATTTCCATTCCTCACACATTCACTTATTTCATTCATCGGTATTCGACTTGGCCTGCCATACCGTCTCCTACCCTCAAACGTATTCTTATGCTTAATACCCTCTTGACCACCTTGGTTTTTGCCATCTTCTTCAAGTAACCATACTATTTGATCACAGTCTTTTACTTCATTGTACAGTGGACATCTTTGCTAGCTGTGACATCTTAGCACACTCTCCTCCGTTCGTCAGAATAAACGTTTCTTATCCGAACTTACTTAAGCAGCGTGCATAAAACTCTTAAAAGCTTATAACCACAATTTCACTCTTAACTTTCCAAAGCCATGCCATGGTACAGTAGAGTCTTGTACCCATACCTTAATATGAGCACTAACGCACAGCCATGCATCTAGTCCTTCTGCAGCTGCATATTCCTTCATCTCTTTCCTGTGAAGTCCGTCATAGCACTGACCATCATTATCCTGGAAACACTATTTCACTTTGCTCAAGTAAGGCCTCGGAAAAGGTATTACACTGTTAGAAAAATAAAATGTCGAAATCTCTGTAAAATGAACAATTCTGTCCTCCCCTTGGTGTCGTCATTCACATTGCAAAAGTAGCTTCACCCACTCCATATTCATACAATTGCTTCAACCCACATGACAGCCGTATAAATAAATAAACAAATAAATAAATAAATAAATATGCAAAAAGTAAGTGCTGGTTAAAGATGAAACAAAAGAAAGAGAAGAAGAAAAATAAAAGAGGGTAAGCGAAATTCAGAGCAGCAGAATTTGAGTTTCCCCGACCAAACAACGCCGGTGAGTATTGAGGTATTCTTTTTTCTTTCTTTTTTTTTTCCGTCCGGCGCACATATGTCTGCGGGAAAAGAAAAAATCTCAGTAAATAAAAAAAAAAAAATGCGTGGCCTCTCGGTTCGGTTATCCACTTATGCACGTAGAAGAGAGGGATGGGAGGAGGAAAGACCAGGTGGGGAGAGGGAGAGAAATGGGAGGAGGTGGAGAGTTGGGGAGGAAGCTGGGTGGGGTTAGAGGGAAAGAGGGCACATATAGAGAGGGAGATAGGCGGGGGAGGGGGAAGGGGGAGAATGAAGGATGGAAAAGAGAAACGAGGAGGAGGGGTGGAGGGTAATTGGCCATAAAGAAATGGCTATGTTGGAAGAAGACAAGATGAGGGAATGGTATCAAGTGGGGAAGTAAAAGGAGGAGTGATAATGAAGGATGAGAGAATAGGGAAGTATATAGCAGCGAGGGGAAAGGGAAGGTGGAGATACGGGAGAAAGTAGAAGGAAGACTGGGGTACGGAGAATAGTATTTAATATAATGGGCATAGAGAGGCGGGGGTACATAGTAGCTAAGAAGGTATCATAACATTATGCTTTCCTTATCAGTTACATATATAGTTAAATATATATATATAGATGGATAGATAGATCGTTTGACAATAGCAAAATCATCATAAAACTCGCTAATTTCAGTGTCATTGAACCTTTGCAAAACAGATAAAACAAAAGAAAGATAGTTATTGCCCGTGCCGCATCCAAAAGCAGTATAGTTATAAAAAAAGGGCAACTAACCATGCAATATTTTCAACATCAAAATGTGTCAGTTTGACTGATGTTGAACCTGTGCAAAACAAATAAAACATTTGAGAGAACTCTAGCCTACTTGTTGGGTTTGTCGTACATGAAATGAACTGAGATGGAAGTTAAAGCCAGAATCTCAACCATTCCACCTGTAAGCTGAACCATGAATCTGCCCGCATTTACACTGTGTGTTTCCTTCCTTTTCTTTGTCCATTTCCCATTACCTCCGCCAACGAAGTTGGAGGAGGTTATGAATTCATCTATGTTTGTTTATCCACACGATATGTCCAAAAGTTCTCAATGAATTTCAATGAAATTTTGTGGAAAGGTGGGTCATGGACCAAAAAGAATTAATGAAATTTTGGGGAGGATACGGATCCTATGTATCCCGCACAGTATCACCGAAAGCTCTCAAAGAATTTTTATAAAATTTTGTGGAAGAGTGGGCAAGGGAACAATTAATTAATTTTGTGGGAGGATCTGGATCCTATGTGTTCCACACAATATCTCCAAGGATCCGGATCCGAATCCTTTTTAATGGCAATAGCATTGGCAGGGATATAAGCTCTCCGAGTGCTTTCTATTTTTTCTTGTGGGTTCCACTAAGTCATTTTCTGGGCCAGGCATGTTCTCCTGGCACTTTTTTCAATTTTTAAATCTAAATCACTTCTCATATCTCATTTTCTTTACTCCATTTTTTTTAAACGTTATTCTATAGTTTTGTTGTCTCATATCTTTACTACAGCTGTGTTGTCTCTAATCTATACTAGTTCTCTCCTCCTTTATCAGCTCACTTTTGTATCCTCTCTTTGTTTTGTTTCGCCAATTTTCTTTCTTTCAATTTCTCTTTTTTTTTTTCCTCATTTCTTCACCTTTTCTCTCCTCTTCGTCTTCCGTTTTCTGTGGTGTTTCCAGTAAGCCATTTTCTGTGGTAGCCATGTTCCTGTTATTCATTCACTTTACCTCGGACCAGATTTACGACCTATTGCTGAACATTTCAAGTAGCTAAGCAACAGAAAAAGACAATACTTTTTTAGGCAAAGAAGAAGGAACCAAAGGCCACGAGCCTGCAATTGTTTCCTTCAAGAAAAAGCAAGAATAAGATAACAGAAAGCCAACTTCAAGATCCGTTCATTTCAAGATGCCTGGGCATACTGCGTTTGAAAGAATGGAGATCATAGGCAGTAGGAAACAGACAGAGGGAGGCAGTTCCAGAGTTGATCTGTTGCATACATAAAGGTCAGGGAGTAAAGGTTAACTCTTGCATTAGAGAGCTGGACAGAAAAGGGATGAGAGTTTGTTGTAGACGGGTGCTACCCGCCTACTGTAGTGGTATTGGGATGCAAGCAGACAGTTCAGAGGAGCAGTGACCATTGAAGTAGCGATACTGTAGAAAAAAGATAATGATGCAACAGTGCGGTGAAGAGACGGACGTTAATGAGAGCCAGTAAGAGGAGGAGAGTTAATGAGACGAGAAGCAATTGACTCCACCTTGTTGAGAGAAGCTGTATGTGTGGACCCTCCCCACACATAAGTGATGTACTCTACAATGGGGAGAATAAAACCCGTGCATAGAGCCAACGATAGTGCAGGGGTAAAGAAGATACAGAGTCAGCTTTGCACACGTAATCTCTCTGAACCAAATTTTACAACAGAGGTAATATGTTCTTTTCAAGATAAATTCCGAGAGAATGAAATCTCAAGAACGTTTAAAGACGATGCAGGATTGGAAAATTTTATCAGGTTGATAGACGTAAGAACTGAGTTTTTTTTTTTTTTTCATGCATTAAAAATATTATTTTTACCCGAATCAGATATACGAGCTAAATCAGACGTTAGGTGTGCCATAGTCTCATCCTTTGATTGTTGAAGTAACTGCTGAGACGGACGTTGTGGGAAGCAAATGGTGGTGAAGGGCGGAAACATCAGAGTATGAGTGGATAGGATTAGATGTATAGCTTAGGAGTCATTGATGAATAAAAGGAAGAGAGTTGGTGATAGGACAGAGCCCTGAGGAACACCACTGTTGATACAGTAGTTCTACGAGAAGAATGGTGGCCGTCTTCAACAGCAGCTACAGAACGACCACAAAGGAAGCTGGAGATGAATGCACAGACAGAAGGATAGAAACCGTAAGAGGGTATGTTGGAAATTAAAGAGTTATGCCATACTCGATCGAAAGCCTTTGAGATGTCAAGTACAACGGCAAAGTTTGGCTAAAGTCCAGAAAGGAGGATGGCCAGGAGCCTGAAATTTTGGTGAGAAGATCGCCAGTGAAGCGTCCCTGGCGGAACCCATACTGGCGATCAGAAAGAAGGTTGTGATAGGAATGATGCTTTAAAATATTTTTGTTAAGAATAGATTCCAAAACTTTTGAAACACAGGATGTTAAAGCAAGTGGATGATAGTCAATGGGATGGGAATGGCCACCTTTCTTTGGGGCAGGATGAATGAAAGCAAACTTCCAGCAAGAAGGAAAGGTGCAAGTAGAAAGACAAAGATGAAAGAGTTTACTTAGGCAGGGAGTAAGCAGAGACACACAGTTCTTGAGGACAACAGGAGGTAGGCCCATATGCCTTGTTACTTTCGAGGCCGGTGATAGCAAAAAATTCATCAGCTGAAGAAATTTTAATGTCAACTGTGAGGAAGTCAGATGGGAAAGTGATGGAGGAACAGCACTGGAATCGTCTAAGGTGGAATAGAAGGAGAAACTCTGAGTGATGAGGTCTGCCGTATCGGTAGAAGAAATAGCTACAGAGCCATCAGACTGGAAAAGAGGAGGGAAGGATGATGTGGTTAAGTTATTAGAAAGGTGTCTGGCAAGACGCAAGAAAGAGTGGGAGGAAATAGAGTTGGAGAGTTCAGAGCACTTAGTATGAACGAAATTATTTTTGGCAGAGAGAAGAATAGACCTGGCACTATTTCGGGCAGAAATATAAAAGACGTGAGATTCAGGATTGTGTCGGCTCTGGTACCTTATGTAGACCTTCTCCTTGTTGTGGACAGCAGTAGAGAAAGAGTGATGAAACCAAGGCTTATTCATGTTAGTCAAAAGATATGAGAAAGGAATGTACGCTTCCATGCCTGAGAGAATAACCTCTGCAATGCGCAAGGCACACTCCGAGGGCTCTCAGCCATGGAGGCAGTAATTATTCCAGGGAAAATCAAAGAAGTACCATCGGAGAGTCTCCCAATCAACATTTCCAAAGTGCCACAACCGAAGATTCTTTGGAGGGCCCACAGGCCTTACTGGAGCAATAGGACAGGTTAGGGTGATAAGGTAGTGATTAGACCAGGCCAACAGAGAGGAAAGATTAACAGCATAATGAGAAGGATTAGTTGTAAGGAAGAGGTCAAGTATCTGGTAGCACATCATGACTGGAATGTCACTCAGCCATATTGCAGAACTACTATCAGAATTCTTTCATTCCCCGAACAGAAACTCTCTGGAACTCGCTTCCCCACAGTTGTTTCCCTCTAAACTTCAGCCCACAGCTGTTCAAGTCTAACTGTTACAGATATTTTATGAACAGAGGACACCAGTAATCTGGTGTATGGATTATTTTTTTTAATTCATTGTTTTTCCTTCCTCTGTTCTGTTATTAAAAAAAAAAAATGTTGGAATTCTCTCCAAGGCGGTCAGGGATACTGGTAGGGTGCTGTTCAAGCTACTCTACGACATTCGGGACAAAAAAGAGGTAGGCTTGTCCACCAGGTGGATCAGTGAAAGAAGAAGAGAGCCTTAGATGGTGGTGAACATTGAAATCTCTTAGAAATGAGATTTCAGAGAAAGGAGAAATGGACAGGATATGTTTCATCTTAGAAGTAAAGTAGTTAAAGAATTTTTCATTGTCAGTAGAATTAGGGGGTAATCAGCACAGATATATTTAGTCAGAGAATGACAGGAAAGCCAAAGCCAGAGAGAAGAGAATTCAGAAGATTCAAGTCCAGGAACACAAGGGCAAGATACTGTAAGTCTTTGCGTACATATACACAACATCCACTTTTGGCTTTGAAATGAGTAAAGAGATAGTAGGTGGATAAAGAAAAGAGTTTGCTATCAGTCGCCTCAGACAGCTGAGTCTCACTGAGGAAGAGAAGATAAGGTTTAGAGGAGGAGAGGTCGTGCTCTACCGAGAGGAAGTTAGAGGAATGGCCATGAATGTTGCAGAAATGAAGTGAGTCAAATGGTGGTTCCAGGCATCTCGCTGAGTCGTCACTGGGAGAGGGGCTCTACATCCCCTCCACAACACTTCATAAAAGAATCATAATGTAGTGTAAAAATCTTGTTGCAATTAATCATTCAGGATGATGAAATGAGTTTTAAGACAAGTTAAAGTGAACAGAGTATAGTAACACTCTTGGAATGATAAATCACAACACACACCCTTACTATGCCCTACAACTCTCGTGTTCACACAAATGTCATTCCGAATCATTAACCAACCAAATCCTCATCCTCATCATCATCATCAATCTTGTTAACAGATGGTGTGGCCAAAAAACAAAGCCCTTTTTTAAATGATAATATTCTTGCTACCGCCAGACCATTCAGTGCCAGTAGGGTCAAAGGCAGATCATCTACCCTATACCTCATCATTATACTGGATTCATTTTTTGTGTTGCTGTCACAGTACAATATCATTCATCTTCAGATGGACCTTACGAACCCAGAAGATTCAATAATCTGCGCTAAACAAGTCAATCCTCGGACCCTTTCAACAATCGAGAGGTATTGTTGGACTAACTGTCACTGATTATATTAGTATGACGATATTGATAGTTATTGTTCCATGTATGCGGCTCGGAGGATATACTAGAAAACACTTTTCCCCGTAGCCTGGTAGTGGGTCTAAGCATAACAGAAATTTACATATACACAACAAGCAGGGGTACCCGGTGTTGCTAGGCCAAAAATGTGAACACTCTAATCCTATTTGTTCTGGTGCTGTCTTTCTACTCCAGAAAGACCATGTACCTCTTATGCTTTAGAGGAGGGATTATAAGAGGTCCAGGCACTTTATATTTCAGCTTTCGCACACTAACACACAGTATTTGTGAGCACTTGTTTTCTATTAATGGTTACCTCAAATGACCTCGGAGGTCAACCTCACATAGCCTATGTACGAACTGGAGGTCATGTGAGTCTCCATGCCAAAAATTGGGCTGCAGGGACACCCGGCGTTTCCCGAGCCATTCAGGCGAACACTCTTCCGGTGACCTCAAGTGACCCAGGTCTGAACCATGAACCCCCTATAACCATCCGTGGTCACCCTGATTCAGAATATACATGGGTTTGGGGGTCTCTGGCCCTTGGTTTGGGCGTGATTGAAGGACAAACAAACAAACAATGCAGCTCTTTTTTTATATATAGATTTACAGTTAGCAGTAATAACACCGGTCAACATTAAAAAATCATCATGAAATTAATGGGGTGCTCTTGATACAGTTTTAGGTGCTGATTCCTAAAATCCCATCCTTTTCTTCCTAGCATGTCTAGTTTTTTTGATGATTGATGAACTTTCATGTTATAACAATGTATAACAATATTCATATATATTCCTGTTCTTAACTCTGATTATGCTTTATTGCTGCTGCTGTTTATTGAATCAGTTGAAATGTGGAGGCAGTGCAAAAATAGCCCCGATTGTTTCTGCTATGTCTGTGGTTCACTCACCCCCAAGGGACAGCAACGCAACATCACGAACGATATCAAGAAGGTCTGTCATCTGTACTTCGGCTGTGCTCTTGCAGATCAAGACAGAAAATGGGAGCCGCTTGTAATTTGTACAGCTTGTTTGAATGGACTAAGAGATTGGCTGAATAAGAGAAAAAAGACAGTGACATTCGCCATTCCTATGATATGGAGGGGCCGAAAGATCATGCTGCAGATTGTTACTTCTGCAAGGTCAACATATCAGAGTTTTCTGTCAAGAACAAGCACAAGATTGCTTACCCCAATTTGGAATCCGCTATAATAGCAATGCCGCACAACGGTGAAGATCTTCCCAATCCAATACCACCAGAAGATGGTATTACCAGTGGTGACGATGAGGATGAAGATGTAGCCCAAACTGAGTCAGATGAAGCAGCTGAGGATGCAGAGTTTTTAGCTGACAATGAAGACATACCTGAACAGTTCTCTCAGGGAGAGTTGTATGACTTAGTTCTAGATTTCGGACTACCCAAGGACAAGGCTGAACTTTTGGCATCTCGTTTGAAAGAAAAATGTCTGCTCAAGAAAGATGTTCGAGTGACATACTTCAGAAAACGAAATGAAGATCTTGCTTCATATTTTTCTGTTGATGGACCACTATATTTTTGCAATGACACTGATGGATTACTCTGCTGCTTTTCACAGGAGCATGATCCTTCTCAATGTCGTTTATTCAATGATTCATCGAAGAGAAGCTTGAAGGCAGTATTGCTGCACAATGAGAATATGAAATCTTCTGTGGCTGTAGGACATTCAGTGCAGATGAAAGAGTGCTATGAAAACACTTTGGCCCTTTTACATGCCACAAAATATGAAGAATACAAATGGAAGTTGTGCTGAGACTTGAAAGTGATCGGTTTGCTGATGGGACTGGAATCAGGCTTCACAAAACACAGTTGTTTCTTATGCCTCTGGGATAGCCGTGCAACTTCCAAGCACTACGTGCAGTCGACATGGCCACCTAGATCAAAATACGAGTCAGGAATTTCGAACATAGCGAATGAGCCCCTGGTTGCCCCCGGCGACATTCTTCTTCCTCCGCTTCATATAAAGCTCGGCTTAATGAAGTCGTGAAGACATTGGGAAGAAGAAACACTGAAGCAATTGGATATGTCGCAAGCAAATTCCCAGACATCACCGAAACTAAGCAGAAAGAAGGAATATTCACCGGCTCACAGATAAAGGAACTTCTGGGAGACGACAACTTCAGCACCTATCTGGCCAATGTGGAACTGGCTGCCTGGACCTCATTCAAGTGGATATTTGAAAATTTCGAGGAAACATGAGGTCACCTGATTGTGATGATGGTGTTGAGAGACTTCTTAATTCATTTGCTGCTATGGGATGTCGGATGTAGCTGAAAGTTCATTTTCTCCATTCGCATCTTGAAGTTTTCGAGCAGAATCTGGGAGCCGTCTCTGACGAACAGGGAGAATGCTTCCATCAAAATATCAGTGCAGTGAAGCATTGCTATCAAGGCTTCTGGATGCTGTGCAGGGACGAGCCTGGGACGCAGGATCGAAAGATGTCTAAAGCTCGATAATTTTGAGTAGTTTGATCTTTGCAAAAGTGCACTGAAACTCACTCTGTTGTATGTCTTGCAGGAGAGTTTCCCGTTTTGTCATTTCAGGTTGGATGAAAATACAATGTATATGTGAACCATTTGGAGACACTGGATTTATACGAGGAATCCGCATACTTCAAAATGCTTCGAAACCTCAAATATGCTAAGAAAAACTTAGTTTTTATAAGTAAGCATATGCGCTCAGCGGTAAAATTCAACCAAAATGATAAAAGGTAGTTTCCATAAAAATGTGACGTGCTACGCTAAAATGGACTGCATATTCGTGATCGTCGTCAAAAATAGGTCTAGAAATTTTATATTTTATACCTGATGAAAGAAAAAAGTTTGATTATGTAGACCTGTGAAATTATTGGTTGTAAAATTAAACTGTGCTTCATGTCTTGTATATTTCCAGTGATTCTTTGTTAATGTAAATATTTGATTCATTGTCGTCCATCAATTCACCCAGCCAGCCAGCAAGTTATCCATCCATTCAGTAGCCAGCCAGACGTTCGGCTATTTACCAAGCCATTCAGTTGGTCAGCCAGCCAATCACTTATTCATTCATCAGGTCATCTATGATTCCATCCATTATCCTAACTCTTCACCCTGTTTATTCACCCAATTAGCCATGCTGTCTTCATTTATTCATCCATAGCTCGTCCATCCTTCCATCTGTCCACAAATCCCACCATCCATCCTGCCCTACCCATCCTTCCAGGGGTCGATGGTAAGATACACAATACACTGAATGCACATCTGTCTCACCACATTCCCACTCTCTACCCATACCCTCTTCACCCTTACCTCTTTTTTTCTCCTTTCCCTCCCTTCTTCCTCTCCCCTCCCTTCTCTTACTCTCTCTCTCACTTACTCTCCCCACTTCTCCCTCCCCCTTCCCGTCTCTCTCCTCTCCCCTTCTTAATCTCTTCCTTCAACACACATAATTCATGATTCTTATACTTTCCCAACTCCTTAGTCCCTCCTCATTCCGATTCCCTTCCATTTTTGTTTTCCCTCCTCATTCCACCCATTTATCCACCCATCTATCCATATATCCATTCGTCCACTCATTTCTCTCCCGTGTTCTATTCATAATTCCATTCTGTCTCCCCACCACACCCCACCACTTCTCCCTAGCTCCAATTTTCCCTTCCCTCCACTCCCCTTTCCTCTGTCTTCCTTCCCAGTTTCTTCCTACCCTCACTCTCAGAATTGACCAATGACCTACCTACCATTCTCTGAAATTGTCCTTCCTCGTCTTTAAGCAGTACAGCATCATCTGGAGTGATGAGAAATTAATTAACTTCCTTTCTTCACCCATCGATTTAGAGGCAATTCCCTGCCCGTTGTTCTTTACTGTACCGGAAATTTCAGTTATTCCTTCACTTATGTAAAGCTTGAGCAGCCAGTGAGGTATTACAAGTCTCCTGTTTAAAACAAGATTTAGATTCAGTTACATACTAAACTGTCTATCCATCACCATACTATTACTCTTACTCCGTCATATGTACTGGCCAGAGCTTCCTAAATTCTATACATTTTCCAAAATGAATGGGACGAAGAAAAGGTGAGAGGGGTGAGGGGAATGAGAGGGGTATGAGGGATGGGAGAGGTATTAGAAGTGAGGGAGATGAAAAGGATGAAAGGGATGACAAGCATGAATGAGATGAGAGGACAGAGCTGAGTAGGGTGAGAGGGATGAAAGGGATGAGACGGATAAAAGCCAGGAAAGAAATGACAGCGATGGAAGAGATGAGATTAATAACTGGGATGAGAGGGCAAAGATCAGAGTAACAAGAGGGATGGAAGGTCCGAGATGATAGGGAGAGTGGTGAGAGAGACGGGAGGGCAAAGATGAGACGAGAGAGGGGAATGAGAGGGCAGAGATGAGGGGGCCGAGAGGGGTGAGAAAAAGTGAGAGGGACTGGAGGGCAAAAATGAGAAAAATCAGAGAGCAAAGAGGAAAGGGGTGAAAGGAATGAAGAGGCAAACATGAGAGGAGGGAGAGGAATGAGAGAAATGAGAGGAAAAGAGGACTGGAGGTAATAAAAGGAATGAAAGGGCAGAAATGAGAGGACTGAGAGTGATGAAAGGGATGAGGGGGCAAAGATGAGAGGAGTGAAAGGGTGAAGGGAATGGAAAGGTTAATGTGGTGGGTGAAAGTGATGAGAGAACTAAGAGGGCAGATACGACAGGGATGGAAATGATGGCAGGGCAAGATTCGAAGAGTAAAGGGGATGAAGTGAAAAATAAGAGATCGATGAGAGAGATGAAATACATGAAAGGATAAACATGAGAAGGATGGGAGGAATAGAAATAACGGGACGACAGCCATGACAGGGAGGAAAATAATGAAAGATGTAAGAAGGATGAGAGGGCATAAATGAAAGGGTAAAGATGAGAAGGATGACAGGGGTGAAGGGATATGGGAGGTGTGAAAAGGATGAGGAGAGGCGAAGGGATAAGAAGGTGAAGATGGGAGGAGTGAGATGGAGGATGAAGGGATGAGAAGGCAGGGGAGAAAGGTGTGGGAGTGTGGTGTGTGTACGAGTATATGGGTATAATGACCTGCTGACCTATGCTGGATGGATGATGCTAACAGTATGGAGGACAATGAAGGTTGAATGCACAGCCTTAACACCTTCTCTACCACAGGTCTCACACAGACACTGGGGGCTGGATGCTCGGCCCTAACACCTTCACTTCCACAGATTTCAAAAATGCTTAACAAAGTTGTTTGCTGTAAAAAAAGAATAAATAAATAAATAAAATGGTTAATGTTTATAGGAATGAAGTCGTGTGGAGGCATCAATAACAAATCCATCTGTCAACAAGAATGCATATACTCGTAAAATACGTCATCGTACTGAGGAGATAAAAGGATATGACGTGTAATGTTTGTCCTGGAGGTCACCTCTCTGTTGCATGGGATTATCTGACGCTAACAAGAATAATGGAAAAAGAAAGGTGATCCTTTTGAACGAGGTTTACTGATAGTGCATGTAACTCCTTCACTACCGGGGATATCAAATAGAATTATCTGATATTAGCAAGATCAAGAAAGACATTATTGCCTTGAAGGATAACAGAGGTTGTTTTCAGCCCCTGCACTACGAGAGATCTTTCCTGAGCTGATTAATGTCTTCTGGCGTCGTCAGGAAGAGACGTAGTCGTGTTGGCAGTGGTGACGGCCATAGTTTTTATTAGAGTAACTGCAAATATTCGATAATAAATCTTTAAAAAATATAAAGTGCTTGATGTTGTCATCAATAAGTTGGAAAAAAACAAAGACATCATAAAAGTAAAGTGATTCAGCTCTTCCTTGTGTTTGCCTTGCCATCCAGTCCATCACTCCATTACTCAAGGCTGTGGCTTCAAAACACCTCATGGATTTTTCTCCATCACTTTCTTTTTTCTTTCTCTTCTATCAGACACTATTCTCCAATAAGCGTCTAATTTTTCCTGCAGGCTCAGGTCTCAACTTCCTTGTTAATCTCTTTTTTGGATATATTCTTTCCTCACTATGGACACAAACACCTCGAAGGCAGCAGCACTGCAGTAGTGGTTATTACTTACTTTTTTTTCTTCTCCTATACCTCACATTTTTCCCGTAAGAATTCTCCCATTCTTCCTTTCCTTTCACGCCTAATTGTGTTTGTCAACCTCTGCCTAAATCCAGTCTTTCAAGGATCCAAAAGGTAGGCCAGAAATTCCACGGTGCACAACGTGGGAGTAACACAGACTCCACAAGTTTTTATACAGCCAGGGTCCTTGTCACCTGAGCCTCACGTGCAGAGTTGTTAGAAACACCTCCACGATTCTCCCCTCTGTGTCCTGCTGTTTGGCTGAAGCGAACAGAGCAATATCACAATAGCCATTTTTCCTGCTGCCGTTGTGCAGGTATTTAAAAACACCTGTGTGACACCCAGAGCCGATCCCCGTGCTGGTGGCCGACAAAACCCTGGTCACAGTGTTCGATAGCTAAAGTACAGTATTGCCAGGCGTCTGACAACGCACGCGTCTCCCCTGCCTGTGCCCCATGTTCCCCACTCCCGCTATATTCGTTCCCCCCGCCTCCTCCTCCCAACACACATTCTCTTCGCTTTCATAGCACGAAATGTTTACCTCCCGCCAAGTGCATCATCTGTCCCACTACTCTATTTCTCGATAAAGAATTTCTCTCTTTCCATTCACAAAAGGGAGGACAGAATGAACAATGATAATGTAGAAGGGTGGACGAGTCGGACATAGAAGCGCGCGCGCGCACACACACACACACACACACACACACACACACACACACACACACACACACATGACGACGACGACGAGTAATTCTTCAGTCAAGCAAAATCTTCTGGAGCCACCAAGAATAAATTGTAAAAAGACATTATGGCAATTAAGAGTTTTAGTTAGGACCAAGTGAGTTTAGTGTCATTCATTTGATTTATCTTCCTATATTGTGTGTGTGTGTGTGTGTGTGTATTAGTAGTACCAGTAAAGTGAGTTTTGTGAGCTCATGAAGAACGAGAGAGCGGCATGTTATCAAAATTTCCCTCCGATATAAAATTATGAGTAGAATCCCCGATACTAATTTGCTTGAGATGATGCCAATAATAAAAAAAAAAAGTGTTCGACGGTGAATCTTTTTTAACATCTCGTAACTGAGGCGTTCACTGATTAAAGCCGAACACTCCTTTGAAAAACTAGAGATTCCAAGGCGTTCCTACGCCTTTATAGGTGAGTCATTAGTTGACAAAATTTATTTAATAAATGTATTACATGCAGAAGGAATTTCAAGTCTTCTTCACAGAGAAGCAAAGTTATTAGCTTCTGCATAGTGTGACCGTCGGGCCAAGGGGTGCCGTTCATTTTTTTTTTTTTCTTAGATAATGAATGGAGGAAGGAAGAACAAAAGAAAAAAAATAAGTCCATGTGCCTAAAGGCATCCTCCATTCATAAAATATTTATAACAACTAGATTTGAATTGAAGTGGATTAAATGTTTGTGGGAAACAACTCCCAGGAAGTGAATTCCAGAGAGTAGTAGTTCTGGGGATAAATGAATTTTGATAAGCAGAGGTTCTGCATTGCGGGGGGAGAGTGTGAATTCATGGGAGCTCCCAGCTGCCTGAGTATTTCGAGAGAAAATGTGAAGGGGAGGAACAATTGAAGCCAGTTCGTCTGAACACTTACGGTAATAATATCGATAAAATAGTGCTAAAGAAACAACATCTCTACGTACTGATAATGGAGGAAGGTCTTGCGTAATGGCAGGATTACTGATTAATCTAATGGCTTTATTTTGAATTTTGTCCAACTGTCTCAATGCAACCGCTCCACATGCACTCCACAGTGGTGAACAGTATTCGATCTGAGAACGCACATGACTTTTGTATATTGTGGCCATGTGCTCGTCAGTGAAGAACTTACGAACTCTGTACATACTGTAAGTTCCAATTTTTTGGAAGCATTTTTAGCAAGGGATTTAACATAAGCTGGCCAGGTTAGGTTGGGGTTTAGATTAACGCCTAAGATATCAATTGTTATGGATATGGGAATACTGACATCAATTAAAATTAGGTGAGAGTCTGAGAGATTCTTTCTGTTGGAGAAATTAATATATTTAGTTTTCTGAGCATTAAATGAGACCAGATTTGTTTCACCCCATTGATTAATTTTAGAAAGGTCCTGGTTCCATACTTACCTGAGAGTAAACATCGCCTCTCTCTTAGCCCGCTAGCATGTAATAAAAGCAAAAAAATATATAACCATACCGCACTTGTGTTGGGTATGATGCTTCAAAGACTACCTGCGTTCTATCATTACTGGAGAGGTTCGGGAATGAAATGAGAGTTGAACGATGTGCTTTAGATAATTCTTACCCTTTTTATCGCGATGATACTATGTTCATATTTTCAACAAGATATGAATGCATTCTCCTTCCATACATTATATGATGGCACAGTTTCAAACAGCCCTCGTTATGAAAGCACGTTAAAACAGCGAATTACAAAACATGATTGGGTATCGTCAAAGAATGCATTAAAAAAACGTGGTATTGAATCAAAAGCAGACGAACTGAACCTTTTCTTATCCTGACTTCAATGGAACATTCTCTGTCGTAATGGCGTTATGGATTCTAGATTTGTGTGACTGCTTTGGTCTGTAGGGTGAAGTCAAGAATTTCTAAGACCTGAATGATGAGTGAAGGACATGTGGTCTATTTCACTGGTTCGCCCATCACTTCGTACAGTTCCATTACCTCGATCTTTACCTAAGCATTCTTTTCTTTCTCTTCTAGACAAATCTTTAGGTCATGGAAGGATATGCGATAAGTTTACAAGTTTAGTCCAATTACTTAAACACTTCAGTCTTATGTTCTGTAAGTATTTTTGCTGCCTCCTGAAGATTTTATTATGTTTAGGGGAAAGACGTGTGTGTGTGTGTGTGTGTGTGTGTGTGTGTGTGTGTGTGTGTGTGTGTGTGTGTGTGTGTGTGTGTGTGTGTGTGTGTGTGTGTGTGTGTGTGTGTGTGTGTGTGTGTGTGACGGGATAAACACATCCCATGGCAGCATCACATTATCCTAGGTTACGGAGGCTCCTGATCACCTCTTCTCTAACATTTTATTTCTGCCTTTGACAAGTTAGAATTTTTGCATACGAAACTTCCATCAAACGACTTTATTCAGGTTAACCTTGTTCTGAAAAGGCAAGAAAACAATGTCCATTAACCCTTGTACAATGATATTCTTCAGCTCTCATCGTTGCTGCCTCCACACAATTTTATACAGACGGGAAAAATGACGTCTTGTATATCAGATTCTCGCCTTTGTCAGGTGATTTTATTCTACATGAGAAAAAAAAAAAAAACATGTACTGGAAGGTTTAGAATCAGTCTCCATTGCAACAAAGTAAACGTGTAATTAGTCCAACATGCAGGCCATGTAAACGGTGTCTAAGTCTACCAGTAGAGTGCCCAGTACAATGGGTCGGGTATGCACCCACTGCAGCCGTCTGTATTCACAACTGCACTGCACATGTATACGTGTTACACACAGCAGCACACGCAGTATCAAGAACAAACATACATTCTCTCTCCACTTGATCAATCAACACATACTTGTCAAGTGTGAAGAAAACACAGTGTTCATCACTAAGCGTGAATGTTGAATCTCCACTCTTCTCTCAACAGAAAGAATGCAAAGAGTTTGTAGATGGAGGAAAGAACATTCCAGACCCACATGAACCCATTGGAGGACATGATGATGAAGAGGACGTAGAAGTCGACATAAAAAATTCTGAATCGTCCCTTGAAGACCAGGGTCCCTTTCGATTAAAGAGATACACATAAGATGGGGAAAGAGTCACGGCAGCTGAACTTCAGATCCTTGCCATACTAAGCAAGCAATGACCCTTCTCGAGTTTGGCGATGC
Organism: Coenobita brevimanus; assembly: GCF_032717465.1. Classification (NCBI taxonomy): domain Eukaryota; kingdom Metazoa; phylum Arthropoda; class Malacostraca; order Decapoda; family Coenobitidae; genus Coenobita; species Coenobita brevimanus. Next base: position 21,615,373 of record NC_137034.1, read on the forward strand.
CTTGGACAGTCATACACAGTTGAAGGCATCCTTCATAACGTCAGGGAGCAGAAACAACTGGACCAAGCTGAACTAGAGCAAGCCCAAACCCTTTCAAGTTCGACTGAGCACAGCACAACACCGATGCGGACCAGGAGCAAGACGAAGAAGACCGACGGGAAACAGCAGTAGTTCTACAAGATCGAACGACTGTGATGTCACAGGAAACACTGTCCGGTGAGGAGCAGCAGCAAGCCTACCCACACCTGCCACCATCAGCAGCAAACCTACCCACACATGCCACCATCAGCAGCGAACCTACCCACGTATGCCACCATCAGCAGCAAACCTACCCACACATGCCACCATCAGCAGCAAACCTACCCACACATGCCACCATCAGCAGCGAACCTACCCACGTATGCCACCATCAGCAGCAAACCTACCCACACATGCCACCATCAGCAGTAAACCTACCCACACATGCCACCATCAGCAGCGAACCTACCCACGTATGCCACCATCAGCAGCAACCCTACCCACACATGCCACCATCAGCAGCAAACCTACTCACACATGCCACCATCAGCAGCAAACCTACCCACGTATGCCACCATCAGCAGCAAACCTACCCACTTATGCCACCATCAGCAGCAAACCTACCCACACATGCCGCCATCAGCAGCAAACCTACCCACGTATGCCGCCATCAGCAGCAAACCTACCCACGTATGCCACCATCAGCAGCAAACCTACCCACACATGCCGCCATCAGCAGCAAACCTACCCACTTATGCCACCATCAGCAGCAAACCTACCCACACATGCCACCATCAGCAGCAAACCTACCCACGTATGCCGCAATCAGCAGCAAACCTACCCACGTATGCCACCATCAGCAGCCAGGCGAGGAGCAGCAGAAAGCCTACCCATGCATGCCACCATCAGCAGCCCCCTGGAGAACGTCGAGGAGAGTGGTGGCGGGGGGGGGAGGGGGGAAGAGAGGAATGTCTGTGAAAGGAAAGAGGGGGAGGAAAGAGCTGGAAGAGGAGTGAGAAATAAACGCGCATGTATTGGAGGTGAGGGTATGGAAAAGGAATATTGAAGAGGAGAGTTAGGTGTGTCAAAATGGGTTGGGGTCGGGACTTTGCACGATAAAAAGGGTATACATAAGGGCATAATTAAAAGGAATAGCTGGAGCAGGCTGGGTGGCTCGTAAGAGGAAGCCTTAAACATCGCTCGCGAGAATATTAGTTTGAAACCCGCCTTCGAGATTCAGCCTTCTTGCTGAATGATTGAAACATTTTTTTTTTTTTAATGACTGCTAAGCGTAGATTAATCAGATGAAGAGAACATCTGTTTGTTCTTGATACTGTGTGTGCTGCTGTGTGTAAAACGTATACATGTGTAGTGCAGTTGTGGATACAGACGGCTGCCGTGGATGCACACCCAAACCATTGTACTGGGCACTCTACTGGTAGACTTAGACACCGTTTACATGGCTTGCATGTCTACTCCTGCTATTGGACTAATTACACGTTTACTTTGTTGCAATGGAGACTGATTCTAAACCTTCCAGTACAAGTTTTTTTTTTCTCATGTAGAATAAAATCACCTGACAAAGGCGAGAATCTGATATACAAGACGTCATTTTTCCCAGTCTGTATAAACTTATGTGGAGGCAGCAACGATGAGAGCTGAAGAATATCAATGTACAAGGGTTAATGGACACTGTTTTCCTGTCTTTTCAGAACGAGGGTTAAGCTGCATAAAGTCGTTTGATGGAAGCCAATAAGTTATTACAAAGTTTTGTATGCAAAAATTCTAACCTGTCAAAGACAGAAATAAAATGTTAGAGAAGAGGTGATCAGGAGCCTCCGTAACCTAGGTTAATGTGATGTTGCCATGAGATGTGTTTATCCCGTCACACACACACACACACACACACACACACACACACACACACACACACACACACTGTGACAGAATATGAAACTGGGAAAGGAATTAAGAATGGTGGAAAAAATCTATGAAGTGATTAATCAAATGCGTTTTTTATAGACAAATTTTCACTCACTCGTCTCATATTTTCAGTGTAAACGGTAGTTGTGGCGCAGGAGGTAGTGTGAATGGAATTGTGACAGTGGTGGTGGTGGTAGTGGCGGTGGTGGCTGTTAGTGGTTGTGGTGGGAATAGTGTATTGGTTGTGTTGGTCATGGTGGTGATGGATGTCAGGGTGGTAATAGTTGTAGTGGCGCTGGAGATGGCGATGCTTGTTATGGTAGCAATAACAGGTGGTGCTGTTGCTGATGGTGGGGTTGTGAGGACGGCGGTGCTGCTGATGGTGGTGGTGGAAGTGGCTGATGTAAGATATATTGGTGGTAGATGTTATAGTGATCGTAGTGGTGATTCTGATGTCAGAGTTATTAGTAGTGGTCATCTTGGTGTTTGTGTGGAGGTAGTTCCAGTAGGGGTACTTGTAGTGCAGGCAGGAGTTGCAACATTGGTGGTGGGTCATGATAAGAATGATGGTAGTCGGGTGATTATCCTAGTAGCGTGGTAATTGTGTTAGTGTTGTTGGAAATGATAATTTTAGTGCTAGTGAGGTGACAATGGCGATGGTAACAGAGTGGTGAAAAAGAAATCAATAAATCAATAAAATAACGTTCGTGCAGTAGAGAAGGAAGTAGAGGAAAGGAAGAGAGATGGAGGGGAGAGTTGAGGAATGGTGGGAGAGAGAAGGAAGGTGGGACATTGGAAAAAGAGGGCGAAAGGAGAAAAACAAGAAAACGGGATGGAGAGAGGAAGGTGGGGAAGAAGAGAAATCTCCCTAAGCCAAAAATAAAGTTGAAAAAAAAAAAAAACAGTAGGTAGCCTAAGAAATAATAATTTTAAAAAATCAATATAATACTAATAGTAATAAGAAGAAAAATAAAGAAGAAGAAGAATTTTTATGACAATAATAATTATAATAATAATGATAATGTTAATAATAATAATAATAATAATAGTAATAACAACAACAACAACAACAATTATAATAATAATAATAATAATAATAATAATAATAATAATGATAATAATGATGATGATGATGATAATAACAATAATAATAGTAATAATAATAATAATAATGATAATAATAATAATAATAATAATAATAATAATGATGATGATGATAAATAGAATACTGAAGTTGCCGAAGCCATATTCAGGCAATTCCGCATTCCAGATGAAGATACTTTTATCACTGTAGATCTAATATAATGGGACTTTCGGTATGACTCAGAACTTTTTTACGGATTTTGACCTGTGACCTTGAGATCTAGGTCAAGGGCATTCATACTATGCAGATCATGTTCACTCATGACCCACTACATTTCCACCAAGCTGGGTCAAAATTGGCCCAATACAGTACTTTCTGATTTAGCACTATCAGGCTTGAGGCGGCCATTTTGATATTCCTCAATATATCACACAGTAGGCCTATTTTTTCTTTTCTTTTTTATGTGACCAACTCTGGGCATAGGCTTCACAGCCTGCCTTCAAGGCCCAGTAGTCCTCCTACGTACTGCGCACCTCTACATGTCACCACTTTGGCGCTAACACCCACCGTCTATACTGAATACATGCTTGGGCTGTCTCATACAGGACTGGTGAATTGGTATTAGCGGGGGTATTTTTACGACATGTCGGTGGGCCTTCTGGTAGATCAGTAAAGTCTGATATTTATGAAATTCAAATCCTTAAATTGTTCCCTGCCCCAGCAGGATTATTTGTCGGATCTAAATATCAGTACCCAGGTGCACTAGTATAGGCTGACGACTATATACTGCAACATTTGCAAAGCAATCGATTCAGTAGTTTTTACCGCGCTGGATAGCAAAAGTTGAAAACATAACTTAGAGGGTGCTAGTGCCGCCCTAGTGCTAGGGGAAAAAATCTGCTAAAAGTTGCCTGCAATCAAAATACACCACTCCTGAAAATTTCAAGTCTCTATCTCGAACGGTCTTGGAATGCCAGCCTTCTAGATCTGCCCCCCCTCCCCCCAAAAAAAAAAAATTAAAAAAAGTAAAAAATAATAATATATAATAATAATAATAATAATAATGATAATAATAATATCTACAATATCAGTAAGATCTCCACAGAATGCGGAGTTCTTAACAATAATCCATCTATTCATAGCCATACGCCACAATCCCTTAACCCACCGCGTGCCGGCTATTTTTAGCCCTCTGGGTCACCCCAGTGCCGGCCATTTTTTGACCTTTTTTTCTTTTGGTTAAATGATAGATTTTGATGTGGAAACAATGAATTTTGCCATTAAAATGCTCAACGAGGCTCGGAAATGAGTTTTATTTAGTCCTGCATACTCGTGTACAGATATAGCCGCTCTCTCACGCTCACCACGTACATGAGAGAAAGCCGTTTTCTATGTAAGGTATACTCAGGTATTTATGCTGGGAAGGTATAGCAATGTTCAGTACACTTTTCTGATCACTTATTACTTCAGCATCTATCAAAATTTGCTTGCCTTTCTCACTGTGAATGCATTATCTTACACTTACTTGAAGACAGGTACAACCTGACTTCATTACGTACAGTCCTGGCACTTACAAGAAGGTATTTACAACTTGCCTTCACTATATAGTCCTTACACTTACAAGATAATATTTACGACTTACACTTACATGAAAATATATACAAAATGCCATCACTATGTACAGCACTGGGTAAGGCACACAGGCAGAGTGAGGCAGAGCGAGCGTGAGGGGGGGAAGCGGGTGAGTATATGACCTTGACAGCCTTGGGGATGGTAGAGGAACAGTTACCTTACATGCCTGCCAATTTTTACCCGCGAATCTTGAGAAATGCGGTCACGGTGAAGTTTTTTTATTTTAGACCGTTTTAAAACGGCACTGGCACATGACGGGTTAAGGGATGGCAGTTCGTTGTTTTGTTTTAGGGGGAGGGGCACTAACCCTCTGCCAGCTCAGGTGTTGATGTAGGGAACAAGCATGGGTTGGTTATATGGTTACCACCCAGCACTGTAAATTGTTTTCTGGCTTACAGGAACCATTAGGCATCTCACTCAATGTAAAGCTACTTGAAAGGGAAGCAAGTGTAATAACAAGTGACAGGAAAGATGGGAAAAATAGGAAGTGAGGAGGACAGGCATAGAAAAATAATGATATAAGTGGAGGAAGAAGTAGACAGCACTTCATCAAGTGAGTGGATGATGGTTGCCACCATATACCATAATAGTAATAAGAAGAAGAAGAAGAGGAAGAAGAAAAAAAAATTATAATAGTAATAATAATAATAATAATAAACAAAAGCGACAGTAACAATTACAACAAAAGCATTAACATGATTACTACCACTACTACTGCTACTACTACTACTACTTCTACTATTATTATTATTATTATTATTATTATTATTATTAATGATGATGATGACGATGCTGATAATGATGATGACGATGATGGTGATGATAATAATAATTGTAATAATTAGTATCAGTACTTTATTCGATATTATTATCACTTTCTTTGGAAGAAGCAGCCTAGGTATATAGACAGATAGATAAAATCTTAAATCAAGACGTCCTTGAGGGGAAAGTTAAGTAACTTTCAGATACTCATTGACTGTTATCCTACCAGACCAAGGCGGGGCGACTTTGAGTTAAGGACGTGTGCCAGGGACGGAGTGGCTTTCGTAAATCACACAGTTCTCTGTACAGCATCAGAGATGGCAACATGTGGCAGGGACAGGTGGCTTTCGTAAATCATGCAGTTTCACGGGCAGCATCAGTGATAGCAACATGTGGCCGAGAAGGGGTGGAATTAGTAAATCAGCCAGTTTTAGGGGAAGCGCCACGGATGAGGCACTATTAGAACTGAAAGGGACAGAGGCTCACCCCAGGGACAAGTTTCCATTAATCACAGACACTGGTGACTCAGTTTAAACTTCCTGCATAATGTGAGTCACTCACACGGACACCTGGATTTCTCCCTCTCTCTCTCTGGCTGAGGTATAAATGTAAGAGGTAGGAGGTGGATGGTGACCATCGCATCTGCGGGATAATGCCATGGATGTGGTGTGAGTCAAAAACTAGTTACTTTATTGTACGCAGCGCTCCCAGGTGAGGGACTGTTATCTTGTTTTTGTGTTGTTTTTTCTTGGAGGGAGCAATTAGAAGGCCCCTGGCCTTTGGTTCCTTCTTCATTGCATTAAAAAAAAAAAAAAAACAAACAAAGGTTACACAAAGGCCAGTCTAATATTATTGTACATATTTATTTCTTCCACATAATTACAGTGTATTGCTCGGGGAAGCCTGGACTCGTTAGCCGTGGATAGGAAAAATCCTACGAAAAGTATGATTCCGAACTTAAATCTTAGGCCCTTGGTTTGAGCTGGTGACAGAAAGGACATACGGCCATTATAAACGTAAATTTCGTTCACATTGCTTGTCGGCGATACATCAGTGGAGCTGGAGTTTACTGGCATCCATTACTGTTGTTATTGCCTTCAGTGGAGAGTAAACGTGCAAGCAAGGTCAAGGCCTTCAAAAATGTTAATCTCTCGTGTCTGAAGTAACTTGGGGGGGGAAGGAATCTGTGGAAAGCAGTATAACTTTAAATCTCTCGCTTCGCCGCTATCTTTATTCCATTTCTTTAGTGCCATCTCCAGACAATATCACTCGTTTAGAGGGATTATCAGACAAGAAAGGTTGGACACGCGTTCCTTAAGCCCCTGACTAATAGCGTGAGCTATGAAGCTGGACAGTAGCACCTGATTGTAGGAGTTAATCAGTTTCAGAGGTAAAACGAGATATTCATCTTCGTGCTTAATTTGGCTCACTGCCAAGGATTCATGGTTTTCTAAGTGTTTTACTTAACTCTTTTGCCTCTGGCTAAAGAGGCCTCTTATGGAATCCTTAATCCCCTTTTATCCAGTGACGCCATTTTAGTTTTCATATTCCTGCCCCAGACGACTTTATCCAGCATGAGAGACTTTTTCAACGGAAAGAGTTTGATGCAGCCTTAACTAACACCTTCACTATTGGAGGTCCTTTTCCAACAAAACATCATTATCTTTCAGTAACCTCAGTAAAAAAAAAAAAAAATGTCATGACATAAGTGGTTAATACTAACACTACAATGACGCCTTTCAACATTGTGTATGTCATGGGACTGCAGGTAACGCATACAACAATGACAAGCTTTTACTCTCTTCCTGTTCTGCTGACAGAAAGTTTTGAATTAAATCATCGCCACCCCCATACCAAGATATCTCCTTCGTGTGTTATCATAGGACGTATTACCTCCGAGGCTCCTGATGTCCTGGTGGTAGAGCTCATGAGGCCGAATGTGATGTTACCTACGTACCATGGTTTGAGCACCACTGGTGGCCCAAAGATATTTCATTGTGTAAACGCTGGTCTCTTCTAAGGTGAACACAATCGTACTGTGAAGAATAAAAAAAAATTACGTCATCGGAGTGAACAGGTTGAACTCTTTTTCTATTATCTTTATCAGCTATTTTATTTTTGTTATGTGGTCAATTATCTTTCACCATTCTTAGAAAGTCACCGTATAAAGTAATTAGGAAAATATGTTTCCCTAGATTATGATCAGAGGTTATGAAGTATAGTTCCAAAAGGCATTAAGGTTAGATCCACATGATGCCAAGGTTTGGTCCAACTGATGCCTAGATTTTGTTCATATGTTGCAACGGCTAAGACCGATTGATGCCAAGGTTAGGTCTGGTGGATGCTAATGTTAGGCCCTATGGATGCCAAGGTTAGGTCTTATGGATGCCAAGGTTAGGTCCTATGGATGACAAGGTTAGGTCCTATGGATGACAAGGTTAGGTCTTATGGATGACAAGGTTAGGTCTTATGGATGCCAAGGTTAGGTCTTATGGATGACAAGGTTAGGTCATGGCTACCATCATTTATTATGATTGATACCAGACTTAAGTTAGGAAGATGTTAAAGTTCGGACTACAGTACATTATTGATTTCTCAGTTATATGATTTGGTATGGTATGGGTGCGTTCTCTAATTTCCTGCCATTGATAACTGTGTCAGGTTAGGTCTAAAGGATGTCGTTCTCTCCTTAGTTTTACCACTTTTGGAGGAAATGTCAGAACATTACCTAGATAATAATGATTTTTCATAGAAAATGAAGGTCAGGTGTAAAGAAATAGCACCAAGTACACCATTAATTTAGGTTTTCATGTCAAAACTGAGTAAGACGCTAAAATGGCGATAGAGAGAGACCCCTACATGTGATGGCACCAGTATGACCGGGCGTCTCCGCTGTCAAGTAATACAAATGTCTCAAAGCTCCCTCCCTATCTCTCACAGAAGAATGGTGGACTGCCACAGAAGGACAGCTTCAGTTGGGATATACCTGGTTCATGTTTCAGAAGAGTCTGGGCTACTGAAGAATCAGCACAGGAAAGTAAAACAAATTATCACCACTTATCACTTCTCTCTCGCTTCAGCCAAACGATTTCCCTGAGTTTAGAGAGAGTCGAACGATCGCCTTTAATCCACGTTCAACCAGACTGGCAGTTAAGGCAAGAGTTGTCCCCAAGTGGTTTGATAATGTAGCTGTTGTTTGGTGCAATACTTGTGCTGCCAGTGTGCCATGATGATCTAGCCACTGGCTTGAACGTGCTGTCTGCCGCTAACAGTTTCTTACTGCAAAAGTGCAGAGCAAGGAAGAGAACTCTGAGAAGAATGGTTTATGTGTACAGATCAGAGAATTCGTTCACTCAGCGTCACGTGATGGCACCGATAAACGTAATTCCCACCTTTACCTCCTTCTCAACGAAAGTAGTGAGAGGCAGAAAGCAACTAGACTTCCAGAGATTAGGACGAACCTCTTCTAATACAATAACCTGTCATCGGTGGAGCTGTTTTACAACTTGAGTTCCTGATTGCGTCTATCATCCTGTAAGTCCAACTACAGTAACTTGGTACAGAACCATCCCACAATGCTGCTGATGATCATCATCATCATCATGATCATGATGATGATGGTGGCAGTGGTGGTGTTGATGATGATAATGATAACGATGATGATTATTAGTATTACTGTTATCACTATTATTATTATTATTATTATTATTATTATTATTATGATTATTATTACTTATTATTATTATGATGATGATGATGATGATGCAAATGGTGATAATCGTGATGCTGATGATGATTATGATGAAAATGGTGCTGATGTTGCTGATACTGATGATGATAAAAATGATCATGATGGTGTTGGTGATGAGGGTGTGGTGATGGCGATGATGATGATGATAATGATGATGATTATGATGAAAATGATGGTGATAATGATGATAATGCTGCTGCTGATGATGATGATGATTATGGTGATGACTATGATGATGATAATGATGATGATGATGATGAGCATGATGATGAGCATGATAATAATGATGATGAGCATGATAATAATGATGATGATCATGACGATGATCATAATGATGGTGATGGTGATGCTACTGATGATAATAATGATGATGGTGGTGGGAGTGGGGGTGTGATGGTAATGATCGTGATGATAATGATAATGATGATGATGATTATGATGATGATAAATATGATAATGATGATGATGACGATGATGATGATATGAAGAGGATGATGATGATGATGGTAATGATGGTAATGATGATGATGATGATAAAGATGATGATGATGATGCGATGCTGCTGCTGATGATGTGATAATATTGATGATAATGATAACGATGGTGATGATGGTGATAGTGATGATAATGATGATGATGATGATGACGATGACAAGAATAAAGTTGTTGATGATGATAATGATGGTGATGATGAATGTGAAGATGATGCTGATGATGATGATGATGATGATGGTGATGATGAAGGAAGAGACATTCCGTCTCTGAAGGCTGGACTGACCCCTGCCAGACAGCTTCATGCAGTGTGTTGATGGAGGGTTGGGGTAGGGAGGAGGAAGAGGAGGAGGAGGAGGAAAGTTATTATGGTGATTGTGATAGTGATGGAGATAATGGTGCTGAAGATAATGAGACTGAGGAGATGAGGAAGAAGAAGAAATAAGAGGAGGAGAAGAAATCACCCATCAATCCATCATCCAATCCTACGTTGTCCCATGAGGAGCATAGGAGCCCAGGGCTAGGCAAGTTGGATCAGACATTTAAGATGATAGTGACCAGCCTCACTCATCCCTGAGTGGCATTACGTGAGCAGTAAACCTCAACCATCCGTTAGATATAAACTTTCACTTGCTCAATCCGATCGGAGCACCTTAATTACCCACTAAACCACCAGGCGCCATAATTTGGTTATATGGGTACCACCCAGCGTAGTAAATGTCTTCCTGGTGTACAGGAAACCATTCGGCTTGTCACTCAGTGTAGAGTCACCCATAGGCAGAAGGAAGAGGAGAGAAAAAAGGAAAGAAAGACACAAGAGGGAGCGTAAAGTCACCCGGCGACAGAAGGACGAGGAAAGAATGAAGTAATGAAAAACAGAAGAGGAAGGAAGGAATGGAGGGAGGAAAGGAAAGGGCAGACACCCGAGAGCAGCACCACTCTCATCTTAAATGTCAGGACCAACTTGCCTAGCCCCGGGCTCCTACTCTCCTCATGGGGCAACGTAGGATTGGATGATGGATGGATGGATAACAGTAATAATAATAATAATAATAATAATAATAATAATAATAAATTCTGACATTGCTGAAGCAATATGCAAAGAACTCCACATTCTAGATGATAATGCCACGTTGCAGATTAGAATGACAAGAAAAATTCCACGCTTGTACATCAGATATGGTGTACAGACTTTGAAATATACACAATAGTAAGAGTGGTTGTGGCAAATGGCGCATTATTAATAGTACATCATAAACTGAATGTGCATAGATAAGCTTCATGATTTTTGTTCTAACCAAGCTCTCTGTATGTGAAAATCCATAATTTCGTTAAATCACTGTATATGGCAGGCTACTAAGGCTTGGTAAATTATGTACCCAGAAAATTAGCATTTTGAGCAACCTTTTTATGGTAAGTCCAAAAATCATCAAAAAGCTTTAAAAAAAAATTGATTTGTCATAATTGCTGTCATGAACTCTGAAGTAGACACTCTTAGGATTCTGAAAATACTTTTATCATTGTAGACCTAATATTAAGGGACTTTTGGTACAACTCAAATTTTTTTACGGTTTTTGACCTGTGACCTTGAGATCAAGATCGAGGTCATTCATACTATGGAAATCATGTTCACTCATGACCCAATACATTTCCACCGAGTTGGTCAAAATCAGCCTATTACTTTCTGATTTTACACTTTCAGGCATGAGGTGGCCATAATGATTTTCCTCAGTATCCTCAAAAGCATTTTTTAGATCTCATTATCAATACCCAGGTGCACTGGTATATGATGACGACTACATTCTGAAACATATGCAAAGCAATCGCTTCAGTGTTTTTTTGTTGAACAGGAGAGCAAAAATTTAAATAATAACATACAGGACGCTAATGTAGTGCTGCTGCTATAGAAAAAGTTTTTGTGCTTAAAGAAGCCTGCAACCAAGATACATCACTCATGAAAATTCCAAGTTTCATTCTCGAACAGTCTTGGAATGCCAACCTTCCAGATCTTACCCCTCCAAAAAAATATCTTCAATATCAATAAGAACTCCACAGAATATGGAGTTCTTAAAAATAATAACAAAGAGTGAGAGGGCCAAGCAAGCAAGCGATATTTGTTCTTGTTAACCCCTTCGCGCATGATGACACGTTTGTCGTTGTTTGGGCATGTCTGTGACTATATTCGATGACGCATTTGTCATCATAAAAGCATACAAACCTTCATCAGAGAAAAAGTTTTCCGCTAATCAGCGTCATTTTTTGAGGCATCATAGTTCCCGCGCCTCTCATCAAAATTAATGACTTGGCAACCTCAGGGCCCAAGACGCGTGGCAGCCCAGCCAGGTTGATTGGTTCCATATCAGCTGTCAAGGAAGAAGGTAGTGTGTGGCTGGGCATTTAACCCGTGCCGTCCCGGCGATGTGAATTAATGCGGCAACATTGCAAGGTCCCTAATTTGTACAATTTTCAATTTTCGCGAGTGAGTTCGCGAGTGATTTTTGGCACGTATACATGGGACACCTTCCTCTATTCCTCTACAAGATGCCAAGCAGGAACAATGCCTTACACTGCATAACCTCTCCCCCCCCCCTGCACGCCATTGTCTCGGCAATTCACCTGTTACCAGTGACCTGGCCAATAAAGACATTCAGGGCCAGAGTGATTCCCCAATCGATGACAATGTAGAGGACAAAGTTTACATAGCATTAGAGGAAGAAACAGTCAGAAATGATGATCAGGTAATGTGGGAAAAAAAAGGTCATGAATGGTGATGAGTTAGTGAGTGAAACAATGCTTATAATGCCTATATTACTGTTTGAAAACCAATATACTCTTGTACTACATAATAAATTCGTACCAAGTAAATAAATAAATACTGTTTATGAGTGGATAAAATAGTTACCCTCCCACAGAACTCGTTTTCTTTGGTGCTAGCCTGTTACAAAACCCAGTCAGGTAAGGAAGTACTCGTACCTGGATCGCGTATTTTAAACCTCAGGTGAGCGATTTCTCTATCAATTTTCGATGTTTCTCACCAAAAGCGGATGTTTGAGCCCCCCCCCAAAAAAGTCCAACAACGTTGGGATGGGGCGGGTTAAATCATACTCTATTTACCCCGTCCTGGGACACGCGTCATATTCCACTATACCAATAGTGCTTGTGTTTACATTTTGGGCACTATTGTGATTAGATTTGGTGTTTGCAATAGGTAATTAGGTTTTGGTGAATCATTCCTGGCCGTTTTCAGCCATTGGCCCAAACAAGATTGTGCTAGGCCTACCCTGTTTTTTGGCATGTCCCAACAACTACATTTACTTTATCCTGCACCCATTGTGAGTATTCAGTCACTGAATAACAGTGACAGTGAATCAGTAGAATATGGTGTGCAATAGCCAGTGAGGAAGGACATAGTGAAATGTTTAGCAGAGGGAGGTGGGAAACCGCCTAACGACACGGCAATGTCTTGAATGGAACATTTGCCGAAGTGTTGATGAAGTCCTTTTTTTTATGCTGATATATGGTGGATAGTGTTATTGTGCAATAGATAGGAGTATAGTGCAACGAGTGTATGTGATGAAATATTGGCTAGGGAAGGAGTCACGTATGCCTTGCAGCCATGGCACACCGTTGTCAGGAAGGGATAAAATAGAGGAGGTTTATAGGGATATTTGATTTAATCATATTGTTATATTTATTCCGTATGCTTTCTGTGTGAAATAAAGCATGAGTGTTATTGATATGTTTATCGTACGCTTGTGTGGATGAATGTAAACATTGCACCACGTGCTCCTTGGAAAATAATCATCTGCGATACCTTAGGTATCACAGATGTGACATATAGAGCATGTCCATGTACTGTTGTGATAAAATATACATTATGTCTCATAAAATGATGGATTTGATTATCTGTATTGTGAAATAAAATCATAGACACTGCTGAGGAATGGCTGGGAGAAGGAGGGAGGTGAGAAGTCAGGAAGAAATCAGTAGGATAGAAGTTGTGGAAACAATGAAGAAAGTTAAATTGGGGAAAGCCCCAGGAATTGATGGAGTGTGTGGTGAAATGCTGAAGCATGGGGGAGAGATAGTAGTAGAATGGATGTGGAAGATGTGCAGATTGGCCAGGGAGGAAGGTAGAGTCCCGGAGGATTGGAAGTCAGGTATAATTATTCCCTTGTACAAAGGAAAAAGAGAAAAGAAGTGTCTGGTAATCAGAGGGGTATTTGTCTTCTTAGTATAATAGGAAAAGTGTATGGTAGGATACTTATCGACAGAGTTAAAGAAAGAACAGAGGAATTAGTTGGAGAAGAACAGGGAGGCTTTAGGAAGGGAAGAGGTTGTGTAGATCAGATATTCATTCTTAGATCTTTAGTGGAAAAGTTTCTAGAGAAGGGAAAGAAATTGTATGTGGCTTTCATGGATTTGGAGAAAGCATATTACAGGGTGGATAGACAAGGATTGTGGAAAGTATTAAGAATATATGGAGCAGATGGGAAGTTGTCGAATGCTGTGAAGAGTATGTATGATGGTGCTAAGGCTGCAGTGCATGTGGATGGTGAACTAAGTGAATTTTTCTCTTTGCAGGTTGGGTTGAAACAGGGATGTGTCATGTCTCCATGGTTGTTCAATCTGTACATGGACGGGGTAATAAAAGAGGCACAAAGTAGGGTAGTGGATGTTGGAGTGGCCCTGGTGAGATAGGGTAGTGTTTGGAAACTCCCTGTACTGTTGTTTGCAGATGATACTGTGTTGTTGAGTGAAGACGAAGGGGAGCTGCAAGGCTTGGTGGATGAGTTTGGGAGAGTGTGTAAGAAACGGAATCTAAATGTGAATGTAGGGAAGAGTAAAGTGAAGGTCTTTGAGAGAGGTGAAGTCAGTGAATGTACAGCGAGGTTGGATGGTGAGGAATTGGAAAATTTGAGTACGTTTAAACTTGGGTAGTGTGATGAGTAAGGATGGAGGTTTGGAGGGTGAAATGCTTGAAAGGGTACAGCAGGGAAGAAAGGTTGCTGGTTCTTTGAAAGCAGTGATAAGAAACAGGGAAGTGAGCATGGAAGTGAAAAAGTTACTATATGACAGTATTGTGATACCAACTCTAACGTATGGAAGTGAAGCTTGGACGTTGTTGGAAGGACACAAGTCAAGAGTGAGAGCAGTTGAAATGAGTTATTTAAGAGGAGCCTGTGGAGTCACATGGAGAGACAGGCTGATGAATGAGGATATAAAGGAGTGTTGTGGTGTGGATGTGGATGTGATAGAAAGCATTATGAGGAACATTCTGAGGTGGTTTGGCCATGTGGAGTGGATGGAGGGTGAGAGACTGACGAAGAGAGTGTATGTGAGTGAGGTGGAGGGAGGACGAGGGAGGGGGAGGCCGAGGATGAGATGGAGGGATGGGGTGGAGAGGTATATGAGAGAGGGGTGTGTGAGTTGGGAGCAGGGTAGTGAAATGGCGGGGGACAGGGCGACGTGGAGGCGATTTGTTTGTGGCCACCCCAAACGGGATTGAGGCGTCTGGCAATAGATAGATAGATAGAACACTGCAGTATATTCAGGTAAGGGAAACATCAACTGCTATACCTTAGCGGACAGGTACTTGTACTTGTTGTGGTGTAATGTACTGTTTATATCATATATTGATAGATTTGGTTATGTTTTATGTGAAAGACAGTAAATGACTGACCCAACTGCTCGTAGGTAAGAATGCGCCTCATACATCTGAGTTAGCACAAAGGTAGCAACATGCAATGTGAGGTTAGGAACAAGTGCATTTACATTTTATTGGTGAAATATACAGTAATACCTCTAACATCTGACGTAATAGAGCCAAAGGCATGTCCGGAAAGTGGCCCCATCCGGATATTGGGCTCCAGCCTCCTGGACTTGTACTTAAGAACCCAAACCCATCCTAACTTTGAAAGCCACCTAAATAACTCCCTACTGGACATGCATAGCACCTATTTAAACCTATTTAAGACCCTATTCACACCAATGATGGACATAAAGCATGAAATAAATTAAAAGGTACCAAAGAATGAGGAATTAGAAGTGACTGTACCTCAGCCAGGGTACTTACAGCACGTATGTGGCCACCTTCTCTAAGGCTTTGGCAGTGGTGAAAATGCTCCTGAAGCACGTACAGTAATCCAGTGTTTTGCTGCACTTACTGTACAGTAATTCTTTGCACTGTTAGTTATAATTGTTTAACACTGCACATTCTGTTAATTGCACCACGCCAGTTTCAACTGCCAGGTTCAACCACCAGTTTGCACTCCACAGTTTATCCTTTGCACTCTAAATTCTAATTTCTTAACACTGCACAACACTGTAAATTCCTGTGTAGTCTAGTGGCGAGGTATTGCAGTTTATTCACTGTTTATTCACAAAAATGAGCACGTGTGGCATTCATTGAGAAAAACATCTACCCGTGATCGCAGTTAGGCAGTAACTGGTGGTGAGGGGGAAGCAGGGTTGCCAGATTGCAACTCGGCCACATTACCAAACTCCTCAATTTTCATTTCCAAATTTAACTTTCCATTACCAAATTCATAAAGCTAGCATTTATTCTTCACTAATTATATATGCAAGTGGAACTCTCCTTATAATTAACAGCATGTTGATTATTTTCTCGCTATATAGGCTAGCAGATTAATCAGAGATAGCAGACAATCCACCATCTCCATCCTGTGTCTCCTCATACATGTGAAAAATCCGTTTGGTAATGCATTATTCTGATTCATTCCTGAACGAATTTTTCATTTCCAAATTGGCCCACATTTGGTAATGAAAAATACCAAATGGCAACCCTGACAGGGGAGGGGTGAGGAAGGAAAAGGTGAAGGGGCCGTGGTGTAAACAGCTGTTCAGCGCTGTGAGGCAATTTCAAATTAAGGGTGGGAAAAAATTCTGATTTTGGGGGGATTTTATTCTTTTTTTGGTCATTTTTGGGTTCCGAAGGTCCAGGCCCACCATGCCCGGTAAGTGGGGTGTGCAGATAGTGGGCATCCGGCTAGTACAGGGATTACTGTACTATGTATCTCATACAGTGATATATTTTGTTATTTGTTTATGTGAAAAGAAAGTGAAAGTGAATCACGTGCTCCTCTAGAAATAATCGTCTGCTACACCTTACTGGCCAGGTATGGGCCACGTAATTGACCTACGTAGGACGTGCTTTTACATTTTATTGGTGAAATATACTGGGTATCTCATATATTGCTAGATTAGGCTACATAGTATGTAGAAATAAAGTGAAAGACTGAGCCATGTGCTTGTAATGAAGTGTGTGTGTCGTACACCTGAGCTAGCACAAGGGTAGCAATATGCAATGCGAGGTGAGGAACACGTACATTAACATATATGTATATATATCTATATCTATATAGATAGATAGATAGATAGATAGATTTTTTTTGTGTGAAATATACTGTGTATCCCATGTATTGATATATTTGGCTATGTATTATGTGAAAAGACAGTGAAAAACGGACCCACGTGCCTGTAATCTCTTAAGGGAAACACCGTCTGCTACACCTTAGTGCACAGGTAACGGCCTATGGAACACGTCCATTTACATGTTACTGGTGAAATGTACTGTGTATCTCATAAAAATGATAGATTTGGTTATGTGTAATGTGCAAAGAAAATGAAAGAGGTCACCACGTGCTAGTGATCCCTACCCGTGCGCTAAGTCAGGCATAGGAGACGATGTTTTTCAAGGATATACACGTATATCATGAACCCTTGCATTGTGCCAGTATTGAGCCAAGTTCTTGGTTGGCTGTGAATAAAATATCTTGACTCATACAAAGTGATAGACTAGGTTATGTTTCATGTCTAAAGACAGTGAAGGACTGACCTACTGCAGTGTGTTCTCGTAAGGGAAACACGGTCTGCTACACCTTAGTGCACAGGTAACGGCCTATGGAACACGTCCATTTTCATGTTACTGGTGAAATGTACTGTGTATCTCATAAAAATGATAGATTTGGTTATGTGTAATGTGCAAAGAAAATGAAAGAGGTAACCACGTGCTAGTGGCCCCTACCTGTGCCCTAAGTCAGGTGTAGGAGACGATGTTTTTCAAGGACATACACGTATATCATGAACCCTTGCATTGTGCCGGTGTTCAGTCAAGTTCTTGGCTGGCTGTGAATAAAATGTCTTGACTCCTTTATTTCAGCTCACACTCCTACCACAGCATTGGACAGCCACAGGGTCCACAATCCCTCTGACAGCAATTTACTCTCCAGTTGGCTTGCAACGACAGCAGTCTTGCAAAGATGAAACGCAGGTTGGCACCACATGAGTGGCATAAGATCCTTGATAAGGTAAAGTTGGAGGGCGACATTGAGAGCGACCGTTCTGGGGTGAAGGAGGTTGAGCTGCTACCATTCAGTCAGCAAGTGGAGCTGCCCTACCACCTTCCATCGCAGGAAACCACACCACCATCATTGGCCGGCTTCACCGGAGAACACTCCCACCTCTAGGACCTGCCGGTCCGATCACTCTCTTTGTCGTCTCCCAATCTCCAAACCCCTCTGCCCTCCTTGGCGAGCCAGTGTCAGTGGAAGCCAGCTTTCCTTGTGATGGCCCCTCCACCCCCTTCTGCCGTGCAGAATGCTACAGTGACATCCTCGCTGGCCAGGCCGGGGAGACTGGTGTCCCCAGAGCCCTCTGTCTCGTCCTCATCCTCGTCCGAGGCGTCCCCTCCCAGATGAGGGCACCGTGGTCCATTGCCTGGACACGGGGGACGTCCAAGGGGTCAGAGGGCAGGCCGAAGGGTGTCGACAGGCCAACCCACTGCCACCGCCGCCACTGCCGCTGAAGAGGATCCTGAGTGGAGCAGTTTCCCATTCACACCAAACCACGGGCCATTCACTGGCTACCCAGGGATCCAGGTGGATATTCCAACAACTCCCCTGCAGTTCTTACAGCTCTTTTTCATGTGGGAGTTGTTGTCATACCTCACCGGGAAACCAACCAGTAAGCCACATTCCTGGGGACTCAGCTGGATGCCTGGTTCTCCTGTAATGAAGAGGAGATGGTCAAGTTCCTGGGGTTATACCTTTAAGGGGTCGTGCACATGTCGACCATCAGGCGCTACTGGTGGAGCTCTGAGCTGCACGACTACCCTAGGGTCCAGCGGGCGATGAGTGGAAGGTGCTTCAATGCCATCCTGAAGCACTTCCACACCTTCAACTCACTCGCCATTCCCCAGCACAACCAAGATTGGCTCATCCGTGTTTGCTCGGTCATGGAGTACCTCCTTCAGCAGTTCCAGTCAGTATACTTACCCGAGGAGCAGCTCAGCCTGAATGAGGGCTCTCTGGGGTGGAAGGGCCGGCTGTCCTTCCGCACCTACAACCCCCAGAAGCCCAACAAGTATGACATCAAGATGTACATGCTGGCTGAGTTGTCCTTGGGCTACATCTGGAACCTTGAGGTCTACACGGGGGTGCAGTGTACCCTCCAGAACACCGTGTTGGGCCTCGTGGAACCGGTGAAGGACCAGGGATATAAGTTGTTCATGGACAACTATTACAATTCTGTAGCCCTGTGCAAACAACTCTTCACTGCAGGATTTTATGTGTGTGGGACCCTATGGCTGCCTAGAGGAGCGCCACGCCAGCTGCAGGCCATCGCCAGGGCTACAAGCCTGCCCAAGGGGGACATGGCGTACAGGCACAAGGACAATGTGATAATCCTACTGTGGAGGGACAAACGCATTGTGAACACTGCGGACACCATTCCGAAGAGGGTCCGAGGGAAGGTGCCGGGTAACGACGGGCGGACAACCTACGTGGAGAAGGTCGTTCACAAGCCCATCGTTGTGGAGGAGTACAACAGGTACATGGGTGGGGTGGATCATTTCTATCAAATGGTCCAGTTCTACCCCATCCAACACCGAACCGTCAAGTGAACGAAGAAGACCACATTCTACTTCATCCAAATGGCACTGTTCAATGTGTTTCCCTTGTATAAGAAGTACAGACGTGTGCAAGTAACTCTCCTGGAATTTGTGGAGCAGATCACCTACGATCTTCTGCATTTCCACAAAGAGGACTGGCCCGCATCTGGACACACACTCCACCATGCCCCAGACCTACCTACCAGGCGGCCAGCATCAGCATCACCTGACACCCAGCAGGCACAACCACCAGCACCAGGATGGGCCCAACCACCACCAGCACCAGCACAGCCTCCAGGAGACCTCACATCAGCACCACGAGAAGCAGGGCCATCACAGGTGCCAACATCGCCACGAGCACCACCTGCAGGAGGCCCATCTGGGATGCCAGAACCACCACCATCTCCAGTTGCTGGTGAATCCGGAGCACCCATGCCTGGGCCTGCAGCTCCCTCACGACAGGACCACAGAGCACGAGGGTATCCAAGCAAGCGTCGCCGGGTGATTGACAATGACGTGAGGTTCGATCGCACTCTTGGCCATCACCAGGCGTGGATCCCTGACAAGAGGAGGCTCAGGTGTACCTTGTGCTTCAAGCTGGGGGTGAGGAAAGACACAAGGAACATGTGTCCTGTATTTATGTTGTGCCACTTTTCATGGGTGATTGTTTCGACTGGTACTACACCAAGCGATACCTTCACTAGTGCGGCACACATACACACACACACACACACACACACACACACAGTACAAAACTCCTCACCTCCCAACCCATCTGGTCCTGCGGGAAGATCATCACCACTGGAGAAGTATGTGATATTCTTTTTTTATTTATCTATTTACCCCCATTTATGTCAGTATATTTACATATATATTGTTATTTACCTCAACACAAGTGACAGGGAAATAAGTACAGCTTCAGTTTCAGTTGCTAGCAACAGGTTTAGTGTTCATGTGTGGTTTCTGAGAGGACTAAAAACAAAACAAGTCTATCTATCTATCTATGTATAGCCCGAAGCCCTAATCCCGCAAAGGGTGGCCGCAGACAAAACGCCTCCAAGTCGCTCTGTCACCCACCATTTGACTACCCTCCCCCAACTCACTCCCCCCTCCCTCATATACCTCTCAACCCCATCCCTCCACCTCATCCTCGGTCTACCCCTCCCTCTCCCTCCCTCCACCTCACCTACATACACCCTCTTAGTCAGTCGTTCATTCTCCATTCTCTCCACATGCCCAAACCACCTCAGTGTATTTCTCCTAATCTTCTCAACCACATCCACATCTACCCCACAACGTTCCTTCACTTCTTCATTCGTCAACCTGTCCCTCCATGTCACTCCACATGCTCGTCTCAAGCAACTCATTTCCACTGCTCTCACTCTTGACTTGTTCCCCTCTTGCAAGGTCCACGCCTCGCTTCCATACGTCAGGGTAGGGATCACAATACTATCATGCAGTCACTTCTTAACAGAAGTAATTATATAAAACAGCTGTTATGAAACCAAAGAAAGAGTAGCTAGCAAGCATGAAAGTGTTAGTGCGCTACGGGTAAATAACGTGAGCGTGGCTGACAGCGGGTCAGCACGCGGCAAAATACATCGTAGTTTTTTGCATTTTTCTTGAAAACTATGAGGCCTAGGATCACCGTCCTTTACTGAGATGAAAGAGAATGAAATTGTGTATAGGATGATGAAATAAAAACATAACAGTGCCAAGAAAAGTTCTTCGCAAACCTTCCCCAAACAAAAAAGTTATTTTCTGTCAAAAATGGGTTTTAGTTTTTCGCTTCTTACTCGGAGACCATACTTCGCATCAACTGGGACCCCCCATTCGAAAGCTAATAAAATTCTCATTCGATTGATTGTATAACATTTAGACATTGATTAGTAAACATTCGACTTATGATGTTGGGAAGTGAAATCTATGATCCCGAATGTTTATTCCGAGGGCCCAAACATACATATAGTGTGTTTTTGGGGGGGTTTTATTATTTTTAATTTTTGCTTATCATGTAGAACAAACATCGACGTATAGGAATATGTGGGTTTTGTGGCAAAATAAATATGTTTGGATGGTGAAAATAAGCCAAGAATACACATTTTTGGAGCGCGCAGCGGCCAGGGGAGGAGAGGAGAAAAGCCCGCGCTTTTTTTTTTTTTGCCTATCGACCATTGGGGCCGAAGCCCCTGGTCATTAAGGCAATTATATATTTGTATATACATAGGCATATATATACAGACATATATATATACAACATACAGTCATACACACACATCCATGCATATATATAGATAGATAGATATATATATATATATATATATATAGATAGATAGATAGATAGATAGATAGATATATGCACACACTTTCATACACACATACATACATATATATATAGATAGATAGATAGATATATATATATATATATATATATATATATATATATATATATATATATATATATATATATATATGAGGTTTATTTCTTGTATTTAGTTTTTTTTGTATCGTGTCATAGCCCAGAAAACTTATGAAACTTCTCCGCGCGTGAAGGGGTTAATTTTGGAAGGAGCGGCCTGGCCCAACCCGACCGTCACTCTAAGCGGAGCTAATAACTCTTCTTCTATGGGAAGGAGTGTTGAAATTCTTTCTGCATGTGATACCTTCTTTCAGTAAATTTTCTTATCAACTAAAAAGTTCATCATTAAAGGTGAAGAAACCTCATGGAATCTCGAGTTTTCCAAGGGAGTGTTCGCCTTTAATCGTTGAATGCCTCAGTTACGAAATCAACTTAAAAAGGAAAAAAATCCGTTGTAAAACTGTGTTTTTTGGCATCAACTCTAGCAGTTATATATCGGAGATTCCTCCTTTATTTTCATGTCTGAGGGAAATTGCGATAAAGTAGAGATCGATCAATCATCTTGCATTCCCAGAGCGCACTTCACTGGTAATAACAATAATGATGATAACAACAACAACAATAATAATAATAATAATAATAATAATAATAATATAAATAATAATAATAATAATGATGATGATGATGATGATGATGGTGATAACAACAACAACAACAACAACAACAACAAATGAGGAGGAGGAGGAGGAGGAAGAAGAAGAAGAGGAGGAAGATAAGTTGAACAGGAGGGGTGCAAGCAGGAGGAAAAAAAGCAGAAGGAAGAACAGCAGCACAAGAAAGAGAAGGGATTGGAGGAGCAGGAAGAGGAAAGAAGTACTGTTTAATATCCCCAGAGAGAGAGAGAGAGTGTGTTGGAGCAAGTGAGGGATAAGTAGGTCGGGAGGTTTGTAGTTAGATTTGAAACCACTAGATGGCGCCATTGAACAGAGAACAGCCACGGAAGTGAAAAATGAATAATTTAACAAATCAATAAACGTATGTATGAAGAGAGAGAGAGAGAGAGAGAGAGAGAGTAGGAAGACGATGAAATAGCAGTAGTAGTTCTTGTTGTTGCACCCCAAGGCTCATCTGAATGTGACCCCAGTGGACTGCAGGCTGAGATTATACCTTTCCTGCAGTACACCATCCTCTTTTGGAGGGGACAGGGAGGGTACTGAGGGACGTTTTAAAGGCAAGGCGGTAGAGCCACCTGGTTATATCAGTGCCACTACGCGAAGGCGCCCCTCTCCAGCAATATAAAATCTTGTAAAGAGTGTTAGTATAAAAAGTGTACTAACACTCTCTCTCTCTCTCTCTCTCTCTCTCTCTCTCTCTCTCTCTCTCTCTCTCTCTCTCTCTCTCAAATAAAATAAGCTAAGGAAGGTATGGAAAGCACAAAATCCTCTCTCTCTCTCTCTCTCTCTCTCTCTCTCTCTCTCTCTCTCTCTCTCTCTCTCTCTCTCTCTCTCTCTCTCTCTCTCTCTCTCTCAAATAAAATAAGCTAAGGAAGGTATGGAAAGCACAAAATCCTCTCTCTCTCTCTCTCTCTCTCTCTCTCTCTCTCTCTCTCTCTCTCTCTCTCTCTCTCTCTCTCTCTCTCAAATAAAGTAATCTAAGGAAGGTATGGAAAGCACAAAATCTCTCTCTCTCTCTCTCTCTCTCTCTCTCTCTCTCTCTCTCTCTCTCTCTCTCTCTCTCTCTCTCTCTCTCTCTCTCTCAAATAAAGTAATCTAAGGAAGGTATGGAAAGCACAAAATTCTCTCTCTCTCTCTCTCTCTCTCTCTCTCTCTCTCTCTCTCTCAAATAAAATCATCTAAGCAAAGTATGGAAAGCTCAAAATTCTCTCTCTCTCTCTCTCTCTCTCTCTCTCTCTCTCCCTCTCTCTCTCTCTCTCTCTCGCTCTCTTTCTCTCTTCTCGAGGGGTAAAGAAGGTACGAAGGAGGTAAAGGAAACAGGTTTATCAATCAAGAGGAGTTGGTTGTTGATAAGATAAAGGCGATATTTGAGCAATCTTTTTTTCCAATAATAGGGAACGAAAACTGCCTCAGTACACACACACACACACACACACACACACACACACACACACACACACACACACACAGGATCGTCGTAGATAATACGTCTGAAAATCAAATCACCAACAAAAGTTCCTTTGAAAGTGAAAAAAATATATATATATAATGATAATAAGGATGAGACATAGCAGAGACACGGGAGATGTGCAGAAAGTACTGTAATTATCCAGAGAGAGAGAGAGAGAGAGAGAGAGAGGCTGGAAATAGGTACCAGTAGGCAGAGAGAGAGAGAGGCTGGAACGAGCAAGCGGCAGGCAGGTAGAGAAGTTGTGTAGTTCACTCAGCACCCGGCAGATGACAGCACAGAGCAGGGCCTAGTCATGAAGAGGAATAATGCCATTTTCGCCAATAAATTCTCATTCTCTCTACAGTTGGTGGCTTCATCACTTGTAAATATATTTAGAAGTATACAGTAATGAATCGCGGAGAGGTAGAATAGCCAGGAAAGGTACGTGGGGTGCGTGGAGTGCGCATGGCTGGAGAGGAAGGCGCCTAGGGAGGAGAGGAGTGCTGAGCGTCCAGTTGTATATTGATTCAAGAGCTGGAAGTACGTCGCTCCCAGTCTCCACACCCTTTCTGGTACTTCGAGACTTCAGTTTGTCTCGTTCTTGCCCGCTAAATTCTCGAATCCCGAGGTAGTTATCAAAAGAATTGGTGTTACTGTATACCTTGTGTGAAGTTCCTCGTGGAAAGTGTTTTGTAGTACCGGAATATGCATAAAGATATAATTGCAAGACTACTTATCTCGGTCTCGTGATACTCTTGATTTATGAGGTAGTTTTGGAAGAAACTGGTATTACTGTATACTTTATTACCAGAGTTTAATGATATTCTATTTCTTTATGCTGAAATAGAAAATTAGGAAAACAAAAGGCATTTCAAAACTTTTTTTCTTAATGTGTGAAAGTGATGTAACTCGTATATAATCACAGTTTAGGGCTTCTTATTCCCGTCGGGTAAGAAGGCTTCCTATCACCTCTTCGATAGCAATTTACTGTTGGATATGGCTGGTATATACCCATTTGTACGTTATTTATGCAGTGTATGCCGCTACTGTAAGGACTTGTGCAACAGAGGAGAGGACAGTTTAGTGTAATAAAATCAGTCTCTTAGAAAAATGTGTTAGGGAACTTCATTAACCGACGAAAATACTTGGCAAGAGGTCCACGTTTTGATGTTCTTGATAATCTGTTTTTTTTCTTCTTCTTCTTCTTCTTGAAAACTAATACCAGTATGGAGTTAGAGTAGAAAGTGTAGAGCAGAAGTTTGATTTTTTCCTCTCCTTTTCTTTCTTCCTTTTTCCCACCTTTACGTCGCGTAGTCTGTAAAGTATTTCGTAAATTTGAGCTAAACATTATAAGATCTTGGTTAAACTTTGAGGCGATAATTAACGTACAGCTTTCCCTAGCTACTCAAGTTTAACGATTATTCAGGAAAATAAGGAAAATAATTGAGGAAAATAAGGAAAATATCTGAGGATTTTGGGTGATTGTGAACTTGAGTGAAATAAAAAAAATTTAATTCTGATGTCTTTTTTACTGTTGAGTGAAACGAACATCTCTGGAGAAAAAAAATGACATTATCTTTTTTATTTACTCTCTTATATATATATATATATATATATATATATATATATATATATATATATATATATATATATATATTGGAGTAGCTACCGGTAGGTAAAAAAAAAAGAAAAGGATGAAAGGGAAATATCGATGAAATATGAGATTAATCTCTCTCTCTCTCTCTCTCTCTCTCTCTTTAAATATATATATTGGAGCAGCTAGGTAAATATATATATATATATATATATATATATATATATATATATATATATAAGAAAAGGATGAAAAGAAAATATCGATGAAAAATAAGAAATTGGGACGTGCATTGAGAATAGTGTTGGTGCTATTTAAAGAAAACAAAGCTAAAGAGGAAACGTTATCGAAGAAAATGTGATATTGGAAAGTGAATTAAGAAATGAGGTTTAAAAAATGGAAACATAATATCAAAGAAGTAGGTTAAGAGTTTATACATATTACGGGGAGAAAAAGTAACGATTTTAGAAAATGATCTAGATGGTGACAAGTAGAGACATAATATTGTAGTGTTGGATTAGTTTTGTTACATAGTAAGAAAATAAAAAAAATAATAAAAAAAATACAATGGAGGGAAAGTACAAAATTCGAAAGTGCATAAAGGAGAGATGAAGTGGAAACATTATATTAAAGTAGGTGGAGAAGAGTTTTGAATATCATAATAATTATAATTTACTATTATTATTATTATTATTATTATTATTATTATTATTATATCGAAGAAAAGTACGAGATTCGAAAGCATTTAAAAAGATGAAAGTGGAAACACTATATGGAAGGTGGATGATGATAACAATAATAATAATGATAATAGTGATGATGATGATGATGATGATGATAATGATGATATTGATGTTGAAGAAATGTATGTACGATATTGGAAAGTGTTATACGGAAAGGGAATGAAGAGTCTAAATGTTATATAGCACTTCAATATTTTTAAAGTTGAAAGTATATAGAAAATAAATATGATATTGGAATGTGACTTAAAGAGAGACGGGAGGGGGAGAGGGAAGTGGAAACGGTAAATTTACGCTTTAAGCAGCGGAAAGACAGTGCCAGTTTAGTTAATGTTCCTCCAGTTTGTTTTCTGTATTCTACTGACTGTTTTCAGGGTTGTAAATTACATTTTCTTTCTGAAAAATCCTCCGTTATTATCATCACGTTCCTTAAGTTGTACCTACGATTGTTTCCGGTGTAATGGAAGAAACTTACTCAACGTACACAAAGATGGAATTCGTTTCCCAGTTTCCCAACTGTAGGTCAGGTAAAATTATTAGGTACAGTTAAGCTTAGTTAGGTTAGGTTAGTTAAACACAGGTTAGGACAGTCCCTTCCTCCATTACGCTGGCGAATCAAACAAAAGTTGTCACAGCAGAACATCCAAAACAGGGAAACAGATTTAATAATACACATTTATTACCACCCCAGAAATTATCAGAAAAATATGCCAGACTAGCTGTCTGGAAGATGAAAAACTGATTTGGTAAGGTGCTTCTACTGCTTAAAGTAAATCGTATGTTTACCGGGGAAACATTAAATCGAAGCAGACTAGTTGGATTAGTTCTGATTATATATTTATTGAATAACAAAACAGTGGATTTAATATCGTAGAATTTTATATACGGGATTACGAAAAGAAATGCAGGAAAGTGTAAATATAAAGTTTTTAAAATACCAGTAGTTTCGAAAGTCGTGGTGACTGCAAATTTCCCCTTTACTTGGCCAAGAATTTTTCTTTTGTAGTTTATGTCACGTAGCTCAGTAGCAGAAAAAAATATATATATATACCGCTGTACATCCTTTTAGTATCACTTGTTCGTGACTAGCATTTATATGTTGTTGCAGTTCAGCTTTTAAGGGGGAAAGGACAATTTTTGGCAAGGTTAAAGCGAAAGGACTATTGTTCATTTTAACTTCGCCCAGGTTTTCGTCCTTTTGCAGCTTGTTTCACATACCTCAGTGGCAGAAAAAATAGTACAAGGGCTGTACACCCTTACTATAGCACTTCATCGCGACTAGCACCATATTCCAGAGTTTAAACTCTTGTTACATCTCAGTATCCTAGGCGAAGAAACGGCAATTTTAGGCCAAGTTAGTGTGAACAGGGTATAGGATCTGAATACCGTAATAGTTTTGAAGGTATATTATTGAGATGAAGGAAATGAGAATAATAATAACATAATATCGAAGAATTTTGAATAGCCTAAGAGTTGTAAAAGTATATAAAGGAAAGTGAAATGAAACTTGGAAACAAATGAAACTTGGAAACAAGGAAATAAATGAAACGGAAACAAGGAGAAATGAGTCTAGGAAACATAAGGAAAGAGAATTGAAACGAAAACAAGGAAGGAGGGAGAAATAAAACTAGGAAACATAAGAGAAATGAAGCTGAAGCAAGGGAAGGAAATTATTTTGAAACAGAGGTGAAACTGAAGCAAGCTACTGATGGTGTTTTGAGTTTGAAAATTGTATTAAAGAAAGAAGTAAGGAGAGGAAAATAATCAAGAAGAAGTCTTACTGAGGAATAAGTAAGAAGTCACACAGAAGTATGACTGAGGAATGAGTGAGTACAAATTGTCACGAAGATATGTTACCGAGAAATGAATGAACATTGTCACAGAGTGTTACCGAGGATGAGTGAAGTGGAAAGTCACGAAAAAGTGTTACCGAGGCCTGAGTGAAGTGAGAATAGCCACGAAAAAGTGTTACCGAAGAATGAGAAGTGAAGAGAAACACGAAGAGCGTTACCGAGGAATGAAAAGTGAAAATAACGAAGTAGTTACTGTAGGCCTATGTGTGTATTTTGAACATTAGTATATGAAAATAGTCACTAAGTGTTAACACTGAATATTGAAGATAAATGAAATACAACACAGACAAAGTTATCTACACCGGTACGTATAATGTATATTTTGATGGTTAAGTGAAAAATAGTCTCGAAGTGATACGGATTTGTGATTATTGAAGGGTAAATGAAAAGAATTTCGAAGACACAAATTACCGTCATATAGCCCTCCATGCGGCAGTGTCTTGTGTGTTGCGGGTACTGCTCAGTTGGCTGGTGTGGGCGAAGTGTGGTATTTAGAGGAGGAAATGAGTAAGAGGTGCAAGGTAGATACTGATGACAGTGAGCCGTCCCCATAACACACGAGAAATCGCCCGACGGAGTGGAACATCACACTCGTAGCATATATAAGCCAGCCTGTATGTAGATTTTAAAGGTTAGTAAAGCAATGTGGAAATATTGGTAGGTTATATAGAGAGATAGATAGATAAATAGATAGATAGGGAAAAAATATTAGTGTTTAGAAATTATGAGAGAGAGAGAGAGAGAGAGAGAGAGAGAGAGAGAGAGAGAGAGACTGTGTTTAGCTATTTTTCATCCAATTCATTTTTGTTCCATCAGGAGTGTAGGGACCGGGGCTAGGCTGATAGACGTTGATATTCATGGCTAGGGTTACCCGAGTTAGTGCAAATCCATCTGTTTCTCACAAATCGTTATATACCACGGAACCTTTAGGCAGGGCCTCCTTTTCCTCTGTTGTTGGTTACCTCAAACCAAAAACTAGGGCTGAGCAAGAATCGATAAAATTAGAATCTGATAAACTTAGAATCCACTATTCCGATTCTCAGTGCCAGTGGAATCGCTGGAATCGAATCCAGAATCGATTCCTCAAAATTAGCATCTAATGTCATATAGGGGACAGTGCAACTGAAACACCTGCCCCAGGTCTCACGGTCACGGGACTGCTGGTGCTAATCTCGCCGTGACATCCCTCCAGTCTTACAAGGGACATTAGCACAGCATATATGCACTGAACATTTACATTTTATCTTATTTTAGGCATATAGGAAACTTTGAAACAGTAATGAGTTTTTTTTTTCAGTATTTCTTTTGGTAGGCCAAATATTTTCAATAATGAAAATTTATTTTGATATCACTTTAGAAATATCAGTCATGCAGCAGTGTAATAACAGAGAATAATGTTGCCAAGGATTTTTTCTTTCAATCTCAAAGTTAATTAAAACTGTTCTTTAAGAAAATCGTGTCTCTTTCCCTTAAGAAATGACTACAGAACATAAGGGCTTCTCATACAGGACTGGTATATTTGCTGTCTCATACAGGACTGGTGTATTGGTATTAGCGTGGGTCTTTTTACAACATATTGCCGGGTCTTATGGTAGATGAGTGATGTCTGTTTTAACGAAATTCAAATCCTTAAACTTTCCTGCCCCGTGCGGGATTAAAGCCCCCGTCCATTAGTACAGCAGACCACCCTCTACCGACTCGGCCATGAAAAAAAATATTAACTCGAAAATATCAGTTACGTCTGGGAAACTTGTAGAAGTATTTTTTTAAACGACTGTGAAGTGTCCGTAACAACTCTTCCTTAGCGACGTGGTCTGCACGTTACCTCTCAATATCCTCTCGTATGTTACTGATGGAAGGTTGGTCCATAATACAGCGATGAGAGAGAGGGGGTAGGGGGAGCTAATCATCGTAGCAAGTACAATCAATTCAGCTTTTTTCATCTTAATGTGCCCTAGGTTTTCGTCCTTTTGTAGCATTTTTCACGCATCTCAGTGGCAAAATAAGATAGTGTTACGGCTCTGTATCCTTCATGTTACACTTCTTCGTGACAAACATGATTTTCTAGTCTTAATTTAATGGAGAGATGGTAATACTAGGCTAAGTCGCTCAGTGGCAGAATTAAGACATTGCTAAAGCCGTTGATCTTCTACAGTTTGGACATTATTACAAGCAAAGAAGTAAATGAACAGATAAATAAAAGAACACGTTAAAATACTGAGCGAGTAAACCATGTTCCCTTCACCTTAACTTGACCAAAATTTTCGTCCTTTTGCAGATAATTTCACGCATTGCAACGGACTTCTAGCCTTTCTATAGCCAACACTTCTTCGTGACTAGGAAAAAAAAAAAAAAAGAGTACTTCAGGTTAGATCATGGCATGTATATTTTCAGTATGGACAGTGGGTGATAGGATCGGAGTGGTGACATGTGAAGGTGTATGACATGTTGACGGACTGCTGGGCCTTAGGGAACAGAGAGAGAGACAGACAGACAGACAGACAGACAGACAGACAGACAGAGACAGAGAGAGACAGAGACAGAGCACAAAGGAAAGCAAACGCAGTACACCTGATGGTCCTTTTGGTGCTGGCTTTATAAAGACTGAGACAATGATATTTAGTCCTACGAGCAGAAGATAAGGATAAAAAAGCAAAAAGGAGATAAAATGGTACCGTTACAGAAATGAACAGCGTACAGGTGTTCAAGCTGCTAGATGCCGTTGTACGAATTGTTCTGTGGGTTAAGTGGCACAGAAGTGGAAAATGTTAGGCTATTCACGTACGTAGGCAGTGCTGAGGGCAAAAAAAAAGAACGACAGTACCGTACTAGGGCTGAATAAAACAAAAACTATAGCAAAGAAGGAAAGTGTAGGTTTACGAGTGTTGAAGTAAGACAATGTTGTACGGATGGTTCAGATGATTGATTGTACGGAAGTGGAAAATATACTGTTTTTCACGCTCTTAGGCAGTTTTGAGGTACAAAAAAATGAATGCTTGAAGACTGAATTAATAGAAACTGTGCAATAGAAAGTGTGCGGGAAGGAAAGAAAGTGTATAGGTGAAGTAGTTAAAGCAATGATGTGCTGATTGTACTAAAGGTTATGAGTTTACAGAGAGAGAATGTGCAGCTGTTCATTTACACTTGTCTGTATGTAACGCTTTGCTAGAAACTCGCCTGATGGTGATGATGATGATGATGATGATGATAATTATAATAATAATAATAATAACAATAGTAATAATAATAATAATAATAATAATTAGAGGCCCTCCAAGGGAGGAATCACATCAGCCACGAGCCGATACCTATCTAGCGGGGCTCGGAATATGACCTTGGCCTTTATGTACTTTCGCCAATTTCGAACTCGCAGGAGATTTTCATCCCTGCTACACATCTGTAAAATTTTTTGATGATATCTTGAGCGGTTGCGAAGTTACCATGGTAACAGACACACAGACCTTGACCTACTTTCATCAATTTCGAACTCATAGATTTTCATCCCTACTACACACCTGTAAAATTCTGTGATGATATCTTGAGCGGTTGCGAAGTTATCGTGCTAACACACACACACACACACACACACACACACACACACACACACACACACACACACACACACACACACACACACACACACACACACACACAGGAATTGAAAACAATACAAGCTTCGCTTCGTGGCTGGTAATAATAATAATAATAATAATAATAATAATAATAATGATGATGATGATGATGATGATGGTACTGTAACTAGAACGCCACAAAACTGTCCAAGGACAATTTTGATAACTTCCCACAGCCATTGCCTACAAGAAGCAGAGTTATAAAGGGACCTTGAGGTCAAGGTCATTGGTCTTGTGCATGTCACCTTAGATCATAACAGTCTATACTGTAAGTCCACCAAGTTTGGTGGCTCTAGCTTTAGTCATTCATGGAAATTTAGGTGACATCCTGAATATCCGGAAAAGTTGCAATTTTTTACCCCAAGCGATTTCAGGGAATAATCATCCGATTGGAGCCATACTCCCTTTCTACCTGTGTCTTAAGGCTATTTTGTAGCAAAATTTCAGCTTCCCAGCTGAAGCGATTCTTGAGACAGCTTGGTTGACTCACTCCTCTGTGTTCCGGATAATATTCGGAGATCTGGTTGACGGACTGTCACCAGATTTGGCCAAAAGAACCAGACAGCTCCCCGACTAAGTTGACCAATTTTGAAGGCTCAATGCCAAAATCTTTGAAATATCGCAGTTCTAAAATATGGAAATAAATAAATAAATAATAATAATGATGATGATGATGATAATCATCATCATCATCATCATCATCATCATCATCATCATCCGGACCTCCTTTCTCACCCAAGGGCAAGGTGAGGAGTAGCAATGTCCAGACAGCCCCAAATTGCCCAATCCAATGGGCCACGCTTCCATTCACTCATCATTCAAGCCCCCGGAATCCTGGCTCTATCGGATACGCCAAAAACATTCACCACATTCTGTAGCTTCACATATCGTATCCGACAGAGTCAATCCAGACGCTGCCACGTTAAAAAGGGGTGCCAAAATTCCCTGATCATGCACTTCTCACAAAATTCATCCAGCCAGCTCGATCTCCTGTCAGTTCCCTAGCCTCAATGACTTCCAAACCTCTCTTCCTCACACATTCATCCACCATATCTCTCCACCTTCTCCTTGGCCTACCTCGCCTCCTCCCTCCTTC
Organism: Coenobita brevimanus; assembly: GCF_032717465.1. Classification (NCBI taxonomy): domain Eukaryota; kingdom Metazoa; phylum Arthropoda; class Malacostraca; order Decapoda; family Coenobitidae; genus Coenobita; species Coenobita brevimanus. The sequence continues at coordinate 21,648,343 of NC_137034.1, forward strand.
GAATTCGCTCAGATATACCTTCTTCACCACTCTATTGTTATCCATTCTCTCCACATGACCATACCATCTCAGTACACTCTTCAATCCCGGTGTCCACCGACTTCCTCACTTCGCCTCTTTCACGAATCACATTATTTCGTATCCTATCCACCCTCTGTACTCCACATATATTTCTCAGGAGTCCCATCTCCACTGGTCTTACTCTTGACTTTTCATTTTCATGCCACACCATAGTCTCACATCCATATGTTAAAGTTGGCACTAACACTCCTTCATGTAAGCCTCGTGCAGCTGCAACACTCAAGCCTCTGTTTCTTATCAAGGCCTTCATTGCACCAGCTACTTTTCTTCCTGTGTCACTCTACTTTCACCTTCTTTTGCACATTTTCCTCTCTTTTCTATCACTGTACCCAGGTATTTGAACTCTCTCACCAGTTCCAGTCTCTCTCCATTCACTGTTACATTTCACTGGGAGTCACCTTCTCTCTCAATAACCATCACTTTACTCTTTTCCACATTTACTCTCAAAGAACGACGCCTACAGACATCAGCAAAACTCTGCACTAGCCTACCAAGTTCTTGTCTTGTACTTGCAAGCAGTACTGCATCATCAGCATACAACAAATTTGAGATATTCCATCCATCACCAATACTTGTTGACACGTAAGGAGCACGTATGGTTTGGTTATATAGTTACCACCCAGCGTTGTAAATGGTTTCGTGGCTTACAGGAAACCATTTGGCTTGTCACTCAATGTAAAGCCATATATACATTGAACAACCATGGGGACATCACACAACCTTGTCGCACGCCCACACTGATTGTGAACCATTCACTTAGATGCCCATTAACCCATACACATGCTTCACTACTATCATAAAAACTCTTGACGGCACCTAACAGCTTACCCTGTACACCGTACATGCGCAAAATTTTCCACAATCCTCTCTGTCCACTTTGTCATATGCTTTTTCCAGATCCATGAATGCCATAAACACCTTATGGTCCTTCTTCCAAGCCTTCTCTACTATCTGTCTCACTGCAAATATTTGGTCCACACATCCTCTGCCACTCCTAAAGCCACCCTGTTCATCACTCACTATGACTTCTGATATCTCTCTTACTATCTCTATAATAATTCTTCCATATACCTTCCCTACCACACTCAGTAATAATAATAATAATAATAATAATAATAATAATAATAACAATAATCTATCTATCTATCAATCTATCTATTGCCAGACACCATAATCCCGTAAGGGGTGGCCATTAGACTTTGAGTTATTTGTTTTATATGGAGGGGCACTAACCCTCCACCAACCCACTTGTTGACACGTAAGGAGCACGTATGGTTTGGTTATATAGTTACCACCCAGCGTTGTAAATGGTTTCGTGGCTTACAGGAAACCATTTGGCTTGTCACTCAATGTAAAGCCACCTGTAAAGGAATGAAAAGTAATAAAGTGACAGGAAAGATTGGAGAAATAAGAAGAGAGGAGGGCAGGCACAGAAAAAGAATGATAAAGGCTAAGGAAGCAGTAGGCAGCACTACATGAAGTGAGTGGATAATAATAATAATAATAATAATAATAATAATAATAATAATAATAATATATAATAATAATAATAATAATAATAATAATAATAACAAAAACAACACAACTTCCTACAGGAATGTCGGAAATTACAATAATAACAATAATAATAATAATAATAATAATAATAATAATAATGATAATAATAATAATAACAGTAAAAATAATAATAATAATAATAATAATAATAATAATAATAACATCCATCCATCATCCATGCAATCATACGTTGCCCTATGATGAGCGTAGGAGCCCGGGGCTAGGCAAGTTGGTCCTGACATTTAAGATGAAAGTGACCAACCTCACTCATCCCTTAGTGGCATTACGTGAGCAGTAAACCCCAAACATCCCTTGGATATAAACATACACAGGCTCAGTCCGACTGGAGCGCCGTAATTACCCACTAAACCACCAGGCGCCAAAATCTGGTTATATGGTTACCACCCAGCGTAGTAAAAGTTTTCCTGATGTACAGGAAACCATTAGACTTGTCACTCAGTGTAGAGTCACCCACAAGCAGAAGGAAGAGGAAAGAATGAAGGGAACAAAGACAGAAGAGGGACCGTAAAGTCGCCCTTAGGCAGAAGGAAGAGGAATGAATGAAGGACAGAAAGACAGAAGGGGATGGAAGGGAAGAAGGATGGAGGAGAGGAAAGGCAAGACACCCGAGTAGCAGCACTATATCATGAACAACATACCTCTTTATAAATGTATAGTCCAGTGGTAGGCTGTGTTACGAGGCTGAATCCCACTATGACGGATTCAGAAAAGCTGAATCAAATCTCCCAGTGGTGTGTGTGTGTGTGTGTGTGTGTGTGTGTGTATATATATATATATATATATATATATATATATATATATATATATATATATATATATATATATATATAAAGGAAGGGGGGAAATGAAGGGAAAAAAAGAAAGATAATGATTAGTCTGGTGGTAGGTTACGGTATGGAAGACACTGAACAAGAGCGAATGTACAAATTCTCTGTCTGTCTGTTTGTCTGTCTGTCTGTCTGTCTCACACACACACACACACACACACACACACACACACACACAAGCTCCTTCACTACAAATTGGTTCTTTTGATTTCCGTCCTAAACAGGCAATTTTACCCCGATTTATCCACTATAATACGTTTGATCAAGTATAATAATAAACTAGAGGCGTTCCCAAGGGGGAACTCACACAAGCCGCAAGCCGATACATATCTAGCGCGGCTCCGGAATATGACCTTGACCTTGACCTTCTTTCACCATTTTCGAACTCGTCCGAGATTTTCATCCTTAATATACACCTGTAAAATTCTGTGATGATATCTTATTGTGCTAACACACACACACACACACACACACACACACACACACACACACACCGCTCGCTTGTGCAGTGGTAACGTTCTCGCATGCCATCTGGTAGACGGGAGTTCGCGCCTCTCTCAGGTTGCGAAAAGTTTCACTGACGAAGTGGGTGGTTATTGTCCCCCTTGAGCAAGGGGACGGGTGTGTGCGTGTGTGAAGGTCACAGCCTTGCCCTTAGATCGGACTATATGAGCTCTCAGCTCCCTTCCGGGAGGGTAAAAGCTGACGATCACGACCATCAGGTGATCCTGACCGACCCGGTGAATTACACACACACACACACACACACACACACACACACACACTGAAAACAACACCAGCTTCGCTCTCGCGGCTGGTAAAAGTATGGAGAACGTGAGAGGAAGAGAGAGAGAGAGAGGCGTGGGGAGTGGGGGGGGGGAATATGAAATGAATTTATGTAAAAATTGTGAAAGAATATTAGTTGACACATACGGTAATATTTAAAGAGCTGAGGGGAAGCACGATGAAAATGCTCTAATGTGGTGTAATTGGTCTGGTGAAATCAAGAGTAATATGTGTACTTTGGGCCACTTGCCAGTTTTAGACACGTAGTCACGTTGGTTGAGGAAGCTCCCTAATGCCTCTATGTGATTATTTTGGCTATAACACCTTACTGCCTTTGTTCGTTTTACATAGATCCTTCCAGTAACGCCAAAGACTGCATAACTAGCGTACAGATGGGTGCTAACCATTCATATCCAAAATTAAATCGCTAAGGAAGAGGTGTTATGGAGCTTCCTTAAGGAACGAGAATACGGGCCTTAGGCTACAAGAGCCCGTACTCCCGTTGTCATAAAGACTTTGTAGTTACTTGTAGAGAAGTATATTTTAGACTTGTGGTCGAGCGGCTTTTATATCTTGTAGTAGCTTCCCCACCAAATGTCATGAGGTGACAGGAGAGGTAAAGAATAGTATGGGACTATTTTTATTTGTCTTGGAAATATTAAACACGGAACGAGTATAAGTCCCGGGTAGCTACCTCCCTGTCTCGCTATCTCTCTCTCTCTGTTCTAAGGCTAATCTCCGTCTCGACCTCTCTCTAGGGTCGCTTGTCTCCTTCTAAACTCTCTTTCCTAAAATCTGGTGTAGCAGGGGTGTGTCACGTGTGTTCCTCATGGTTACCAGATCTTTGTTCACGAGAGGACTGCTGACAGCTAACTGCATCATCTCCTTACTGGCCGCTGTCGTCAGCTTTCCTCAGTGTTAAGAGTGTGTAAGCATGTTTAGCACTGCTCGATTCTCGCAGACACAACACCTTCTCATCATCTGACTCCCTGCTTCTATCTATCTATTTAACTATCTATCTATATAATATGTAGTCTTTACCACACTGCTCGGTCGCGCGAAAATGGCGTACCATCGACATTTAATAGTTATAACATATTAATACATACTACATACACATTATAATGAACTTATAAGCTAATTAAGTGAAATACATAATATTGTAAAGTAACATAATTGTATGAATATTGTATACATATATTATTCATAGTAAATAGTGATTATTCAGTAATATTACATTTTAAATAAGTTGTATACATATTTGAATAAATGCAATGGTTGTTTTATAACACTTTGTAAGACGTGCATGTACAACAGACGTATGCATATAATTGTGCAATGGTAATACTGTTAGGTTATACATTACATATTTGAGTTATCACTTTAGTAATGTCTAATATTTCACCTAACTTGTATGATGATACTGGTAATACAGAATTGTTCTATAATTGTATGACTTATAATATTGTACTAACATTGTGGTACTACATAATTGTGTTGGCCTTATAATTGTAGTTACATTTTGTTAATGCAACTATTACATAAGTGTCTTGGCCTTATAATTGTAGTTAAAGTTACATAAAAGTTACATCTTGTTAATGCAACTGTTTTGTCGTTACATAATTGTTACATATCGTTTGTAGGTACATAATTGAAGTTAGTGTAACATAATGCAATCGTTTGTCGTTACATAATTGTTACATATCGTTTGTAGGTACATAATTGTAGTTAAAGTTACATAAAAGTTATATCTTGTTAATGCAACTGTTACATTAATTGGTACATATTGTTTGTAGTTACATAATTGTAACAAGTGTAACATAATGTAATCGTTTGTCGTTACATAATTGTTACATATCGTTTGTAGTTACATTATTGTAATATGGAGTAACAAAATTGTAATAACTGCAGTCCTAACATATGCTGCGGTCGATGATAGTGATGATGTGTCATGCCACTTGTTTGTGGAGACACAATTTGCTTTTTTGTTTGTAGTTTATGTGGTATTTTGGCATATATAGTAACATTTACACTTATTTTCATTTGTTTGTTATGTGATCTTACTTTATTTCTCTTTTTTCTTTCTTACTTTTTCTTTCTTTCTTTTTTTTTTTTTTTTTTTTTTGTATATTGATTTTCTATAGTTTGTTTTTCTTCGCTTGTGTACGCTTTTTCCATGTTCATGGTTGCATAATTACTGGCTAATTTCCTTGTGATACTTTTTTTTTAAGTTTACGGTAGTTTATATTGCACAGATATTATAAAATGATATTATATAGTCCCATATTTTGTTATTTTATATAAAAAAAATATATACACTATATGCAGTATTAACTATACACACTGATTTGTTGTTCACCTGTACCTATCGTGAGTAATAAGTGTGTCAGCACTGTGTGGAAATCATTGTCTTCACGATTGTGTTGAAGATGTTCACTCTTGCTAACGGCATTTGTGTTGGCCATTTTTTTTTTTTCTCTCTAGTTTACCTTGTAACTTAATTTATATGTTTCCACTAGGTAGCTTTAATTAATAAATGTTTAATACAGTTCTTTTAATCGCTCACTGAGTAACTGTGATGGTATATTTTCTTTATCGCTTGTAGATGTACTAATGTATAGTTGTATATATGAAACACGTATTTTATGTAGGTATAAATGGTAACACTCGTTGACAGTAAATAAATGTTATAATAAATGAATGAATATATACAGTGTAGAGTATTTATTGTTGGTGCAAGTATTTAATGATTGAATTATGAAGATAATTGAAGTAGGTATATGAATTTAAGTTGTAACTATACAGTACGTTTTATATGTTTGTGCAGATGCTTATTGTCTATCACTGTGTATTGTATGAATGAAGTAAATATGTAACTCACTAATTTTTACCGTGGTGGGAAATGGTGTGAGTGGTGTTGCACGTGGTGATAGCATTGTCCTTCGCGGGTTGATTGGCGCGCTGTCGTCTCAGCACATGGTGACGTCGGCTTCCCACACTGGTAGCTGTGGTGAGTGAATGAGTAGCGATGAGTAACTTGAGTGAAGACGAGTGAGTAAGATGAGTTGTGAGTCGTGTCTCACTCTTCGTTTGTTTGTTCCGTTTTTCTATGTCGATGTTTTCTCGGTCCTTTTCTCTAGTGATTTACTCGTTGTGGGATGAAGACTGCCGCTACTTGTAGGTGCGTGTAGAAGATTATACAGACGACGTAGAGTCGTTAATTGTAGTTGATTGTAGATGGCTGTAGTTCGCTTATTCGTCGTAGACTTGTAGACTATTTTGCACTGTAGGCTGTATTTTGTAGGATTCAATGTAGAACTGATGCTAATCTTGTAGTCTCGGTTGCTTTTGTAGAAATTTGCTTTTAATTCGGAGACGATGTCCGCAGATTTGCTGGTTTGTCGTTAAGCTACTTGCAAAGCGTCGAGTGATCTCTTGACCTCTGCATCAGCGTAATGATCTGGGAGACGGAGGGGGCTGGATGGAGAGAAGTGTCAGGCGCTGATTTTGTTGTTTGTTGAGAGAGATATTCTTGTTTTCAATCTTGATATTTTGTAGGAATTTAATGTTGATTCGTAGACGAGGTTCATATACGTTCGCTGCTACCAAATGTCATAAATGACATTTGGGTCATCCCTCTTCTTGACCTCCTGCCTGTCTCCTCTCTCGACCTCTCTGTTCTAAGGCTAATCTCCGTCTCGACCTCTCTCTAGGGTCGCTTGTCTCCTTCTAAACTCTCTTTCCTAAAATCTGGTGTAGCAGGGGTGTGTCACGTGTGTTCCTCATGGTTACCAGATCTTTGTTCACGAGAGGACTGCTGACAGCTAACTGCATCATCTCCTTACTGGCCGCTGTCGTCAGCTTTCCTCAGTGTTAAGAGTGTGTAAGCATGTTTAGCACTGCTCGATTCTCGCAGACACAACACCTTCTCATCATCTGACTCCCTGCTTCTATCTATCTATTTATCTATCTATCTATATAATATGTAGTCTTTACCACACCGTCGGTTAAGGTGGCTCCCTATCACCTCTTCCTTAGCGATTATTTCTTGGATACGGCACGTTAATATAAACTTCCACGTTATATTTGAAGAGTATGGTGCGATTGCAATGATATATAAAACACAAGAGGAAAGTACAGGGTAATTAGCAAAATAAATCGCTTACGAAGAGGTGTTGGGGAGTTGGGGAGCATCCTTAACTGATGATAATTCTGGCCAAGGAAACTGACACTAATAGTTTCTTTAGCATCAGCATTAGCATAATTATGTAAACACCACATGAGAATAAAAAGCGTTTAGAATAGATAAATATCACGTGATAATAAATAGTGTTTAGAATAAGTAAAAACGTGAAAATAGCGTTTAGAATAATATTACGTGAAAATAAACAGAGCTTTTATGATGGTAGTGAGGCACGTGTAAGGGTTAATGGGCATCTAAGTGAATCTTTGACGATCGGTGTGGACGTGCGACAAGGTTGTGTGATGTCCCCATGGTTGTTCAATTTGTATATGGTTGGTGTGATGAGAGAAGTAAAAACACGAGTAATAGAGAGAGGGATGGCGTTGGTAATGAATGGTGATGAATCGAATATCTCAAATTTGTTGTATGCTGCTGATGCAGTACTGCTTGCAAAAACCGGACACGAACTTGGTAGGTTAGTGCAGAGTTTTGCTGATGTCTGTTAGCGTCGTGCCTTGAGAGTAAATGTAGAAAAGAGTAAAGTGACGGTTACTGAGAGAGAACGTGACTCCCAGTGCGATGTTACAGTGAAGGAAGAGAGACTGGAATTGGTAAGAGAGTTCAAATTCCCGAGTACAGTGATAGAAAAGAAAGGAAAATGTGCAAAAGAAGTTGAAAGTAGAGTGACACAAGAAAGAAAAGTAGCTGGTGAAATGAAGCCCTTGATAAGAAAAAGAGGCTTGAGTGTTGCAGCTGCACGATGCTTACGTGAAGGAGTGTTTTCGTAGTGCCAACTTTAACATATGGATGTGAGACTATGGTGTGGCATGAAAATGAAAAGTCAAGAGTAAGACCAGTGGAGATGGAACTGCTGAGGAAAGTATGTGGAGTACAGGGGGTGAATAGGTTATGAAATAATGTGATTCGTGAAAGATGTGGAGTGAGGAAGTCTGTGGACACCAGAATCGAAGAGAGTGTACTGAGATGGTATGGTCATGTGGAGAGAATGGATAACAATAGAGTGGTGAAAAAGGTATATCTGAGCTAATTTGAAGGAAGGAGGAGGCGTGGTAGGCCAAGGAGAAGGTCGAGAGATATGGTGGATGAGTGTGTGAGGAGAAAGAGGTTTGGAAGTCGGTGAGGCTAGGGAACTGACAGGAGATCAAGCTGGCTGAATGAATGTTGTGAGGAGAAGTGCATGATCAGGGATTTGGCACCCTTTTTTAAAGTGGCAGCGTGCGGATTTACTCAATCGGTTACTTTTATGTGATGCTACAGAACGTGGTTTCCGGGGGCTTGAATAATGAGTGAATGGAAGCGTGGCCCATTGGTTCGGGCAATTTCGGGCTGTCTGGACAATGATACTCCTCACCCTGTCCAAGGGTGGGAAAGGAGGTACGGAAATTGATGATGATGATGATGATGATGATGGTGATGATGATGATAATAAACAGCGTTTAAATTAGGTAAATATCACGTGAAAATTAAAAACGTTTAGATTACGTAAATATCACGTGATAGTAAAGAGTAAGTTATCACGTGGAAAATATCTTTACTACAGCATAAACCACTTACTGAACTAGAAGGCACTCAGAGAATGCAGACAACCGCCAATGCCATTGCCAGTAAAAAAGATCCGTTGAGATACTGCGCGGAATACATGGGATCCGGATCCGGCCTAAAATTTAATCAATTGTTACTTGACCCATGGCTCACCGTTCCACAAAATTTCATTTAAAGTCTTTGAGAACTTTTGGAGATATTGTGCGAGATACATAGGATCCGGATTCGGGTCCTCCCCCAAATTTAATCAATTCTTTGTTGGCCCAATGGCCCACCTTCCACCAAACTTCGTTGGAACTTTTGGAGATATCGTCTGGACAGACAGACAGACAAACACAGGTGAATCATAACCTCCTCCGACTTAGTTGGCGGAGGTGATAATGTTACGCTTCGGTTTAGTTGTAAAAATGAGAAATAATAATAAGCAGTTCCACAAACATATGAAAGGTGGACGGTCTTCGATATTATTGTTTCCCTCTTTGCTTCAGTACGGCCTCGGATAATCTCGTCTCCTAAGAAAGCTTCCTAACACTTATTCCAAAGCGATTTATTTTGCATATTACACCTTGCTGTCCTCGTCTGTGTTACTTAAAACATTCTCACATCACCACATTGCATAAATAACGTACAAAATTATACTAATCCTTAAAAATAAATAAATAAATAAATAAAGAGCTAGGGAGCCTCCTTAATCAACAGAATACGGGCCTAGGACCAGTATTATCGTTTCTTAGGGGTGCTCCCTAACACCACTTCCATAGCGATTTATTTGGTTATTGCATCATGTTATCCTCTTCTGTGCTATTAAATCGATTTCATTATAACCATACTAGGCATAAATAACGTAGAAAATTATATTAACTAACCAAGTCCAAAAATAAATCGCTAAGGAGGAGGTGCTAGGGAGCCTGATTAAGTGACGAGGTTAGGGGCCCTAATTAGGCGTAGATTTTCGTCCTTTTGCAGCATACTTCTCATAATTTTAAGGCACAACATGCCATTAGTAGCCTACGCGTGTACATCCCATCCCTAGCACTTCTTCGTGACTATTACCATATTCTTGTGTTAATTTAGTCTTACGGCTCAGTATTAACGACGGATGGCGATTTGACGCCTACTTACAGTGAACAGAGTATCGGAAAAAAAAAAAAGTACATGCATTCGTTGCAAGGGGTCTCCTAGGCGCGTATTCTCGTCGGACAAGGAAGCTCCCTACTGTAATACCTCTTCCTAAGCAATTTGTTTTGCATATTATTTCGTTTTATCCCCTTCTGTGCTATTTAAATCATTCTGATATCATCATACTCGGCATAAATTACGTACATATTGATACTGACCTGCCATGTCCAGAAATAAATCGCTAAGGAAGAAGTGCTAGGGAGCTTCCGTACCCGACGAGAATGAGAGCCCAAGACCTTTACTTCTTGTCAGAAAGCCCCCAGACACCTCTTCCTAAGCGATTCATTTTGCTTCTTACTCCTTCTTATCCTCTTCTGTGTCATATAAATTTATTCCAGTACCACGATACTCACCATAAATAACATGCAAATAACTAGCCGTATTCAAAAATAAGTTCCCTTAGGAAAAGGTGCTAGGGAGCCATAAATAGCATACAAATTGATACTAATCAGCCATATCCAAAAATTAATCGCTAAGAATGAGGTGATAGGGAGCTTCCTTGCTTGGACAGTAGGCTTGATACAATTATTCGGTAGGAATAAAGAGAATATGCTTTGTGGGGGAATTAAAGTGGACATAAACTGACATGGAAAGTGGACATAAAGGGGAGCATGGAAAATGGTGACAAAAGTGAACAAGGTAGGCAATAAAGTGGTCATTGAAGTGCCCGTAAAAAGTTGGAATAAGACATAATAATTAGAAAGTGGGCCTAAAAGTGGACATAGAAGAAAGTTGGCATGCAAGTGGGCATAGATATTGGAAAGTGGCGTATAACTGGATACGGAAAGTGGGCATAAAGTGGGCATAGATACTGGAAGGTGGCATAAAAGTGGACATAGAAACTGGAAAGTAGAAGTAAAAGTGGTCATAATTTAGACAGTGTTCATAAAAGTGGACAAAGAAATTGGAAAATCCATAAAAGTGGACATACAAATTAGAAAGTGGGCATAAAAGTGGATATAGATATTGGAAAGTAGCATAAAAGTGGACTTACAAATTAGAAAGTGGGCATAAAAGTATGGACATGGAAAGTGGATAAAAGTGGACATACTGTACAAGTGAACTGAAACTGGATATAAAAGTGTAAATGAAAGTGGATAAAAAGTGGGCTGAAAGTGGATATAAAAGTGGACTGAAAGTGGATATAAAAGTGGGCTGAAAGTGGATATAAAAGTGGACTGAAAGTGGATATAAAAGTGGACTGAAAGTGGATATAAAAGTGGACTGAAAGTGGATATAAAAGCGGACTGAAAGTGGATATAAGTGGACTGAAAATGGATATAGAAATAGACTAAAAGTGGATATAAGTGGACTGAAAGTGGATATAAAAGTGGACTGAAAGTGGATATAAGTGGACTGAACATGGATATAGAAATGGACTAAAAGTGGATATAAGTGGACTGAAAGTGGATATAAGTGGACTGGAAGTGTATATAAAAGTGGATTGAAAGTGGATATAAAAGTGGATATTAAAAGTGGACATGAATATGGATATAAGAGTGGTCATGAAAGTGGATATAAAAGTGGTCATGAATGTGGATATGAAAGTGGTCATGGAAAACAGATATAAAAGTGGATACCGGGTATAGAAAGTGAATATGGAAAGTGGCTATAAAAGTGGACATGGAAAGTGGCCATAAAAGTGGACATGGAAAGTGAACATAAAACTGGACATGGAAAGTGGACATCCAATGTGGAACAGAAAGTGGAGGGAATAAAAGAGGACAAAGAACATGAGCATAAAAGAAGATATATATGAAAACCAGATATATAAGAAGATATGGAAAGTGGTAAGTGGATTTAAAAATGGAAGTGGAAAGTGGACATGAAAAGTAGACGAAATAATGGGCATGGTAAGTGGACAAAAAGTGGACGTAGTAAATATGGACTATTGATGTAGGCTGTCAGTGGATATGGAAAGTGGATGTAAACGTGGATAGAGAATAGAATATGAACATGAAAGTGAAAATGTGAACTTGGAAAGTGGACATAAAAGTGGAGAGTTGACAAAAGTGTAAAGTGGACATGAAAAGTGAACATGAAATGGACATGAAAAGCGAAAAGTGGACATGAAAGGCGAGAAGTGGACGTGATAAGCAAAAATTTGATAGTGGACATGGAAAGTGGAAAATGAACATCGACGAGGGACATGAAAAGTGGAAAGTGGATATAGAAAGTGGAAAGTGGATATAGAAAGTGGAAAGTGGATATAGGAAGTGGAAGATGGACGTAAGGTGGAAATTAGACATGAAAAGTTGAAAATGAACACGGAAGGTAAAAAGTGGACATGAAAAGTGGAAAGTGGACAGAAAGTGAAAATTGGACATGAAATGGACATGAGAAGTGCAAAGTGGAAAAAGGGCGTTGAAAGTGGAATGTTGACATGAAAAGTGAGACATGAAAAGTGAAAAGTGGACTTAAAAATTAAAAGTGGACATAGGAAGTGCACAGGAAAAGTGGAAAGTGGACATAAAGTGCACATGAAAAGTGAAAAATGATATAAGTGAAGAGTTGCACCGCTCCTCACTTCAGGAGATGTAAACGGATTTAAGTGGACAGAGAAGTGGGGGGCAAAAGGGAAGCCACTTAACCCCTTCAGACCGAGAATAGGCTTTATCCCTTTTACTCTAACGGCCTAAAATTGAACACTTGGCCACTTGCGAGTTTTAGGCCACAAGGAAGTTTAAAATATCGACATTGGTTATTTTCTCAGTATTAGCTTTAATATCGTGTATAAAGTCTCCGTGTGCTTGCAGGTGTCGGCCATGGTCACCTAATGGCGTTCTCCACTCTGCTCTGTATCTGGCAGCCTCCCTTTTCAGTCTCTTATCGCTGAGTTCACACTGTATGACCTCGTCCCAGGTCTTTCTGGGTCTGCCTCTCGTAACTTTGCCCCCGACCTTCACACTTCTCATCTTCCGCACCCAAATGTTTTCTTCCATCCTCTCCACATGTGTGAAAAATACCTTTGATGTAATGCCATGCACTTGTTGAACAATGTTATGTTACAGTACTATTGTGCCTTAAACAAGGAAACTATAGTATCGAAGACAGTACATCTTTTCGCAATGATTGAGAAACTGCTTATTGCTTTCCTTATTTACGGCTAAATCTCTCTCTCTCTCTCTCTCTCTCTCTCTCTCTCTCTCTCTCTCTCTCTCTCTCTCTCTCTCTCTCTCTCTCTCGTTTAGCAAGTACACGATAAAATGTCAAAGCTTATTTCACACAATATTTGTCTATTTTAAAAGTGATTTACGAGCATGCTAATACAACCACAATAATTATGTGTCGATATTTTCAGTTTCATTATAGCCCAAAACTCTCAGTTGGACAATTAGCCTACCTTCTCTCCATCTTCAATAGCAAGTTGTAACGATCAATTTGACTATTAGAGTATGGTGCTAGTCACGAAGAAGTGCCATGGAAAGGATACACAGGCGTAGTACCCTTTATATTTCAACTCGGCATAAAATCGCCATCTCTCTGTCTTGAATAACCAAAGATAGATCAACTGTTAGAATATAGGGCTAGTCACGAAGAAGTGCGAAGGAAAGGATACAGATTCCTTGTACAGTCTTTAATCTGCCACTGAGCTACGTGAATTCAGCTTCAAAAATACGAAAATCTTGGCCAAGTTAAGGTGAAAGAACTATAGATCTTTCCGTTTTCTTTGGTGTTATTAAATTTTAGGGAATCCTATAACATTGAGTCATTGTCGGACTTAGTAGTTGATCCAACCCAATAGACTGCAGGCTGATACTGTTCTCTCCGCCTGCAGTCCACCATCCATCATTCGGGGGATAGGGAGGGAGTTGAGGGACGTTTATATAACCAGGAGTCGTGCACATGGGCGTCCGGAGGGGGGGACAACGGGAGGCAGTTGATCCCCCCATGGAATTCGACGGCTTCAGTTCTTGTTCAAGGATGATTGAGTGATTTGAGTCCATTCATTCTGTCTCTATGCATTTGATGTAAGTCGTGTAACTCATGTAAGTATATGCCTATGTCTATTTTGAGTGTGTGTACTTTGATATATTTTAACCGCACATATATGTATAATTTCTTTTATTTTGCACCCCTCCCCCTTACAAAAAATCCTGCGGACGCCCCTGGTAAGAAATGTAATGTCCAGAAAACGCTCGTAATAGGCGATGATGCTACTTGAAGCCCAAATTACAATAAAGTAGATTTGCAGTTTCTTCTTGTCCAGAGAAAACATGGAAACTACATACCCAATCCTGTGACATACATGTTGATTTGAATGAGTTACAAAATAGTAGAAGGAGAAGGAGGAGGAGGAGTAACAGTAACAGTAGTAGTACTGATAAAAGTTAGCCAAAAGAATTTTATTGTAGCCGTGGTTTGAGTGGTATTACTTTTATTAGCTGATGAAAATTGAACCTATTATTTACTACACATCTTTCTGTAATGGTTTACATGAATATCCAAGCAAAATATATATACCGTAGTATTTACCTTGGCCTGAAATTGCCCTTTCTTGATCTTGAACGTTGAATTATTACATTTAAGAGTATAACACTAGAATGTGATGGTAGTCTCGAAGAAATGCAGTGGAAAGGATGCGGAGCCATAGCACTGTCTTATTCTCCCATTGAACCCCTTGAAACAAGCTGAAAAATTACGAAAATCTTCCAAGCTAAGGTAAAAGGAGTATAGTCTTGGAGCATCCCTCGACGACGAGTTGGTAACTTGCTAGAGGGGCTGAGTTTCCACATCTTATTAAAGATAGGTATGTCTAATTTTTAAAAGATTTCTTATCTTTGTGTTTTTATCAGAAGCAGCCCTGATTTCTCGTCTGTTGTATTTAGAAATAATTTGTTGAACTAAAACATTGACTCGGTTTTCTTTACTGCAACAAGTGTCATAAAGACTTTGTAGTTACTTGTAGAGAAGTATATTTTAGACTTGTGGTCGAGCGGCTTTTATATCTTGTAGTAGTTTCCCCACCAGATGTCATGTAGTGACGGGAGAGGTAAAGAATAGTATGGGACTATTTTTATTTGTCTTGGAAATATTAAACAGGTATAAGAGTATAAGTCCCGGGTAGCTACCTCCCTGTCTCGCTATCTCTCTCTCTTTCTGTTCTAAGGCTAATCTCCGTCTCAACCTCTCTCTAGGGTCGCTTGTCTCCTTCTAAACTCTCTTTTCTAAAATCTGGTGTAGTAGGGGTGTATCACGTATGTTCCTCATGGCAACAGATCTTTCTCACGAGAGGACTGCTGACAGCTAACTGCATCATCTCCTTACTGGCCGCTGTCGTCAGCTTTCCTCCGTGTAAGCATGTTTAGCGCTGCTAGATTCTCGCAGACACAACACCTTCTCATCATTTGACTTCCTGCTTCTATCTGTCTCTCTATCTATCTATTTATCTATCTATCTATTATGTAGTCCTATATTTGCTCGGCCGCGCGAAAATGGCGTACCATCGACATTTAATAGTTATAATATATTAATACATACTACATACACATTATAATGAACTTATAAGCTAATTAAGTGAAATACATAATATTGTAAAGTAACATAATTGTATGAATATTGTATACATATATTATTCATAGTTAATAGTGATTATTCAGTAATATTACATTTTAAATAAGTTGAATACATATTGGAATAAATGCATTAAAGTAAATTATTTAACTGTAATACAGTATGTACTTGGGATATTATAGTGAAATGCATACATGCAAGAATAAAAATAGTTTAAAATTAAGATTATTGTAAGAGTTATTAATATTTCATTCAAAGATAATGGTACTGGTCTGTCATATATGGGTCATTCTTCTTTGTGTTATTATTATTATTATTATTATTTTTTTATATATATAATTAATACTATATACAAAATATATACACTTCATTCAGGGTGGTTAACTGTGATGTTAACTCTCCCCCACTAAACAATGACTCCAAATTAGCAATTCTTGCATGCATTCTGTGCATGGCCAACAGCAATACTGCAACTACAATGCAGATGATTATAAAGACAGAAGGTGCTTGGCTATACACATAATATGGGTTGAACATACTCAAACTCAAATCTTCCCAGGGCTTCATTGTTTCATTGATCAGCTGCATAGTTTCAAACTTAGGTGAAGTCAGCTTAATACTTGTGCTCATGTTTAAGTTCATATCAGGCAGTGGGTGGAAATGTTTGTGTGTATGGTTGATAATGGCATAGTGATTGATGGTGGAAAAAGTAGACATGGATGGTGTAAATACCGCACAGTAGTCTGGTGCTATGTATAATCCTGAGGCTGATGTATGAGATGGTGGTATATCTGGACAGACTATGTAAACTGATGTGTTATGAGGGAAATAAAAACTGCGAGTGTCCAATGCGTTGATGGTGTACAAGTTTATCTGGAGCAAAAGTGAAGTTGCAATGATGATGAATATTGTTATTGCTGATGATAGCCATTTCACAAGGGACCGTATCAGTAGGCTGAAACGTGAAAATGTACGCAGGACAAAGATGAACAGCATGTAAGGATAAAAGCGGCACTTTCGCTCAATCGTTGACTCACTTGCGAAAGTGACAGTGTCTCTGTCTCTTGGAGACCATGATGAGTTCGGTGTCTGTGTTGATGTTGATGATGACTAAAGTGTTGTTGTTTCTATAGGGGAAGGGGTGTATTTGGTATACTGTGAACAGGTCTTCCGTGATGAATGGTACATGAACTATCACTGATGTTGGTGTTAGTGTTGCTTCCAAGTACGGGTAATATTGCATAAATTCCCTACTGCGGAACAATGGCTTCAATTTATGTTTATGTATGCCTTGACTAACTATCTGACGTAGCTCATGAACTGGGAGTAAGTCATTTGTGATCTTGCCATCACCAGCATTCGAAATTCCTTGCATAAGTGCCCTGAAATGATCTCTAGTGTTCTCTAGTTGTAGTAGAATCGTGTCAATATGTTCTGTGATGATGGAGAAGTGCTGGAAAAGAGTAACGTTGCCCTCTAAGTCATTTATTTTATCTATACTCTCGAGAGCTACGTTTTCTGCTTGTTTCAGATTTTTCACAATTGTCTTCATTGCCGAGTTCTGTCCTGTGATGAATTTATCCTGGTATGTTAGTACCTGAGCTATCTTATTAAATTTGTTGTTTATTTCTTTAAGGTCATCCTCTGTAGCCAATCCAAAGATGTTCCCAAGAATTGCGCCGCCCAGATCGAACAAACCGCGCTTTTGGCGAGTACGTGTGATGTTGTTCCTGTCGCTCAGCACCTCCGTTCCATAAGATGGGAGATCTTGGATCATGACGAGCATAGTTGACTTCGCCTGTTCTAGTTTCCATTTCGCTAACTTCACCATTTCATCCACTTCCTTGGTGATATGTGATTGTGAAACATAATTCCCTATCTTGAAGTCCAGAGTTCGCATCGGCGTCGCAAGTCTTTCTACATAAGTAGGTAAGTCATACAAGTAATCTAGACTTATTTCAGTACTCATGACGTCCTTGACGATTGTAGTCGTGGCCGTTGGAGCTATGAGGCATCCTTGTCGTACTATATGCTTGGGGTCTAGGTGCGCATATACTCTTACTATGTATAGGAGAATCCATAGCATAAGTCCCTTCATCGTAACCTACCGAAAAAAAAAAATCTATTAATTTCCTATAAAGCTGTGGTTGATGATAGTGATGATGTGCGTTACGGTTGGCTGTTATTTCATTTATAGAAGGAGTTTAAATCGATATTTAATTCTCGTAAATGATGTACTGTAGATTTCATTGGAATAGTTGCACCTATGTTCGATTGTTTGGTATATGACCTTAATTTCTTTTTGTAATCATTGTTGTGTTCTTGCTTGGTTTCTTGAGGTACGTTCACCTGTTCGGTTGTATCCGAGGCTGAATAATTATGTGATAATTCCCTTGAAACTCGTTTTAAATGGTCAATATGAACTTGTTTTTCCTCGCCACTTGAAAGTGACCTAATTAAAACTTTGTTTGCTTTTATGTTAATTACTCTGTATGGGCCCTCAAACTTAGGGGATAATTTATTGTCTCTCGTATGAATGACTCCGTAAACAATGTCTCCTAAGCTGATAGGTGAATCTTTTGCCTTCTTGTTAAATGCCTCCGTCATTTCTTCCTTGGACATCGTTAATTGTTTTTGCACTCTTTTGTGAATGTCCTGGAATTCACGTAAACGGAGTTTAGAGTAATCATCGTAATTGTATATAGGCATGCTGTCACCTTCTAGGAGCTCATATGGTAATTTTTTATCTGTGCCATATATAATGAAATGTGGTGTGTCACCAATGGATTTATTTATAGACCCATTAATGGAGGCCTCTACTCTGGGAATCCAATCATCCCAGCTTGCATAATTTTCACTGAGAATGTGTCGTAGCACATCTAATACCTTTTTATTTTGTCTCTCTACCAACCCATTCGATGCTGGGTGATAGGCCAAAACGTTAACCTTTTTAATGTTGTATTGTTTACATATTTCTTGTAAGATCTCAGAATTAAATTCTCCTCCATTATCACTTATTAATACCTTTGGGGTAGTAAAGCGACATATTACATTATCTGTTATTGCCTTTGCTACTGTCTCTGCTGTCTTATCTTTAATTGGAGCTAAAATGACATAACGGGAAAAATGATCCGTTGCTACGAATAAGTATAGGTTATTATTGTATGATAATGGCATCTTGAGTAAATCAACAGCGACAACGTCCCATGGTTGATGTGGTACTGGGTAATTACCCATCGGTGCAGGTGTGATTGGGTATCCTTTGTGTTTCGCACATGATTCGCATCTGTCTATATGATTGTTTATATCTCTTCGTAATGAAGGCCAGTAATATAATAGCTGGGCTTGGTTGAATGTCTTATCCTTTCCAGGGTGTCCTGCATGTGGGCTGTCGTGTATCATTCGTAATACTTGGCGTATCATGTCATTAGGTACTACCAATTGGTTAGTATTTCTTTGGCGTTTTGGTTGTTTAGAGTTAATTTTGTATAATGTATTATTGACCATTGTGAATTGTTCAAGTGGGACATGCAGTTTGGGTAATTGTATGTCATCTCCACTTTCTAACTTGTATATTACTTTTGACCATACTGGGTCAAGTCTTTGTGCCTTTGCGATATCCTCGTGGTTTGGGATATTTCCTTTGAGATCTAACGCCGCAACCTGAATTGTGTTCGGGTTCCTAGATAATGCGTCAGCTACTATATTCATTTTACCTTGTATATAATGTATTTGGACACTGTAGTTTTCAACTGTACATTTCCATCTTGCTCTCCTCCCAGAAAGGAGTTTTTCTTTAAACATACCCACCAGTGGTTTATGGTCGGTGAATAAGTGGATTTCGTAACCATATACCAAATCTCGAAACTTTTGTAATGCAAAAATCACTGCAAGTGCCTCTAAGTCTGTAGTGCTATAATTTTTCTCCGCACCTCTTGTTTGTCTGCTGGCAAATGCAATTGGTTGATTCTTTCCTCTTTTATCTTCCTGCATCAGTACAGCCCCTAATCCTTTAACTGATGCGTCTGTACAAATAAGAAATGATTTCGTGTAATTCGGATATGCTAAACAAGGTGCATTCGTTAGTTTAATTTTTAGATTGTTAAATGCCCTTTTTTGTTCTTCTTCCCATTGGAATACAGCATCTTTTTTGAGTAGTTGGAATAGAGGGAAAGCTATATGAGAGAACTGTGGTACGAAGGACCTATAGTACCCAGCCAGACCTAAAAATTGTCTAACTTCGTCAGTCGTAGTGGGTTCAGGAAAATCTCTCACTGCCTGTATTTTGTCATCAGTGGTGTGAATACCATCAGAACTTAATTTGTGGCCTAAGAAATTTATTTCCTTAAAGCAAAATTTGCATTTAGAAAGTTTAATTTTTAAGCCAGCATCACTAAGCTTTTGTAAGAGTAAGTCTAATTTCCTGAGATGATCCTTAATATTCTTCGTTGCGATAATAATATCGTCAAGATAAACAAATATGCCTTGTCCTAAAATTCCGGACAATACGTAATTCATAAGACGCTGGAACGTACCTGGGGCTGTCCTCAGTCCCATTGGCATTCTTGTATATTGATAATGGCCTCTGTTTGTTGAAAAGGCAGTGTATTTACGTGACTCCTGAGATACCGGAATCTGATAGTATCCGTTTAGGAGATCGATGGTCGAGAATATATTATTCTCAGGACCAATATTCTGTAGCATTTATCTGTAATATGGTCAGTATAGTTTAACATGTCCAGTGTGTTTTGTTATTGTGTATACTATTATGTGCATACTATCTCTTCACACCTAGAACTGAAGTAGTGATAGAAAGTTTGTAAATATAACATAAATCGCAGAAAAGGCACAACTATTTCTCTGTTTCCGCAAATTTATTCATTTCATCATTAAAATGTCCAAATGACCGACAGTGATCAGTCAGTAGGGTATCGTGTGGGTGAGCGCCAGGTGTGGACATATAGGTAAGGTCTATTGTTAATATATTTTCATGTGTTACATCACCATCCACTTTTTGTGGGCCCTTAGGTGGTGCGTCCTAGTACAATCCATGACGGGGGCTGATAATAGCTGATGAAATGAAGAACCAGTTAAACTGGATTAATCTGTTCAGCTTAACAGGCATAAAATTACAGTTCCCTCTTCAGTGCTGAGCTACAGTATGAGTTACTGACGCTAGAATACCGTGGTAGTCACGAAATGCGCTCACACCTTAGCTCACTTAATTAACTATATCCATGAGCGCTGTATTGTACATCATCACCGACTCACTAACCCCTTCGATCCGGATAACGTTCATTTTAAATAATTCTTCCTGTTGCCAGGTGATTATATTCAGCTTAGGAAAACCTCGAACTGTAGGGGTTTATTACACTTGTCTGTTGCTCTTCCTCCTCCTCCTCCTTTTCATTCTTCATCGTCTAATCATTCCTCTGTTTCAATTTCTTTTATCCTCCTCCTCCTCCTCCTTCTTTGACTACTGGCCCTAACTTGTCTTCCTGCATTTCACCATCTTCCTTTACGGGGTTAGGGAAGTAGCTGAGGGACGTTTGTATAGCTAGGCAGTGGAGCCGCCTGGTTATATTGGTGCGACCACATGAAGGCGTCCCTCATAAGTGACGTTATTTTATTTTTAGATTTTTCCTTTCACCAGATGATTTTATTCAGATAAGGGAAAGGCCTCTGTTACTGAAGGGGTTAATGAAGGCTGTATCTAACCCCTTCAGTTCGGAAAGTCTCTACTAAACTGAATAAAATCGTCTGAAGATGGTAGAAATAAATAGAAAACGGGGGGAAAGGCAAGCTAAAGATTCCCCCCCCCTCTCTCTCTCTCTCTCTCTCCCTCTCTCTCTCTCTCCATAAATTCCTCCACCTTTCTTTCTCCTTCCTTGTTTCTGTCTCAGCCTCTATTGTATCCTTATTCCTCTTTTTCTCATATTACTCTGTGTGTGTGTGTGTGTGTGTGTGTGTGTGTGTGTGTGTGTGTGTGTGTGTGTGTGTGTGTGTGTGTGTGTGTGTGTGTGTGTGTGTGTGTGTGTGTGTGAAGGAATCCATGAATCACTGTCGACTCTGGAGGTAGTGAGGATAAAATGCAGTATAGTCTCAAGGAGGACAGCCCAACACCCCCAGAAGGAGCCTACGGAGGGGCAAATAGAGCGCGACCTGACTCCGGGCGAAAGGGACATAAGTCCGCCCGGGCCGCGCACCCCTATGACCAGGAGCTCGCCCGCCGCCACCATAGCAGGAAAGCGAGACTACCTTCCGGGCGAGCCGACCACCACAACCACGGGGTAGGGCTATTACTCTAGCTCCAGTCAGCACCCTGAGATGGCTGGTAGCCGCTCAACCCTCCTACAGGAGACTGCCTGCAGCCGCTCTGGAGGTAATAAGGAGACGGCCAGTAGCTGCTTCTGCCTTCGTCAGGAGATGGCCAGAAGCCTCTCTGAAGGTGCCTTTAAAGAGATGGCCTGTAGCTCCCTCCTACAGAAGACTGCTGATAGCCGCTCTGGAGGTAACAAGGAGACTGTTGGTAGCTGCTCCTGCCTTTGTCAGGAGACAGCCGGTAGCCGTTCTGGAAGTATGGCCGGTAGCAGCTCCGAAGGTGCCCTAACAGAGACGGCCTGTAGCCGCTGGTAGCCGCTGGAGGTAACCAGGAGACGGCCGGTAGCCACTCCCGCCATCATCAGGAGATGGCTGGTAGCTGCTCCGAAGGTGCCCTCGAGTCGGCCTGTAGCTGTTCCCTTCCCCAAGCCACAGCCAGTAGCCAGGCCTATGCGATGGCCAGTAGCTGCGCCCCTAGAAGGCCATGGCCAGTAGCCGGGCCCTACGGCAGGAAATGGCTGGTAGCCGCTCCTCCATCAAGTGCTGACTCCCCTGCACAAGACTACGACCCAGAGGGAGGCCCCAGCGTGAAGGACTACTGGAGAGGCCCCGTAACCACCACCGGGCTCTCCTCACTGCAGCCGGTTCCTGAGAGGACTCGCATGACGGACCCCAACAGAGGCCGACACTGCAGCTCACTCCTGATGGCGTCCCCGACCACTGGAGACCGCAGCCCACGGGACATCCAGACTGCCCCCAGGACCCCTGGGTGGGACATCCCTACACTCCGATGCCGGAGACCCTCGTCCTCCAACAGGCGCCTGAGCAAGAGGTTCAGGCAGCTGTTCGGCCCCAGCCCAGAGGGCCAGACTCCATCCCTAGCCCCGAGAGTACGAGACCCTTCACTACCAGCAGCCCTGGACGAGAGAGGATGTCCCTAAGCGTGATCCCGTGGCTCCTGAATACGGAGGCCCCCAGCGGAACTCGGCCCTGTCAGTAGTTAGGCCGAGTTGTTCCCTCCTCCCTTGTACCTGACCACCATTATGCCCAGTCCCGAAATTGAGTGACAGTGAAAGCACAATGAAAGTGATAGTGAAGCAAGGGCAGAACAGGTAATTATCAGCATAAGGGAAGTCAGAGAATTAAAAACATCAGTGTTAGTGTAGAAGAAAGGTGGAGTAAATAAAGTAACAGTGAGACAATGAATACGGCAGGGCAGTGGAATAAGTGTCTGTCTGAGTGAACATGCTATCATCTAATGATATAGCCCCACACTAAGTTCATACGGAGGCTCCAGTGCAAGAACAATAATTAACGACACGACAGACTAACAAGTTAGACTGCCAACAGTGAAAACAGTGCCACGGCCCTAGTGAACAGAACTCCACCCAATAGATAAAACCTAGATTTCCCCTAAGTGACAGTATTTGGCTCCACTGCTCTAGGACTCCTGATTATAGTGCTGTTCACTTTACCCGATCTTGTCCCGAGTAGTATCCTGCGTGATACTATCACCCACAATCTAGGCCTAAGGTTTATAATTGTTCAGTATAAGTACTTTTGTGACATCTACCTGTTCCACTTGTAGAATTTAGCAATACACATGTAAGGTTGTTGCCTTGAGTTTTTGTGTCCTGCTTCTCTCTTATGTGTCTAAGCCCTGGTCTAGAAAAGGAAACCCAGCTATACACTAGGCTTTAGATGGACGGGAAGCCGACCCTAAAACACCCTAGCATTACGGAGGAGTTTTTGAAAAGAAAAGAAAAAGAATATTCAATACAAAGACAATGCAGACACAAGGAGCAAAATTTTGGGAAACCATTAAAAGCCAAATCCAGGAAACATCTGGCAACCTACCAGCTGAACTGTAAATCGACTAAGAATGGAGACGAATTTAGAGAAGATATCATATGTCCTTCGCATTCTCCGTCTTAGAAGAATACGGCATATTTAAAATGAGAAAACGCTGAATAAAAGAAATATCAATCCACTTAAGAATTTCTCGAAAACTGAATTCAAGTGCAAAACACCACCAGAGTTTGCAGTGAGGTGGGTGGGGTTGGGAGTGACTGAAACACTGCGTGGGTTCACGTCGTCGACAGAGAGCCTGTTGTGCTTGGGTTAGTACGACGGGCTTGCAACTGTTTTGAAAAGACCTTGAGCTAGTGTGTCATAGTACATAGCTATCCCAGAGCCAGAGTGTTTGTTTTGGTTATTTAGAATGAATTTATATTAATGTACAATAGAATATTAAACAATACATATTTGTGCACAGAAGAAATTGGAGTAAACTTGTTACTGTACATTACTACATACCTATTCCAAGGCCAGAATAAAAATTTACTATAAACATGTATTATTATGATATAGAATATTTAGCATCATATTATTATACTGTTGAGTATTAAAATAAACTCATTGTACTGTAGAATATCAGAATTAATTTTTACCACTGTACTGTTGATCACTGGAGTATGTGTCCTGTGCATGATCCACGTTAAGTTTGTCCATCTCAGAATAGCCAGTAAGTTACCTATACATGGTAGTTCATATATAACACTCCTCATCCACTCCACAGGTTGGTTTCTTGTGGGGACGACTCAGCGTTATCAATGTCTTGTGTACCTCATTCGTGACCTACGCCCCGCGCCCACACCAGCAGATTGAGCCTTCCCTGTGACACAAGATATCGCCAGGTGAGTTTCTAGTGAAGCGCTGTTTACGCACCACCCTGTATACCAAGTAATAGACTGTCTTTTGTGTGTAATATATGTCCCAGAATTGAAAACTGGCTGCCTGGATTGAGAGATGTGATTGAGTACTGAGAAGTAGGTTGCTGCTGTTGTTGCTATACCCCAGTGTATAGCCGACTAGACCCGTCAACCACAGGTAAACAACTGTTCTGTGGGGTCGTCCTACAGGCACAGTATGGTAAATCTGGCGCTCCCTTGTGGCAGACAGTGCCTCACCTGGGTCCTTCCCACACCAAGGTCCAGGGAAATATGGGAGATTGACACCCAGGTGGCAGATTGCTACCATATTTAGCCAAAAGGAGCGGACAGCTGTCCAACTAACTTTACCAAGTTTGACGGCTCTAGGCCAAAGAACCCTTGAATTATCGCAATTGTAAAATAAGTCAGATCAATAATAATATTCATCAATCCATCCATCATCCAATCCTACGTTGCCCCATGAGAAGTGTAGGAGCCCGGGGCTCGGCAGTTGGTCCTGACATTTAAGATGAGAGTGACCAACCTCATTCATCTCTGAGTGGCATTTCGTGAGCAATAAACCCCAACCATCCCTTGGATATAAACCTTCACCGGCTCAATCCGATTGCAGCACAATAATTACCCACTAAACCACCAGGCGCCAAAATTTGGTTATATGGTTACCAACCAGCGTAGTAAATAGTTTCCTGGTGTACAGGAAACCATTTGGCTTGTCACTCAGTGTAGAGTCACCCATAGGCAGAAGAAAGAGGAAAGAATGAAGGAATGAAAGACAGAAGAGGGAGTGTAAAGTCACCCGTAGGCAGAAGGACGAGGAAAGAATGAAGGAAAGAAAGATAGAAGATGGAAGGAAAGAAGGATGGAGGAGAGGACAGGGCAGACACCCGAGAGCAGCACAACATTGAGTGCGTGGATGGTGAGCGCCCTCACCTACCACAAGATGACAAGAACAATAAAACGTCCCATAGGGATGTCGGAACTTAATAATAAATAAATAAAAGGATAAATACTCGCCTGTGTCGCTAAATCATTAGGTGGTGGCAGCAGGCAGATAGGTAGGTAACTAGGTAAGCAGGTAGGTAGACAGGGATGTGGGGAGGGGGGTAGAAGCCAGGTATGTAGAGAGTAAAGTAGGTAACGAGGTAAGAAGGTAGGCAAGTAGGGAGGGGGATGAGTAGGTAAGGAAGGAGGTAGGTAGGTAGGTACGTAGATAGATATGGAGGTGGGTTGGTAGGTAAGTAGTTTAAGTAGGGAAAAGCAACGAGAAGTGCAAGTTAATCCTGTATATGCTAGAGGAATAATTTGCACTGTAATATATCGTATTTAAAGTATCACATTGCCTAAGTGAGTGGCTGCAAAACCAGTGGTCATCGCCTAACAAAGAATCCACTGCACACGCCAAGGGTCATACGAAACTTTATCTTCGAGATCCTAACATCTGAAGGCAGTAAGAATTGTATCAAGCACACAACTTTGTCAATAATAATTGTAGATGTAGTAGTTGTCGTAGTAGTAATGGTAATAATAATAATAATAATAACAATAATTCATCATTATCCAGACCTCCTTTCCCACCCTAGGGAAGGGTGAGGTGTAACAACTTCCAGACAGCCAAAGTTTGCCCAGTTCAATGGGCCATGCTTCCATTCACTCATCATTCAAGCCCTCGAAATTCTGGCTCCATCCAATAGGCCAAAAAAAATTTCAACACGTTCTGTAGCTTCAGATATACCTATCTGATAGAGTCAAGCCGAACGCTGCCACGTTAAAAAGAGGTGCCAAGTCCCTGGTGATGGGCTTCTCCGCACAAAATTCATCCATTCAGCTCAGTACCTTAGCCTCACTAACTTTCATACTTTTTCTCCTCACACTCCTCCACCATTCCTTCATCTTCTTCTTGGCCTACCTTGCCTCCTCCCTTCTTCAAATTCGCTCAAATATACATTTATCACCACTCTATTGTCATCCATTCTCTCCACATGACCATACCGTTTCAGCACACTCTCTTCATTTCTTGTGTCCTCAGACTTCCTCACTCCGCAACTTTCATGAATTACATTATTCCGTATCCTATCCACTCTTTACTCCACATACATTCCTCAGCAGTCCCATGTCCACTGCTCTTACACTTGACTTTTCATCTTCATGCCACACCGTAGTCTCACAACCGTATGTTAAAGTTGGCACTAACACTCCTTCATGTAAGCCCCGGGCAGCTGCAACACTCAAGCCTCTGTTTCTTATCAACGCCTTCATAGCACCAGCTACTTTCCTTCACCTTCATAGCACCAGCTACTTTCCTCCCATGTGTCACTCTATTTTCCATTTCTTTTGCACATTTTCCTCTCTTTTCTATCACGATACCCAGGTATTTGAATTCTCTCACTAATTCCAGTCTCTCGCCATTCACAGTAACATCACACTAGTAATCAGCTTCTCTCTCAATGACCACCACTTTACTCTTTTGTATATTTATTTTCAATGCACGACTCTCACAGACATAAACAAAATTCTGCATTAGTCTACCAAGTTCTTCTCCGGTATTTCCAAGTAGCACTATATCATCAGTATACAACAAATTTGAGATATTCCATCCATCACCATTCATTACCAATGCCATCACCCTCTCCTTTACTCGTGTTTTTACTTCTTAAAATGCCCGCCGAGACCGCCACAGGACCTCCCACCTCACCACCCCCCACACCACCGCCGAGCCGCCACCCCACCACCACCCCAGGAGGACACACAGGTGAGGCTAGTGACCTTGGGCAAGAGGGTCATCGGGACATCCCGGCCCTGAGCCCCTATTCCTCGCAAGTGCCCCAACCCCAGGCGTTCAGACAACCTGAACTACTGTGCGGGCGGGGTAGTGACCGTCAGACCAGGGGTGGGACTGAAAAGAGGTCAGTCCCAAGTAGCACCGTCTTGATGGTCTTGCTACACCCTCTAGGGCAGGAAGAGGCCCAAGGCTATGGCCTTAAAAGAGAAATAGACACAGGCTACGGCCTGACAAAGTGTGTAAAGGGGAAGGTGACCCCAGGCTCCGGTCTTAACACGCTGAGGAGAGAGAGAGTTGCCTGTGTGCATCCCTCTCCAGTTGTACTTTGGCTACGGCCAGAATACGGTCCAGGGTAGAGAGACCCTGCTACCGTACGTGTAGCGCTACCCAATTACGGAAGCGGCGACTCGGGGCCGGCCTCTCGCCGGAGCAGACGGGTGATCCCGTTTCTCCGTTAGTCGATTCCCGTACGGGCAGACACTCAGTTACGACTGGGGCACGTACCAGGGTGGAGAATTCCCTGACGGTAGGATCAGTCCGTATTGGAGAGAGTGCGGCCCTCGTGCCCCTCACTCCGGCTTGTTCCCTACTGCGGGAGGAACACCACGCTGACGGCCGCTTGCCTCGGCGAAAGGGCGACCCCGATCACCCTACTGGTGTCCCTCGCACGCTGGACAAGTTCACGGCACCAGCCGAAGTCCATACTAGGGGAAGTGGAGCCCCACCTCAGCCCAATGAACACACTCAGGGAACCACGAAGAGCGTGAGTCTCCCTCAAGCCTCTCTCCCTCCGGGGAGCCCTTCATCGCCATCCAGGCTTCTTGGCCAAGCGGAGGCGTTAGAGTGGTGGCAAGGCCTGATTGTGGAGTTACCGCCCACACCCGGACGCTCCTTAGCACTGTTGGAGCCCTACAGGAGTCGCTGCCGCAGCCCAGCCCTGACGGCGCCTCTCCCCTTGAGCACCTGCTGACCCCGGATGCCCAGGCCTTCCACCACGTTCCCCGACGACGGCGACCTAGGCTCTTTCACGCCCCGGCAGAAGAAGAACCAGGCCCGAATCCTCCGCCTGTTCGGTCCTAGTCCCGAGGGCCCCCGATCAGGTCGAGGCCCCCAGACTACGAGGCCTCCCTGCACCCCACCAGTGCGGCCCTAGGAAGGAGCCGCCCCTCAGGTCGAGGCCCTAAACAAGGGAACCTCCCTGGACAGTAAGTACTAGTGACCCAACTACCAAAGAAACACGGGTAGAACAGTGAAAGTGACAGTGACCCCTAATACAGTGACAGTGATCCAATGCACAGTGGCAGTGACCAATAAAAGTTATGTTAAACAGTGATATCGGAGTAAGTCGTGCTTGAACATTAAACAGCTCAGTTCCCCCTCTCAGAAAGGAAGCGGGGAGTTTTCTGTGGAGTCAAAGGTAGGTGTGTGAACGAGCCGAAAAGCTAATGAAGTGCTTCCCTGCGACTAGGTGACGGTGTCGGATGTCGCCACACGCACCCTACCTTTATTATAGTATCATATCCCCCACAGACTCCCGATCACAGTGAATATAAGTGAGACTCCCCCGTTTATTATTATCCACCAGTGGCACGACCAGTGTTCTCGATTGACCATCGCAGTGAAGTGATATCTCTCCTCAATAACAGTAACCCATATCCCTGACTGCCCTGTGCCCTGTGCAAAAGTAGATTGGATCCAATTATAAGTGTATTATTGTATCTCTGTGTAATTGTGTACCAAATGTTGTGTATGTAGCGCTGTAAGGGATAGAATTTAAGCAATAGATGTGATTCGGTGTACTGTCTCTTTTTATGCCCTGTTCCTTTGTTAGTGCATTACATCCGGTCTAGCCAAAGGACCCCGTCCAGTGCTCGTGTTTTTACGACGAGAAGTCGTCTTAAAAACACAGCATTACACTTCTCTCATCACCCCATCCATATATATATTGAACAACCATGGGGACATCACACGACCTTGTTGCACGCCTACAATGATTGTGAACCATTCACTTAGATGCCCATTTACCCTTACATATGCCTTACAATCATTATAAAAACTCTTGACTGCACCTAGCAGCTTACCGTCTACACCGTACATGCACAAAACCTTCTACAATGCTTCTCTGCCTACTTTTTTCGCATGCTTTTTCCAGATCCATAAATGCCATAAACACCTTAATGTCCTCATATGCCTTCTCCACCATCTGCCTCACTGCAAATATTAGATTCACACATCCTCTGCCACTCCTAAGGCCACCCTGTTCGTTACTCACTAGGATTTTTGAGATCTGTCCTACTTTCTCCATAATAATTCTTCCTTATACTTATCCTGCAACACTCAACAGACTTGTGCCACGATAATTCTTGCACCCACTTTGCTCACCTTTATTTTTGTACAGGAGTACAATTACTGCCTTTTTCCACTCTGCTGGCACAGTTTCACTCATCCATGCCTTTTTCAACAAGTACTTCATTCCGCTCTCTCCACTATACTTCATCATCTCTGCATACACCACATCAACCTCAGCTGCTTTCCCATTTTCAGCCACTTCACAGCACTCTTCACCTGTGCAAGTATCACGTCTCATGGCACTGCATTCCTTCTCTGTACACCCCCAAAACCAATCATGTCTACAGCCGCTCTGCCCTCTCCATTCCCATTCATCAGACTTTAAAATACTCTTTCCATCTAGTCCTTACTTCATCCCCATGGGTCAATAATCTACCACTTACATCCTTCACACTATCGCATTTCTTTCCATTGTCACTTCTACATTTCTGCACCTCTTTCCAGAATAACTTTCTGTTTTCAGAGTAATTTACATTCATTTTTCATTCTAGGTTAATATGTATTTTATCCTTCACTGTAACTTGATCTGAAATTGCCATCCCTTCATCACGAATTCTGAGTTGTACGAGAATATTGTGCTAGTCACGAAGTACTCTGGAAAGGATGTACAACCTTAATAGTCCTTGTGCTACTGAGCTATGTGAAATTAGCTGCAAAGAAATGAAAATTTGGACCAAGTTAAAGTGAACAACCCAGAAAAGAAAGAAAGAGAAAAAAATCTTGCCTCGTTTCAGTCCCATCTGGATGTACCTATGGACTGCTGGCTGAAATTGGCGTTATGTATTCCACCAAATTCCTTCTGGACATAGGAGGAAGTTAAATAGCTCCTCTGGCCATTCCAATCGACGCCACTACATGCTGGAGGACATCACCACGTATATCGCAACAGTTTTCTGACCTCGAGATGTAAACGTGCTAGGACGTCGCACCCTGAGGTCTACCAAAAATCTGTTATATGGTTACAAGGAGGGAAGGCATGAACGCACACCATACGGCGCTAACTGAATACTGAAGGTTGTTTTGAAACAATGATAACTTCACTTGATTTATTTATTTAGGAAGATAATTTTGTTGTTGGTGATGGTTGCATGTTGTTTATAAATTGTTCTGTTCAGTATCTTAGTCAATGGTGTGAATAGGTTGGGGCATCCAGAGAAGAGGTGCCATCGATAACTCGTCTATTTGCACCTGGAACTGAAACTGGCTTGTATTTGAAATAGAAAAGTTACTAGTCCTGTTTATCAGCTGACTAATCAGTGCTGACAGTTTAGTTTTTTCTCACAGTTTTTATATACTGGGTATTTCATTTTATTTACCAACAATTATAATGTCTAGTTACAAGAATCTGACGGTATTTTGAAGTTTTAAACAGTAAATGATGTTTTAACATTTTTAGCATTTTGTCTATTGATTTCAATTTTTTTTTTTCCGACAATCTAGCTTTTTTTTTTTCAAGTTTCGCGATTTGGCTGCCCCATCTCTAACTTAAGTGCTGAAAAGAAAAACCAGCTGAGCAGCAGCCCTGGTAACATCTCTCTCACCCTGCCATTTACCGGGACTCAACCAACTCAAGCTCCCATACCATTCCTTCCCACGCGACCACCATGAGGGGGGGAAAAGGTAAAGTGGTTCAGCTACAGGGTGGCATATGGCTTTCTTACTGGAGCTGATGACCACCCAGATGTCTTCATCTAAAGCTCCAGTATCAGGAAGCCTAACACCTTTAAGGATGGGATGTCGCTAGCTCATGGGGAGAGGAGGAAGTTTACCATCAACAGCGAAACTAAGGAGACAGAAGCTGTCACTTTCACCCGCCCTTCTGGCCTCCAAGTGTAGGGATCTAGTCACGCTCAAGCTCGAAGATAACACCATCGTTGTCGGGCTGCCACTGGCAAGGGCAGCATCATCCAGGGCTGAACTTTGCCTTCATTCAAATTGCAAATGTCAGCACTAAGAAGACCGAGCCACCTTTACCAAGCTGATCAGTTTGCTTGCCCACCACAACAAGCTGTCCCAAACTTCCATCCCTGTAGAGGCAATCACCTGTTCAAACCGCCTGTCCACCTTCTCCCCTTCGGCCACGAGACGTCATCTTTACTGCAATCGACCTAGGGACCACCCCAAGCCCAGCTACTCCTGCCAGCCCAGGAAACGACAACGTGATGGAGGAGCATTCTGACTGTCCTGCACCATCATTACCACCTGCCGTTTCTAAATGTAAGAAAAGGAAGAAGAAAAAGATGCAGCATGATGGGGGTGCACCATTCACAGTACCACCTGCCTTGTCACCACTGACTTCTGTTACCGTCTATGGCAAGATCTTGGCCATTATACTATCACTGGACAAGATCACCAGGTACCTCCTCACCCTCACCGACTTCAACCTCAAGCTCCTCAGGGACAGACACACTGAAGACCAGGAAGTCTTTTGGGACCTGGACGACGCACTCACCCAGAGCTTCATGGTCAAGACCCATACACCAGAGTATGAAGCAAAAGTCCACCGTGCAGCTGACTTATCACCAGAAGTGGCTGCCACACTTCACTATGTAACAACGAAGTTCCTGCCATAGACAGGAACACACGGACTGGGTCCGCCTTATGCCAAAATGCACATGTAAGGGTTGCACAACGAGTATGCCCTACAACAGCATCAACCTTATATGCTGAAGATGGCCGCCTTCACATGGTGACACCATACAACCAGGCAGCTCCACTGACTGACTGGTCATTGCATCAGGGTGGCACCAACAACAGC
Organism: Coenobita brevimanus; assembly: GCF_032717465.1. Lineage (NCBI taxonomy): Eukaryota > Metazoa > Arthropoda > Malacostraca > Decapoda > Coenobitidae > Coenobita > Coenobita brevimanus. The sequence continues at coordinate 21,680,993 of NC_137034.1, forward strand.
CGAGGTTCCTGTGGTGAGCATTTCTGTACATCTACCCAGGCCAGAAGCCCGCCATTTTGGTAGTTTTAGCCATCTTGATACTGCCAGTAATCTGTCATATGCATATTGTATTGCCTGTCATATTAGTGTACTGTGTAGTATTACAGTGTGTGTCCTGTGCAGGATAAACACTGTATATGCCCATCCCTGAAATGCCATTACCCTGTCGTGTCTCGTAAAACGATATGCTAACTGTCGTGTGAGTAATAAATGTGATAAATTGAAAACTGGCTGACTGGATTGAAAACTGTAACTGGACACTGCGAGTTAGGTTGTTTATATTGTGTTATCCTGCTATGTCTGGCACACAATGTACTGTAGAGACTGTGGTCTAGCCGAGCAGGCCCGCCGACCACAGATAAGCAACTGCATCTATGGGGCCGTTCTACAGGTACAGTAGGGTACATACACCTTGTAGAAATCCGGCATCCCCTTGTGGTAGACAGCACCTTATCAGGGCATGACTGATCTGTTCTCTATTCTTCATAGTTTTTTCATCTCTGTTAACGATAAACTTGCACATATCTTCAGTTTTATTTTGTATTAGTGGTTTTCTAATATTTATCTACTGTTAGCCTTCTGTACAGTATAATAATAACAATAATAATAATAATAATAATAATAATAATAATAATGACAGTATTGCGAAGGAGGAGGAGCTGGTCCATACTTGTTTTTATTTTTTTTTAATCTCCCCAGTAACTAAGCTACAGCAGTTTTTTGCTTTCTTGACTCCGAATAAACATGAATAAATCTTAATTCCTGCATATTAAGTCTTATATTGCAGTATGACTACGTATATATTCACTATATGAACATCTTAATGTGACGTCATGACCAAGTTGCTTCTTCCATCGCCAAGACGTAAATTTAACGTCAAAACTGCTTGGTCTGAACTTATAGGATCCTTGCCAGTAGATCAACTGTTCTTACCGGTATACATCTCGGCAGCTAGGCAGCTTCCAGTTCTAGTATGACCACAGTGACATTTTCACATACAGGACAAACCGTATTTAAAAAAAAAAAAAAATACGGCTTCCTGGACTGGGTAATTAAAAGACATACAAAAACGCTCACCACAGGGAAAAAAACAAAAAAACGTTGCTGGCACAACCCCTGATGCAATGACCAGCCAATGGAGCTCCCTGGCTCTATCGGTGCCGTGGTGTCACCACGTGAAGGCACATAAGGACATATTCGCTGAGGATGTCAGCCAAATCGCTCAGCTTGTACAAAAAGCTAGACTGTTGCTAAAGATAGGCAAATGAAATCGATAGGAAAAAAGTGCTAAAAATTTTATAACCACTACAGGGTTTAAAACCCCTAAAGTATGGCTGGATTCTTGTATTACAATTTACACACACACACACACACACACACACACACACACACACACACACACACACACACATCTAATGGGAAAATACTAAATGTTTTCATTTATTTGTCTAGCCGGCTGATAAATGGAGTTACTGGCGTTTTTCTGCTAGATCTATTTGCCTCAGTTTAACAGCAATTTTAACACCTGGCAGCAGGAAGTCAAGTGGTATTTTAAATATTTATCTATATTCTATGGATTCAGGCACGTCTCCTAGAGATTTTCTGGCGTTTTTGGTGCTTAGCAACATCGTAGCTGTTTTTGAGAGAGTTTAGCGATAATTGAAACATTTTGGCAACACTGCTGATGAGAGTTCCAGGTCGCAGAGGCTTCCAGTATTTAAGCCACCCCTTACTCATTAACAAATTCATAGGTTTAGCATGTAGGAATGGTTACTGTGCATGCCAAGAATACTCTTAGTATAATTATAATAAATTGTTGTAAATTGCGAGGGTTTGTCTTGTAGGGCTATAATTTGGATCACTGAAATTATCAATATATAAATGTGCTTTTTCTCTTTAGGTCAGGAATATAATAATTTCGAATACCACATCGTATTGCACAACACGTAACTTACGAGGAAAGCACCCAGCAAATAGTCCCCATACTGCGACACGCAACTTCTCGATTTCAGATGCAAGTCCGTTTCACTTTCAGTTGCAAAAAGAATGGGGTTATCGGCACCTCTTCTCCATCTACTCTAGTCTATTCGCACCCATAACTAAAATAATAATTAAAAACAATGTACAAACACCACACAAATATGATTCTCAACAAAACTTTCTTTCTACACAATTAATTGAAGCGAAATTATCAATGAAGTTTCAAAATATCCTTCAGTATTCAGTCAGCGTCATGTAGTCTGCTATCGCTCTATGCCTCTTCGTAACCATATAATAGATTTTTGATAGGCTTCTCGCTGTGACATCCTAGCACGTTTGCATCCCGGGGCTAGAAAACAGATGTATTGACTGTGGTGATTCTTATGCACCCTACATATCCCCCAAAGGAACCAACTTGGATCCTCAAGGGTGCTGGAGGGACGTCTTTATGTGCATGGCGCCGACATGACTGGACGGAGCTCTTGACTCCGAATAAACATGAATAAATCTTAATTCCTGCATATTTAGTCTTATGTTGCGGTATGGCTAAGCATATATTCACTATATGAACATCTTAAAGTGAAGTCATGATCAGTTTGTTTCTCTCATCTCCAAGACGTTCAAAATTTAACGTCAAAACTGCATGGTCCGAACTTGCAGGACCTTGCCAGTACTGGTATACATCTCGGCAGCTAGGCAGCTTCCAACTCTAGGATGATCACAGTGACATTTTCACATACAGGACGAACTGTATTAAAAAGTAAATGACGGGTTCCTGGACTGGGTAATTAAAAGACTTACAAAAATGCTCATATCATCATCATCATCATCATCATCATCATCATCATCATCATCATCGTCATCATCATCATCATCATCCGGACCTTCTTCCCCACCCTTGGGCAGGGTGAGGAGTAGCAATGTCCAGACAGCCCAAATTTGCCCAGTCCAATGGGCCACGCTTCCATTCACTCACCATTCAAGCCCCCGGGATCCTGGCTCTATCGGATACGCCAAAAACATTTACCACATTGTGTAGCTTCACATAAATGCATCCGGTAGAGTCAATCCGGATGCTGCCACGTTAAAAAAGGGTACCAAATCCCTGATCATGCACTTCTCCTCACAACATTCATCCAGCCAGCTCGATCTCTTGTCAGTTCCCTAGCCTCACCGACTTTCAAACCTCTCTTCCTCACATACTCATCCACCATATCTCTTCACCTTCTCTTTGGCCTACCTCGCCTCCTCCCTTCTTCAGATTCGCTCAGATATACCTTTTTCACCACTCTATTGTTATCCATTCTCTCCACATGACCATACCATCTCAGTACACTCTCTTCGATTCTGGTGTCCGCCTACTCCCTTACTCCACATCTTTCACGAATCACATTATTTCATATCCTATCCACCCTCTGTACTCCACATACATTCCTCAGCAGTCCCATCTCCACTGCTCATACTCTTGACTTTTCATTTTCATGCCACACCATAGTCTCACATCCATATGTTAAAGTTGGCACTAACGCTTCTTCACGTAAGCCTCGTGCAGCTGCAACACTCAACAACGCTCACAACAGAAAAAAAAAAATGCCCGTTGCTGGCAAGCACCACCCCTGATGCAATGACCAGCCAATCTGGCTCTATCGGTGCCGTGGTGCCACAACGTGAAGGCACATAAGGACATATTCGCTGAGGATGTGAGAGACAGGTCAGCTAAATCGCTCAACCTGTACTAAAAGCTAGACTGTTGCTAAAGTTACATTACAAAATAATGAATTTGATAGGAAAAAAGTGAAAACATTTTTAAAATTTACTACAGCTTTAAAACCCTCAAAGTATTGCTAGATTCTTGTACTATAATTTGCACACACACACACACACACACACACACACACACACACACACACACACACACACACACACACACACACACACACACACACACACACACACACACACACACACACACACACACACACACACACACACACACACACACACACACACACACACACACACAACCCTGGAGTATGCATCAGTAGTCTGGAATCCTCATCTCAAAAAACACATAACTCGTGCAGTTATATTGGTGCCACTACGTGAAGGCGTCCCTCTCCAACACCAAGGGGTTTATAGCGAATGGACTCATTTCAAATTCCTAATTCCTTGCAGCTCAGTTGGTGGACTGGTGTAATCAGATTGCAGGGTTGATATGGCTAGTTATTAAGGAGACTCATTCCTACTCCGTAACTAATAGTTCACTTTGATTTGATGGTCAAGTGTAGTCAGATTGGTGGGTTGATTTAATAGAAACAAAAGAGACTCATTTCTACTCTATAACTAAGAGTTTATCTTGGTAGATGGCCAATTCTACTTGGATTGGAGAATTGATTTGACTAGTAATCAAGGAGATATGAACAGTAAAAAGAGTTTGTCTTGGCTGATGACCAAGTGTTGTCAGACTGAAGGGTTGGGTTGATTACTAACCAAGGAGACTTGTTTCTACTCCATATCTAAGAACTTATCTTGGCTGATGGCCAAGCGTTGTCAGACTTCAGGGATAATTTGACTAGTAACCAAGGAGATCCATTTGTACTCCATAACTAAGTATGTACTTAAATCGGTTGATTTCCCAGTGTAGTCAGATTGGAGGGTTGATTTGGCTAGTAACCAAGGAGAATTACTCCAGCCCAGCAGCTAAAAGCTTATCGAATTTCATGCATTGGCTCATTTCCGTCAGATAAAGACAGTAGCGAAGCCTGTATTTAACTCCTAGTAAAGGAAAAAATAAAATCGAAAATTGAATATAATCGCATGGAGGGAGCGAGAATTACCTGGAAGTAACGAGAATTGCCGGAAAGTAGCCAGTATTGTCTGGAAGGAGCTAGAATTGCCTGGAGGTAGCGAACATGAAGTAAAAATATCATGGAATTAGTTGCTGCAACCCCAGGCTCATCTGACACGTGAACCCGGTGGACTGCATTAAAGTTGCCCTCATTCTGCACTCCACCATCCTCGTTTTGGGGGATAAGGAGGAACTAGGTGGATATTTGCAGAACCAGGCCGAGGAATTGCCTAGTTGTATTGGTGCCACCATGTGAAGATGCCCCTCTCCAGTACCCATCATTACATCAAAGAGATCAAGGTGATAGGGTTATGGGTTTCAGGCTGGCATAGATTTCGTAGCACGTTTTCCATTGTGATTTATTTTGGACATTGCCTCCTTGTATCCTCTTATAATAACTGGGGCAAATTAAGCCTATACTGAACGATATAAATAACATATAAGAGAATGAGACGCTGATTAGGAGTGTGTATTTGAGTTAGGTGGAAGGCATTGGGGAAAGGGAGATCGAGGATGAGATTGGGGGATGGGTAGTGGGATATATGAGAGAGGGGGTCTATGTGAATGAGATGGAAGTGAAAGGGGAAGTCGCAGATCGAGGATGAGATGGAGGGATGGGGTGGAGATCGACGATGATATGGAGGGATGGGGTGGAGAGGTATATGAAAGAGAGGGGTTTAAAGTAGGAGGAGGGGTAGTTAGATCATTGAGGACACGGTGGCATGGAGGCGATATCGTTTGTGGCCCCCTGCCTTTGGCAGTAGATAAGATAGGCAGATAATTTTGCCTTAGTAAATATGTTTTTGAAAAATATGCAATGGAACTTTGTTTGGCAAAATTGACCTCAGTTAAGAAAAGTACGGTAGAATATTAAATCAACTTATACTGACCTGAGAAAAGGTTAGCAGAATTTTAAGTGGCCAACGATACATTTGGTAAAGTCAAGAAGACATAAATAGTATCCATAGTGGGTTTTCCCAAAAGCAAAGTCTTAAGTGGTCAAAAAACGGTCTTAGAAAGTGTTGATGGAGATTTTAAGTGGCTATAGTTGACAGAGAAAAGTGAACTGTATGTACGAGGCAAATGATTAGATAAGTGAGCAGTGAAACTGACTGCCCAAAACTACTTAATAAAATGTGAACACTCAGAAATTCATTGTGTGAATATAGAGCATTAAGTGGTCTAAAGTGACCTCAGAAAAGTGGAAGATAAATTTGATGTTACTTAAGAAGACGGAGCAGGGTATCGTATGTGGTCGGAATATTTATGTAAAATAAATAATAATTGGCATGAGAATGGTGAACCACGATATTTGTGGTCCAAAGTGACAAAGACCTGAACAGAAAGTTTCAGTGAGCAAAACCGACCTTACAAAAGTGAGAGAGAAAATTTTAAGTTAACGATATTAGCAAACCTCGAATGGAGAGCAAGGAAAAAAAAATGACTGGTTAAGTAATTTCAGAGGAAGACGAAAGAGATATGCACGGGGCGAAAAGTTAAGAAATGCCGGTACTTGTTACTAAACCTGATCAGAGAGAGAGAGAGGGCGGGAGGAGGGGGGGGGAATTAAAGTAAATAAATGAAAAGAAACTTATTAAATGCGCAATGGGCTGTTGACGATACAATCGGCTAGTCAAAAATACTGTACAAGGAAACCTCATAATTCACATAAATATTGAGGGGGAAGTGGGCGAAAATTAGAAAGAAGAAGGAGGGGGAGAAGAAAAGGAAATGGGAAGTTGAGAGAGAGAGAGGGGGGGAGGGGGGGCGGGAGGGTGCAATGTGGGGAAAGAAAGAGTGAGAAGAGGTGGAGAGGAAGGGGTGGTAAATGGGGAGGGAGGGAGAGGGGAAGATAGGGTAGAGGGTAAGGGAGGGAAAAAGAGGGGGGGAGAGAAGGAGGGATAGGGTAGAGTGTTTGGGTGGGAGGAAGAGAGGAGGGTGGATAGGGTAGAGGGCAAGGAAGGGAGAGAGGAGGGTGGGTAGGGTAGAAGATAAGGAAGGGAGAGAGGAGGGTGGGTAGGGTAGAGGGCAAGGAAGGGAGGGAGAAGGAAGGGGGGATAGGGTAGAGGGTATTGGAGGGAAGATAAGAGGGGGAGAGGAGGGGGGATAGGGTAGATGGTAAGGAAGGGAGGGAGAGAGGAGGGGGGATAGGGTAGAGGGTAAGGGATACGTGAAGGAGAGAGGGCGGGGATAAGAATAACACAAATTTCAGAAAACCAGACATCTAAGGTAATGAGTTCTGATTTCTGTAGGGCGTCAGGCGTGTTGATACAATAGTCCCTCCTTGAAGGGTGTGGCAGTAGTGTTTATATAGGCTAGTGTTTTGTAGAACATGGTAAGAGTGTTGTTGTTGTTATTATTATTATTATTATTATTATTATTATTAAAGAGACAATGAATGGAGCAAGGAAAAACAAACGAAATAAAAAACCAATTCCATGTGCCTGAAGGCATCCTCCCTTCATAAAATATTTATAACAACTGGATATAAAATTGAAGTGGAATAAATGTTTGTTGGAAGCAACTCCCAGGAAGTGAATTCCAGAGAGTAGTAGTTCTGGAGATAAATGAATTCTGATAAGCAGAGGTTCTGCACTGTGGGGGAGAGAGTGTCAGTTCATGGGCGCTCCCAGCTGCCCGGGTATTTCGGGAGAAAATGTGAAGGGGAGGCACAATTGAAGCAAGTTCGTCAGAGCACTCACGGAAAAAATATCGGTAAAATAATGCTAAGGAAGCAACATCTCTATGTACTGATAATGGAGGAAGGTCCTGTGTGATGGCAGGATTATTGCACAATCGAATGACCTTATTTTGACTTTTGTCCAACTGCCTTAATACATACTTCTACTACTACTACTACTACTACTACTATACTCCTCCTCCTCCTCATCCTCATCCTCATCCTACTATACTACTACGACGACTACTGCTGCTGGTACTGCTACTACTGTTATTACTGCTCTCTCTCTCTCTCTCTCTCTCTCTCTCTCTCTCTCTCTCTCTCTCTCTCTCTCTCTCTCTCTCTCTCTAACACACACATACAACCCTCATTCTCTTCGCCTATTTCTTATCCACCATGTATAATGAGTGTATAACCAAGTATGATATATAACCAAGTATTGTATATAACCACGTATATAACCAAGTAAATATCCAAGCATCTAACCAAGCGTATAACCAAGCATATAACCAAGAATATAACCATCTGTATAACCAAGCATCTAGCCAACCGTATAACCAAGTGTATAACCAAGTGTATAACCAAGCGTATAACCAAGCGTATAACCAAGTGTATAACCAAGTGTATAACCAAGTGTATAACCAAGCGTATAACCAGTGTATAACCAAGTGTATAACCAAGTGTATAACCAAGTGTATAACCAAGCGTATAACCAGTGTATAACCAAGCGTATAACCAAGTGTATAACCAGTGTATAACCAAGTGTATAACCAGGTCTGATATATAACCAATTTTATAACCACCTGTTCTTCTTTGTCCCCCAGACACCAAATTCTGACCAGCAGTACAGGAAAATCGTCTGAGGTAAGTGCCAGTTTTCCTTTGTTGTGTTTCAATGCCTTCGTAATACACACACACACACACACACACACACACACACACACACACACACACACACACACACACACACACACACACACACACACACACACACACACACACACACACACACACACACACACACACACACACACACACACACACACACACACACACACACACACACACACACACACACACACACACACACACACACACACACACACACACACACACACACACACACACACACACACACACACACACACACACACACACACACACACACACACACACACACACACACACACACACACACACACACACACACACACACACACACACACACACACACACACACACACACACACACACACACACACACACACACACACACACACACACACACACACACACACACACACACACACACACACACACACACACACACACACACACACACACACACACACACACACACACACACACACACACACACACACACACACACACACACACACACACACACACACACACACACACACACACACACACACACACACACACACACACACACACACACACACACACACACACACACACACACACACACACACACACACACACACACACACACACACACACACACACACACACACACACACACACATAACGCATACAAGGAAACGCACACATACATACATACATACATAATACTTACATACATACATGCATGCATACTATATGGAAACAAGCACACACACATACATTCTTACATACGTACCCGGTATCTACATACATTCATACATACAAACACATACATACATACAAACACATACCGGTACATACAAACAAACAAACACACACACACACACAAACACACACACACACACACACACACACACACACACACACACACACACACACACACACACACACACACACACACACACACAAAACATGCACTCATACACATCTATATATACAATACACATATATTGGAAGACAGACAGACAGCAGACAAAATACATTCATACATACAAAGAAAGACACACATACAGACATATAGACAGACAGGAGAGAGAGAGAGAGAGAGAGAGAGAGAGAGAGAGAGAAAGAAAGACACACATACAGACATATAGACAGACAGGAGAGAGAGAGAGAGAGAGAGAGAGAGAGAGAGAGAGAGAGAGAGATTCTGATGGTCTTAGGGGTGAATTACAAGACATTTTCGCCCAAAAGGTCTTCAGTAACTATAGCTCCGATATAGCCCAGATTTGGACCCATGTATTTATTTATTTAGAATTCCCATTTGTATCATTCCCCATAATTTCCCAGTATCGTGCCATCTCAGACGATTTTATTTCCCTTCATTATAAACTTTTTTTTTATTTAGAGGCGGTGGCCGAGTCGGTAGTGAAGTGGTCTGGGGACAGGGGGTGATGTGAAGCTACTGATCTACCATAAGACTCATCGACTTGTACTGTAAAAACACTCCCTCTAATACCAGTACACCAGTCGTGTGTGAGACAGCCCTAGCATGTATTTAGAGAGGCCAGAGGGTGTTAGTGCCCAAGTGGTAACATGCAAAAGCATCTCCGCTAATACCAGTATGCCATTCCTGTATGAGACAGTTCTAGCATGTATTCGATATAGACGATGGGTGTAAGTGCCCAAGTAGTGACATGTGCAGGTGTTTGGTACGTAAGTAGACTGCTGGGCCTCAGGGAACGGGCTCTGAAGCAAATGGCCAGAGTCGGACATATAAAAAAATAAGAAAGGCGCAGGTAATATAAAATTTTCTTGAGCTGACTAAAATAAAAAATAAAGGCCCCCAAAATCATGATGTTGAAATTCCTCTCACGATTTCGAGGTACAGCCATCTTTACTTAACAGGGTGAGGAAATCCATCCATCTACCTCTCTATCTGTCTATATATCTATCTATCTCACTGTCTGTATGTCTGTCTATCTATCTGTATATTATTATTAATTAATGTATATAAATGCTTCTCATCCAGGGTGATACGTAAACAGCACCCCACTAGAAATTCACCTGGCACTGTCTTGCGTGTTTCGGGGACGGCTTAGCTGCTGTGGGTGTGGCAGTGGGGAGAAGGAAACTAAAAGATGCAGTACAGACACTGATACCACTGAACCGTTCCCACAACACACAAGAAAGCGGCGGAGGGATGGCGTTATATAGGGACCAGCCTGTGATATCTTTGCCGGATTTCCCTTGCTGTTGGCCTTATATATTTTTTTTTTCATGTTTTATTTTTTGCTTTTTGTTTTTCTCTATGTGTATAGCGTGTATAGATACTGAGAATGTGTATGACAAGGTGAAGAGGGAGGGAGTTGGAAGACTGTGTGTGTAATGTGTATGTATGTGTGTTTGTGTGTGTGTAAATGTGTGTATTTATGTAGCTATGTATGTGTGTATGAAAGCCGTAGGAATTAGGAAGGCTTTGTATATACTGTATGTATAAGCATGTGTGTCAGCAGGAATTGGGAAGATTTTATATAAGTATGTATGTAAAGCCACTCAATGCTGTAATGTTCTAAAATGACTGTGGTTATGTAAGGCTCTATATACGTATATATGTGTTCGAATGTATGTATGTAATGTATGTGTATATGTATGGATGTAATCACTGAATGCTGTAAAGTTTCTAAAATGGTAGGAATTATATATATATCTGTTTATCTAATTATCTATCTATCTATCTATCTATCTATATGCTCGTTGATCAGCAAGACGGACCTCCTCCCCCCTGAAAATCAGACTGACTGGAATCCTCTCACCCAGGTCGCCTGCCTGAAGAAGATCATACAAGGTATCACCAAACTGATAAGACTGGGTGTTGGCGTTGAGCATCAGAAGGTGACGGTAAGGGGTCACATCTAGCCGATCCTTTGTGTCCACGATAGGAGGGCGAGGTGGGCTGCACTCCTCTGCCTGAGGAGGGGGGGACTCATCAACCTCCTCCACGGCCGAGGAGCCTGTCAACGCATCCTCGGCCATGGAGACGGAATCAGAAGAGTCCTGTCCCTCCTCGGGCACTGACTGCAGTTGGTGTACTTCAGCAACAGTCTGTATCTTGGCCAGGTCTGAATCAGGGTACTTGATCGGTGTAGCAGTCTTCCTATTGAGGGGAGCATCCAGCCTTAGCCTCTTCTGTAGTGTTCTGCTGGGTGAGCAGCAGGTAACTGCTGCCAGGCCTGATGCTCCTGGCAGTGAAGGGCAAAACTTACATCGCGGGCGAAGCACTCAGGGATGACAAAGTGAGGCAGCCGCAGCCCATTCTCAAAACTTTTGAGGAGGAGAACGCGGAAAGTCCCCTTATCATCCCCACAAAAAGCCGTCGCCTTCGCGATGCACATTTCCATGATGGTGCTTATCTCCCCAGGACTCCCAAGACCCCTGGCTTGGCCCCCCTAGGCTGCGAGACGCCACTGTACACGGGCAGAGCCCTGCACGGCTACGCTCTCAAGCCCAGTGACATCCCGAGCCTCAGGACCATTAGGAGTCCCAAAGAGACTAAACTCCACTGTCTCGGCATCCCCAAGGGAGCGTTGGAGATTCCATGGGTTTGGTTCAATGACAGCCTGGCGGTGCACGAAAACATAAACGACAGTATCCTGGTACCTGATGAAGCCATACCCCGCCCTGACGTAAAACCAAACCACAGTTCCCCTGATCTTCATCTGGGGAGCCGGAGACTGTGGTTGGCTGTTCGCCCCCCCTCAACAGGTCGCAGGCAGTAGCAGATGTATCTGCCATCATAGTCAGTCGTCCTCCCCCCCCCCTCTCTCTCTCTCTCTCTCTCTCAAGTTGGTTCTGTCGTGGGTGGTTGCTTATATACGATTCAGGTGAATCAGGTGGAGACAGGTGGGAAGAGCTGATCATGTAAACTGATTGCTCACTGTCTGCTTTTTTGGCTAATCTTATATGGTGTTTTGATGATGGTAGGATTTGGAAATCTTCGACTTGTTTGTTTATTGTAGGTTGCTTTGTGATAATGTAGCCTGCCTCTAGAATCGAGAGACGGTGAGGGTCTTGTTCATTGTCTATTATAATGGTGTTCTCATTCAGGTGTTGTTGTGTCAGGTGGAAGTTGTGTTGGGTGACGTAGTGGTTCTTGAGGGCTCCATTCTGTAGGTGACAGGTGAGGCGCCTCGATAGTCTGATCCGTATCATTCCAGTGTATGAGTGAGGTTCATCCTCCTCACTGTTGCAATTATGCTGGTAAATGACAGTCCCTCTGAAGCGGCGTCTTGGTCACGGTGAGTCAGTTACGAATCAGAAGGTGGGCTGTTTTCTTTGTCTTGTAGTAGATGATGAGAGCAATATGTTGTTCCGTATCCGGCCACACCCGCTCACACCATCCACACCTGCCCACAACCACCCACACCCTCCCACAACCACTCTCTCCTGCCTGCATCCACCCACACCCTCCCTCATCAACCCACACCCGCCAGCATCCACCCACACTCGCCCGCACCTACCCACGCCCACCTACACTCACCCACAACCGCCCACACCAGCCCACACCCTGTGTTTAGTGTGGAGGCAACTTAAATTAAAAAAAAAAAAATCTAGAAATAACAAATAAAAGTCAAGATAAAACGGAATGGATTAACAATGTGAAATAATAAGAGCAAGATAATTACGAAGAAGTGCAAGAGGGAAGGTAAATTATAAGGATGTGAATGACGAAGGTATGGTAGGGAAGTGGAGGGAGAAAAAATGCGTGACTTAATGGACAGAGGAGTTGAAGAAGAAAAATGAGAAGAAGAAGAGGAATGAGGAGGAGGAGGAAAGGAGTGGGTGTGATAACGAGGCAGGGGTGATTAGGTGTTGTCATGGAGACAGGAGGAGGAAGAGAGAGAAGAGTAGGAGGAGGAGAGAAAGATAGAAGAGGAAGATAGGAGTAGGACAGAAGGATAGAAGAGGAAGATATGAGAAGAGGACGATGGGAGGAGGAGAGGAAGACAGGAAATGGGTAGGAAGGTAGGAGAAGGAAATGATAGAAAGAAGACAGGAAAAAAAAAAAAAAGAAGGGGGATGGGAAGAGGGGAGGAAGATGGGAGGAGAGGAAGAGAAGAAAGAGAGGAGGGAAGGAAAATGGAGGAGGGGAGGAAGATAGGAGGAAAGGAGGAAGATGCGAGGAGAGAATGACAGAAGCGTGAGAGGAAGATATGAGGGGGGGAGGAAAGATGAAAAGGAAGGAATTCAGAGGAAGAGAAGGGTGAAAGAGATACAACTGGATTTTTTTTTTTATGTGCCCGACTCTGGGCATAGGCTTCGCAGCCTGCTCCCAGGGCCCAGTAGTCCTCTTACATACCATACACCTCCACATGTAACCACTTCGGCGCTAACACTCACCGTCCATATTGAATACATGCTAGGGCTGTCTCATACAGGACTGGTGTATTGGTATTAGCTGGGGTATTTTTACGACATGTCGGCGGGTCATCTAGTAGATAAGTAAATTTTGTTTTTACTAAATTAAAATCTTTAAACTGTTCCCTGCCCCAGCGGGGACTTGAACCTTGGTCCGGTGGGACTGCAGGCCACCTCTTTACCGACTGAGCTACCGACTGATACGTAAGGGAGGGAATAAAGCAGAGAGAGAGGGAGAGAATTCGACATTGATAGTAAAACATTATTCTTTCATACTGAGAGATCTAATAACATATATAAATACTGTACATACAGCCATACATACATATAGACAGACAGGCAGAGACGAACATATACATAGAGGGATGGCGAGGCCAAGGATGAGATGGAGTGGTGGAGTGGAGAGGTATATGAGAGGGGTGTGAGCTGGGGGGGGGGTAGGGCAGTGAAATGACGAGGGACAGGGCGACATGGAGGCGATTTGTTTGTGGCCAACCCTTACGGGATGAAGGCGTCTGACAAAGGATGATCATAATAATAATAATAATAATTATTATTATTATTATTATTATTATTATTATTATTATTATTGTTGTTGTTGTTGTTGTTGTTTGTTATTATTATTATCATTATTATTATTATTATTATTATTACTCATTATTATTATCTATTATTTTTATTGTTATTAATATGATTATTATTTATTTATTATAATATTATTATTATTATTATTTATTATTAATATCTATTATTTTTGTTATTGTTATTAATATTGTTATTATTTATTATTATTATCATTATTGCTATTATTATTATTATTGTTATTGCTATTATAATTATTATTATTATTTTTTCATATATCAAAAGAAGAAAATGAAATCCCACAGATAATAATAATAATAATAATAACAACAACAACAACAACAACAACAACAACAATAATAATAATAATAATAGCAATATAAAATAATAAGTTAACAATGAAGTACAATACCAGCTAAGAGATAAGATAAAGAGAGCTACGAAGTAAATTAGAACAAGGTGAGGATAAATAAGAGAGGAAATAAAGAGTGAGGGATAATGTGAATCTAATGATGAGGGGAAAGATGAAATTGGAGGGATGGAACAGAGACAAGGAAAGGAAGGAAAGGAAGGAGGGACGAAGGGAAGGAACGTAGGAAGAAGGAAGGAAGAAAGGAAGGAGTCAGGGAAAATGTGGCTGAATGAATGAATAATGGAAGGAAAGTGTTTATAAATATATTTCTAAAAGTAGGAAGGAAGGCGTCGATAAATGTATGAAGGAAGGAGAGATTAAAGGAAGGCGAGGAAAAAAGTTATAGAGTACATCTGGGTGAATGAAGGAAAGGAAGGAGTCAGTGGATTTACGGCTGAGTGTTTGAATGAATGAAATTAGGAAGGAAGGAAAGTTAAATAAAATGAAGGAAGGAAGGAAAGAAGGAAAGAAAGAAGTCAGGAAGAAAAAGGAGGAGGAACTGAAGAAGAAGTAGACTGAGAGGAGAAGCAGGAGCAGGGGGAACACGGGTAAAAAAAAAAAAGAAAAAAGAAACTGTCAGTGAAAGGAAAGAAAGTGAAAAATACGAAATGGAAGAGGGGAAGAAAGATAAATGATGTCTTCATAGGAAACGGGATATGGAAACTCTTCCCGTGCCCTTCAACCACGCTGGGGGTTATGTCATGTGTGTTGTGGGCACGGCTTAGTTAGCGTTTGCAGTCGCTATCCTGTATCCTTTACCCATTTCCTATTCCACTGCCACACCCACGCCCACACCAGCAGACTGGGCTCAACATCATAGATACAGACACCAGGCAAATGTAATGAGACAGCCCAACAGCAGTTGCATAGCACTTCTTCCTGACTAGCATCATATTGATCATATTTATTTGTTTATTTTTCCATTGAGTACGTCTTTCCTCCTCCTCCTCCTCCTCCTCCTCCTCCTACTACTACTACTACTACTACCGTTACCATCACTACCACCACCACTACTACTACTACTACTACTACTACTACTGCTACTGCTACTACTAATACCACCACCACTACTACTACTACTACTACTAATAATAATAATAATAATAATAATACGACTACTACTACTACAATTACTACTGCCACAACTACTACTACTACTACAACTACTATTGCTACTACTATTACTACTACTACTACAACTACTACTACTGCTGCTACTACATCTACTACTATTACTACAACTACTACTATTACTACAACTGCTATTATTACTACTACTTCTACTACCATTACTACCGCTACGGTACTACTACTACTATTACTGTACTTGTCCTTCCTTTTCTTTTTTCTGTCTTCTTCCGTTACTTCTTTCTTTTCTTTCTTCTTTCTTTCTTGTTTCCTCATTCATTTTATGGTCCTTCTTTCATTTTCTTGTTTCTTCTTTTTTTTTCCTTCTCTCTTTCGTCTTTCTCTCCGCCCTCCATTCGTTTCTTTCTTATTTCTATATTCATATTTCTACTTTCTTTTTTTCTTTCCTTTTCCCTTTTGTCCTTTCTTCTTTTCCTCCTCCTTCTTCTTTCTTTCCTCTTTCTTCAGATTTTTTCCTTTTTCTTTTTAACTTTCTTTTTTCTTTTCTTCTTCCTTGTCTTTCCTTCTTGTTTTTTTTCTTCTTTGTTTCATTTCTGTCTTCATTTTCCTCTTTTCTACTTGCTTTCTTTCTTTCTTCCTTTTCCATTTTTTCTTTTTTTTCTTTGTCTTACTTCCTTCTTCGTTTTTCTTTTTTTCTTTCTACATTATTCTTTCTTTCTATTTCTTCTCTTCTTCTTCTTCTTCCTCCTCCTCCTCCTCCTCCTTCTCCACCTCCCTTTCTTTCGCTTCCTCCAACATTTCCCATTCTTTCATCGACTCCTTTTATCTTTTCCTTCCTCATTTACTTCCATCTCTTTTCCTCCTATCCATTTACATATTCCTCCTTCCTCCTCATTATCTCTTTCTTCCCCTCTTCTTCCTCCCAGTCCTTCTCTCATTCTCTCCCCACATCTCTCCTCAGTTTTTCCTTTTTCCCCCAAATCTCAAACATGCGGCAGCACATTTCCCCTGCCTAGTGAAGATTGTTCCTTGTACTGTGCGCCCAGTTTGTGATGCTCTCTCTCTCTCTCTCTCTCTCTCTCTCTCTCTCTCTCTCTCTCTCTCTCTCTCTCTCTCTCTCACATACACACACACACACACGCACACGCATCTTTTAATACGTTTTGGTCGTCGCCACTATTCCTCCTTTCGTCCCTCTCTCTTCTCCCTCCTCTCCTTTCTCCCTCTGTCCCTTCTCCCTCCTCTCCTGTCTCCCCCTCTCCCTTCTCCCACCTCTTCTTTTTCCCTCTCTCTCTTCTCCCTCCTCTCCTGTCTCCCCCTCTCCCTTCTCCCTCCTCTCTTTTCTCCCGTCTCCCGCCTCTCCCTCATCTCACTTCTCCCTACATCCTTCTCTCCTTTCACCCTTCTATTTCCTCTCCCTTCTTCACTCTGTCTCTTCATCCTCTTCTTTCTTCTTCAGCCTCTCCCTTTTTCCATCCTCTCTCTTCTTCACTCTGTCTCTTCTACATCCTCTCCCCTCTCCCTACTCTACTTTCTCATTCCTCTTCTCTATCTTTCCTCTCACTTCCATTCTTTTTTTTGTTTTTTCTCCACCAACTTTCTAGGAAGGGTTGAAATGAAGACAAAGAAAAGACAGATGGAGGGAGAATGTGAGATGTGGAAGGGAGATGGAATATGACGGGGAGAGACAAGCACAGATAAACAAGGAAAGAAGAGAGAGAGAGAGAGAGAGAGAGAGAGAGAGAGAGAGAGAGAGAGAGAGAGAGAGATACTGACGTTAAACATCAATAACTTTATGTATAGTCTCTTCAGTGAGACGCCTAACAGTGTGACTGGAGTGGTGAGAAGTGAGTGAAAGTGGAGGAGGAGGAGGAGGAAGAGGAGGAAAGGAAGAAGAAACATGAGTAAAAGAGGAGGAGAAAGAGGAGAACGAAGAAGAGGAAGAGGAGGAGGAGAAGAAGAAAAGGAAGATTTGTGAAGTTAAAAGGAAAATGGCAAGATTTATGGGCGGTGAGGGACACAAAGTTTTATAATAAAAAAAAAAAAATTGGAGGAAGAAGGTGGTACAGAAAGGGGAGAGAGGCAATGGAAGAGAAATAGGTGGAAGGCAGTGTAGGAGAGAGAGAGGGAGGTGTGTGTGTGTGTGTGTGTGTGTGTGTGTGTGTGTGTGTTCTTACCTAATTTTTCTTACCTAGTTGTATCTTTACAGGAATGAGTCAAGCTCGTACTGTCCCGTGTTTTAAACCATATTTATCGTGTGTGTGTGTGTGTGTGTGTGTGTGTGTGTGTGTGTGTGTGTGTGTGTGTGTGTGTGAGCGCGTCCGTGTGTGCGTGTCAGTGTATCCATTAAACCCACAAAACACATCAGAGGTCAACACGCACACCTTTGTTTCGTGTACCAGCTTTTTTTTTCGGCTTTTTCTTCCACATATATTACCTTTGTCTTTGAAGTTTCTTATTTTTTTTTCCTTTTTTCCATTTTTTGTATTGTGTTTATGTGTTTCATGGGCATTCTCGCTTACTGATGGCATTTTCAATCTAGTGTGTGTGTGTGTGTGTGTGTGTGTGTGTGTGTGTGTGTGTGTGTGTGTGTGTGTGTGTGTGTGTATCATTTCTGCAGTCTCCATTTTCCTCGTAGATTTTTTTCTTTCTATAAATGGGATGCTTGTTCTCTAACCACATGGACTGTATGTGGGATTATAATTCCCTTTTTGGATTTTTGCTGTGCTGTTTTTTTTTTTTTTTATTATTATTTTGTCATATTGTCTACTCTGCCTTTTTTCCTGTTTAAAAATTCTCCTTTCTTTTACACTTTTTATGGAGTCGTTGGTGAGAACTTTGCCTTATAATGAGTGTCTGTGTCTTTTCTTAAATTGTGTGTGTGTGTGTGTGTGTGTGTGTGTGTGTGTGTGTGTGTGTGTGTGTGTGTTTACGCTTTTGTAGGATTTTATTGTCTATACACCGCTGTGAATAAAATTCTGTTCCATAAAACATTCTCTCTCTCTCTCTCTCTCTCTCTCATGTACGCACGCACGAGACATGTCGTGTTACCTGCCCATATTTCATACCAGGCACGACAATTATATCTAAGGTGTTTCTTCCCACTAGTTACCACGGTGACTGTTATTTTTTAGTAAAACTTTGTGTATTCTAGTTTATAAACAATACATGTAATAAAATTTCTATGTTGCAATAAGTATAATAAATACATCAACTGTTTTCATTAAAGTGATGTATTTTAGTTTTATAAAAATATGAATTGTATTAATTCTGAAAAATTGATATCCACTTTACACTAAAAATTTCCTTCGCGTTGTGTGTGTGTGTGTGTGTGTGTGTGTGTGTGTGTGTGTGTGTGTGTGTGTGTGTGTGTGTGTGTGTGTATGTGTGTGTGTGTGTGTGTGTGTGTGTGTGTGTGTGTGTGTGTGTGTGTGTGTGTGTGTGTGTGTGTGTGTATTCTATTTCACACATACATGTAACTCATGTAGAATGTGCACCTCAGTTTTCATGAATATCAAGTGTACACTTTAGTACATACTGCACATACACATTCTCAAATTAACACACACACACACACACACACACACACACACACACACACACACATGTATGTAGGAATGCAAATTTAAAATATTGATATACCATACTCACACATGCCATCACGCACATACATGTGCATGTCAGAGACCTTATTACAAGCACACACACACACGCAGGTAGGTTCAGACAGATAGTGCTGCATGCATATATGTAGCCCCTTGTCAGGCATGTACATCTATATATCCCCACAGCCGACACACACATATATACCATCATACATACACATATTCTCTTATTTAACCAGGGAGAGAGAGAGAGAGAGAGAGAGAGAGAGAGAGAGAGAGAGAGAGAGAGAGAGAGAGAGATGCAAGTAGAATCCTCTTATCAATGCACCCCTTAGATACCAGGCCGGCCTGGGGATCAAAGGGTTCCAGTCCCCTTCGGAAATCGCTTTAGGTCCTCCCAGTTAGTACTGCTACTGAGGTAGACGCTAGCAACAGGAGGGTTCATGTTTCTTTTTCTTTTTTTTTTTCCCGCGCATTTAGGTTAGTTTCCCATACTTCGTTTTCTTCTGCGTTTTCTTTCACTAAGAGAGAAGCAGGAAAACTGTCAGCCCTCACCCCCCTCGTTTGGGCGTTTAAATTATTCACTTGGTTCGTCTTCTTCCTCTTCGTTTTCTTTCACTGTTCAGAGAATGGGAAGCAGTAGGTAAATTGTGCTGACGGTGTGTGTGTGTGTGTGTGTGTGTGTGTATTTAGTTTTCGTTTGCACGTTGAAATCAGTTTCCCTTGTTTTCCTTCGCTAAAAAGAGGATGAGAAGCTGGTAATCCTAAATGCATATTTTTTTTTTATTATTATTATTGTTTTCCTACTCACGTTTGTATAAACTTCCCCTTCTTCGTTTTCTTCCCCTTTGATTCATTTCATTAACTAGAAAGCACTCAGAGAGCGCATACCCCCAACAATGCCATTGCCATTTAAAAGAATCCGGATCCGTGCAGGTATTGTGTGCAGTACATAGGATCCGGATCAGCCCCCAAATTTAATCAATTCTTTCTTGGCCCATGGCTCACCCTTCCACCAAATTTCATTGAAAGCCGGTGAGAACTTTACAGATATCGTTTGGACAAACAGACTGACGAACATAAGTGAATACATAACCTCCAACTTCGATGGGGGAGGTAATAAGAAGCAGGGAGAGGAGAGTTTTTTTTTTTTTCCTCTTTCGCATACTGTATTTAGTTGTTTCTCATTATATTCCTAGCCATTTTCTTTAATATTTAAGAGAGTGCCAGTCTGGAAGAGAGGAGTATTGACGGATCTCTCTGATATGTTCGTTTGCATATGTTGAGCAGCTCCGTTTTCGTTTTCTTCGTCATCGTTTTCTTTCATTTATAAGAAGAGACAGTGGAAAGCAGGAAGATGAGACAAGATGGTATGTGTGTGTGTGTGTGTGTGTGTGTGTGTGTGTGTGTGTGTGTGTGTGTGTTCTTACCTAATTGTTCTTACCTAATTGTATCTTTACAGGAATGCGTCAAGCTCGTACTGTCCCGTGTATTAAACCATATTTATCGTACATATCCTTAAATCTGTTAATTGTTTTGGCACACACTATTTCATTCGATAGTGCATTCCACTAATCAATTGCTCTGTGTGGGAAATTGAATTTCCTCACGTCTTTATCACCTCTCTTCTTATGCAGTTTTTTGCAGTGTCCTCTTGCTGATGCTTCCCCATATGTTAAGTAATCATTTATGTCTATTTTCTCCTTCCCTGATATGCATTTATCATGTCACCTCTTTTCCTTCTCTCCTGTAGTGTTGGTAGATTCAGTTTATTTAGTCTTTCATCGTAGCTTAGATCCCTTAAGCTTGGTATCCATCTTGTAGCGGCCCTTTGTACTTTTTCAATTTTGTCTGTGTTTTTTGAGATGAGGACTCCAGACTACTCATGCATACTCCAGGGTTGATCTGATGAATGATGTTATTATCCTTCTTAGCATGTCTTCATTTATGTATGTGAATGCTATTCTCATATTTGCAAGCAGTGTATTCATGTTCCGTACCTTCTCACTGATGTGGAGTCTGTTACTGATAATCACACCTAGGTCCTTTTCTCTTTCAAATGTGTGTAGGGTTTTATTTTCTAACTTATAATCCCAATCAGGTCTTTTTCCACTTTTACCAAATTTGATTACATGACACGTGTCCACACTGACTTCCATTTGCCATGTATTACTCCATTCATGAAGTTTATTTAATTCTTCTTGTAGCTCTTTACAAAAGTCTGTGTTAGTAATTCTACTTTGTATTTTTGCATCATCTGCAAACATATTTAGATAGCTTTCATTTCCAGTGTTACTGTCTATATCATTTATATACACTAAAAACATGATTGGTGCCAGCACTGAGCCCTGTCACTTCTTTCCATGATGAGTAGTTTCCTCTTAGTACTCTTCTCATTTCTCTTATTATGAGAAAATCTTGCATCCAGCAAAACAGCTTGCCTCGAATTCCTCCTTGATGGTACAGTTTCCATAAAAGTCTTTGGTGTGGTACTGTGTCAAATGCTTTCTTGAAATCTAAATAGATACTGTCCACCCATCCTTCTCTTTCCTGTATTGTGTCTGTTACTCCGTCATAGTAGCTCAACAGATTAGTAACACATGATTTTCCTTTTCTGAAACCAAACTGTCTTTCTGTTATCATATTGTGTTCTTCTAGATGATTTACCCAAGCTTTTCTTATAAGCTTTTCTAATACCTTGCTTACAACACTGGTCAGTGATACTGGTCGGTAGTTGAGTGGATTTTGTCTATTCCCTTTCTTGAATAAGGGGACAATATTAGTTTTCTTCCAAATATCAGGTAGTTTACCTTGACTCAAGGATTTCTTGAAAATTAAAAATAATGGTTTACTTAGCTCCTTTGCACATTCTCGTAGCACCCAACATGAAATTTCATCAGGACCATTTGCTTTTCCTCTGTCATATTTACTTAACTCCTCCTGTAATACTTTTTCTGATATTTGTATATCTGGTAGTATGTGTGGGCATGCATGTTCCACATAGTCCCTCTCAAAATTTTTTTCTTCTGTAAAAACTGATTGGAAATTCTTATTTAGTGCTTCACAAATATGTTTCTCTTGTGTATAGGTGATTCCCTCGTCCGTAATGGATTGTATGTTATCTTTTACTTTGGTTTTGCTTCTGACGTAGCTGTAAAATAGCTTCGGTTGATCACTACTTTTAATTATGATATCCTCCTCAAACTATTTTTGGGCTTCCCTCCTTATTCTTGTATAATCGTTTCTTGGCTGTTTGTAATTATTATATGCCCTTTCACTGTTGTGTCTTCTGCATCTATTCCACAACAAATCTCTTCTTTCTTTTGATTTTTTACATTCTGTATTGAACCATCTCTTTATTTTCTTTTCTGCTTCTTTGTGCTGTGGGATGTACTTCTGGACTCCTATTTCATAAAATTCACAGAATTTTTTATATACAGCATTTAAATCTTGTCCTCTAAGCTCATTTTCCCAATCAACTTCTTAGAAATACTTCTTTAGGTCAAGATAATTTCCCTTTTTATAGTTTAGGCTCTTTTTGTAACTTTCATTGTTGTTAACTATGTCATATGCTATCCTGAAGTTGCAATTTAGTACTGCATGGTCGCTTTCGCCGAATGGAGGGTGATATATTAAACTGTCAATATCCTTTTCTTGCCTAGTAAATATGAGATCTAGCATTGAAGGTACATCGAGTCCTCTTTTTCTGGTGGTTTCCCTCACATGTTGCGTTAGGAAAAACTCTTGCACGAGATCCAGGAGCTTTTGGTCCCAACAGCTTTCTTGGCTTATTATATCTAGAGTATTCCAATTTATATTTGTATTAAAATCTCCAGTTAGTATAATTCTTTCCGATTTCTCTTCCATTTTATGTAGTAATGCTCTTAAACTCTGAATTGTACTCTCTGCCAGGTCCTCATATTCGTCTCTTTCCCATGTGTTTGATCTGGGTGGCATGTACAAATTGGCTACAATTACTTTCCCTTCTGATGTGTAGATCTCTACTGCAATCAGTTCTACTTTTGAGGGTATATCTAGTTTTATTTCATTGACTTTTAGTTTTTTCTTAGTTAATATTATAATTCCTCCTCCTTTTTTTAAGTTTCTATCTCTTCTCCATATATTATATTCCTCTAAGTTTAGTATGTCATTTGATATCCTTGGTGTTAATTTTGTTTCAGTTAGGCATACTATATGTGGTTCAATTTCTCTGACATAATCATTCATCTCTAATAATTTAGATACCATTCCACCCACATTTGAGTACATTAACTTAATCATCTTGTTTATATACTTGTCATGACATGGTTCTACTACCTTCCTCTTTTTTATTCCTTCATGTTTATGTACCACTTTCGTACCTGCAATCCTATTACTTTGTAAAAAAAAATGTGTTCTCCTCTTCTGATCTTCCCTCATTTTTTGTTTTTGCTTCCTCCCTCTTCTCTTTCAGTAATTCCAGTTCCTCTTGTGTTAGGCATCTTTTTATCCATACATTTTTGAACTCCTCTTTTTCCTTAAGATTCTTTGCATTTTTTAGTATCTCCTCCACGGTGTTTACACTCTGGAAAGTTACCTTTAGAGATCTTGACATGCTTTTCTCGTATTTCCCTAACCATTGTGTTCCTCTATGTCTTTACTACAGATTTCCTCTGATACTTCTTTCAATAAGCTCATTACATTTGCCATCTCCTTTATGTCTCTTGAGATCTTGTTTTTTACTTCTTCCTCTTCTATACCAATGATTACTATAGATTTGTTGATATCTACTGAATCTCTGACTAACTTTGGATTGTTTTGGATTATTCTTTTCACTTCCTTTTTAATGCTTTTTTCTTCCACCCTTGTTTTTAAGTCTTTCTTTACTTTCACCATTTCAGCATACGTGGTTTCCACATCATTTTTGTAGCTTTGCACGGCTTCATTCACCTGTTATCTTCTCAATATCACTGCTCTGGTCCATCAGACTGCTTACTTGCCTAACTGTCTCTGTATCATTTTTGAACTCTTCCATAATACTCTCGTGGTTGACTACTGTACTTGCCATTTCACTCATTTTCCTCCTAAGTGTACTCACTTCCACTGTTAGTTCACATATGGTTGTGTCTTTCTTGTTGACCTCCCTTCCTAGTTTTTCTATTTCTTCCTTTTGCAAGTGCATCTGCTTCTTTATTTCATCAATCTCATTCTGGAAAGCCATCTCCAGTCTGTGTACATGCTCTACCAGTTTATTGTGAGTCTCCATTTCAACCAGTTCTTGGTAGAAATCATCATCCTGCTTTCTACCTTTATCCCTTTTCTTTTCCAAATTTGCTTTACTAAAGTATGTGGCCATTTTGCAATACTAAAAGCACAGAGTACTTACATTCCCTGGGGCAGTTGTAGTCTAAACAAACAATCAGCTGATTGAGCACATTCTTTTGCTACTCGGTTCTCTTTTCTATTTGAACAAGTCTTGTTTAAACTTCTTATTTTTTTTAAATAATAAAAAACCATTTAGTCTAACCTGGTACAGAGCTTGACTCATATAAAGATACTAATTTAGGTAATGCCTCTGGCCGTGCTGGCTCGGTATGGAGCG
Organism: Coenobita brevimanus; assembly: GCF_032717465.1. Lineage (NCBI taxonomy): Eukaryota > Metazoa > Arthropoda > Malacostraca > Decapoda > Coenobitidae > Coenobita > Coenobita brevimanus. The sequence goes on from NC_137034.1 coordinate 21,706,094, forward strand.
CTGTCGGCCCGCGACTGCTCTCCTTGGTGCCTGTGTGTGTGTGTGTGTGTGTGTGTTTCTCGTTCTTAAGTTCAGATCAGTTTCCCCGTCTTCATCTTCGTCTTTGTTTTCTTTCGCTAGTAAGAGAGGTAAAGAAAGGAAGGAGATAAGTGTACGTTGACGGATATTTGTGATCTTATTCGCGTTGTCACGTTTGAATAAGTTTCCCTCCTTGCGTTTCCTTCTTTCCGTTCGTTTTCTTTCATTATTAAAAGAGATATTCAGAAACAGGAAGAGGTGAGAGAAAATGAGTGATAGGAAAAGGAGGAGAGAGAAACTGAGAAAAGTGAGGAGAAGGAGAGAGAAACTGGGAAGCAGGAAGAAGAGGAGAGAGACATTGAGAAACACGAAGAAGTGGAGAAAGAAATCGAGAAGCAAGAAGAAGAGATAAACTGAGAAACAGGAACAGGAGGACAGGGAAACCGAGAAACAGGAAGAAGTGAAATTAAGAAATAGGAAGGAGAGAAGAAACTGAGAAACAGGAAGGAGAGAAATTAGGAAACAAGAAGGAGAGAAACTGAGAAACAGGAAGAAGAGGAGAGAGAAACTGAGAAACAGGAAGAGGATGAAACAGAATTTGAGTAACAGCCCGACGACAAGGAGGAGAGAGAAATCGAGAAACAGGAAGAGGAGGAAGTGCAGCCATGGCCGCAGCTAAGAGGGGCGGGGAAGGGGGGAGACCCTTGCCCCTCTCTGGTGTAAAATATTAGAGAGTCATTTTGTCATATATTTCTCTTTTAATCGTTCACTGGGTATTAATGGTTGTTTTCTCGATTTCTTCCTTCACTGTTTAACACAAGAAACTTTTTTTTTCATAAATATAGATACTGTTCAACTTTCCAGACAGTTTTATTTCAAGACTAATGACAGCCACAATTCAGCATTTCCCCATACCCTCTCTATAGCAAAATTCTGGCTCCGCCTGTGCTTCAAATGACGGATTTGTGTTTATTCTAGTGGCCACATTTAGACCAGTTTCTCCTGTTTCGTTTTCTTCCCATCGTTTTCTTCTTCTGGAGAGAAAGAGAGAGAGAGAGAGAGAGAGAGAGAGAGAGAAACAGACAGACAGAGACAGACAGACAGACAAACAGAGAGGAGGAGGAGGATAAATTGCAATGACTAATATTTTATTTTTAGGCTCGTTCACGCGTTTAGGTAAGTTTGCCAAGTTTAATTTTCTTCATCATTTTCTTCCAGTAATGAGACAGAGAGAGAGAGAGAGAGAGAGAGAGAGAGAGAGAGAGAGAAGCAGGAAGAGGTGGAAAACTGTATTGGCGTCCTTGATATAATTCTTAGCCTTTTTGGTCATTGATTCTCGTGCTTTTCCATCCTGCATTTAGATTATTAATTTTCGCTTAATTTTAATTTTCTTTCACCCCCTCGTCCCACATATATATTCTGGCCCTAATTTTCTAGTTTTTTTGCTTTTTGCTTTTAGATCCGTTTCTCGTTCTTTTTCTTCTTCCTCCCCCACCTCTTCCTTTTTTTTTTACTAATGAGAGAAGCAGAGATGTAGAAATAGGATTCATGTGTTTCCTTTATATACTGTCTATTTCCCGGAACTTTGGTCTCACGATTTTTCTGTTCTTAATCGTATATCATTTTTATTTTTAGGTCAGATATTCCCACACCATTTCCTTTGCTTGATTCTTCGTTTTCTTTTAGTCTCAGCCCATATAAGATATTTTCTTTCTTCCTGCTTTACTTCTTTCCTCCTCCTCTTGCTCCTGCTCCTCCTCCTCTTTCGTTTCTCATGCCTCATCTTTCTTTGCTCTTCGTCTTCTTTCATTTACAGTGGATACGGAGAGCAGGAGGGAAAGGGAGAAATCCATTCATCCATCCATCATCCAATACTACGTTGCCTCATGAGGAGCGTAGGAGCCCGGGGCTAGACACAGTTGGTCCTGACATTTAAAATGAGTTACCAGCCTCACTCATCCCTGAGTGGCATTACGTGAGCAATAAACCCCAACCATCCCTTGGATATAAACCTTCACTGGCTCAATCCGATTGGAGCGCCTTAATTACTCACTAAACCACCAGGCGCCATGATTTGTTTATATGGTTACCACCTGGTGTACAGGAAACCATTTGGCTTGTCACTCAATGCAGAGTCACCCACAGGCAGAAGGAAGAGAAAAGAATGAAGAAAAGAAAAACAGAAGAGGGAGTGCAAAGTCGCCCGTAGGCAGAAGGACGAGTAAAGAGTGAAGGAAAGAAAGACAGAAGAGGATGGAAGGAAAGCAGGATGGAGGAGAGGAAAGGGCAGACGCCCGAGAGCAGCACTACATCGAGTGAGTGGATGGTAACACCCTCACCTACCATTAGAAAGGAAGAGATGTGCATTAATTTTCCTGATAAAATTATAAGGCGTTTTGCTCCTCATATTATTACAATTATTTTTATTATTATTATTATTATTATTATTATTATTATTATTATTATTATTGTTATTGTTATTATTATTACTACTACTACTGCTACTACTACTATTATTATTATTATTATTTGCATCATCACTCGCTCAGATACCAAGTCGTGGTTGCATGGAATTTAATGCTTCTTACTTATGAGGTAGGAATGAGTCTCCTAGGTTACTAGTCAAATTTACTCCACAATCTGACTACCCTTGGCCATCAGCCGAGCTGAAGATGGTTTACGGATCTTTGAGAGAGAAGCACAAACGCGATATAGAACGTTTACATATGTTATTCATGGTTCTTCTGATTATCTGTTTTTTTCCCTCCTCGTCCTGGTCCTCCTCTTCCTCGTCCTCGTCCTTGTCCTCCTCATTGTCCTCCTCCTCCTCGTCCTTCTCCTCCTCCTTTCTTTCTCTCCTCCTCTTTTCTCTCTTCTCCATTTCGTGAAAGCAAGGCATGGAGGAATTGGGATCCAACCCTTTCTCCTACCTGAGAGAGAGAGAGAGAGAGAGAGAGAGAGAGAGAGAGAGAGAGAGAGAGAGGAATATGAAGATGGATGAGAAATCGGAGAGGAAACAATGAGAGAAGTAGTATTGTGGAATCTGAGAGAGAGAGAGAGAGAGAGAGAGAGAGAGAGAGAGAGAGAGAGAGAGAGAAAGTGGAGGGGGCAGGAACGGAACGAGTTGCGTTGAGGAAGGATGAGAGAGGGGGACAGGGAAAAATTGTCTGGGAGAAGGAGGAGGAGGAGAGGAGGGAAGAGTGGGAGAGAAGAGAGAAAGAGGACGAGAAGAGGAGGGAAGAGCAGAAGAGGAGGGAAAGAGGAGGAGAAAGAAAAGGAAAAACAGGAAGTGAAGGAAGATGACTTTGTGTGTGTGTGTGTGTGTGTGTGTGTGTGTGTGTGTGTGTGTGTGTGTTTGTGTGTGTGGCTTGAGATTGCTGTGTTCGTGCGAATGTTGTGGAGTATTTATGGCCACGTCACTTGCAAAACGAGGCTCCCTAACACTTTTTCCTAAGCGATTACATTGTGTATTACAACTTACTGCCCTATTCTGTGTTACATAAATCTTGCTGACATTGCCATGCTCAGCATTAATAACGTACTAGCCATATCCAAAATTAATCGCGAAGAAAGATGTGCTTGGGAAATTCCTTAACTGACGAGAATACAGACCCTTGAACTGAAAAGAAGTGCTAAGACAGTGGCGATAAAAAAAAAAAAAAAAGTAGGTAAAGCTGAGGTGTTTTAGGAAGGTAGAAGACGTTTTGTTGTGGCCTTAATGAAAGGCTGCTCACGAAAAAGTGTTATGGAAAGGATTTTTTTTATGTAGGAAGAAGAAACCAAAGGTCAGGAGCCGCAAATCGTTCCATCCAAGAAAAAAAACAAAAACAATACAAAAGAGGGCCAAATTCAAGATCTGTTCATTTTGAGATGCCTGGACACACTGCGTTTGAAAGACTGGAGACCATAGGACGTAAGAAATTCAGACAGAGGTTCCAGAGCTGACCGATTGCATAAATGAAGGACTGGAAGTACCGATAAACTCTAGCATTAAAGAGTTGTAGAGAAAAGGGATGAGAGTTTGTTGATAGATGGTGTTACTTGCCCATCGTAGAGGTAGAGGGACGCAAGCAGACACTTCAGAGGAGCAGTGACCATTGAAGTAACGATAGAAAAGAGATAAAGATGCAACAGTGCAGCGAAGAGACACAGGTTGAAGGGGGCCATTAAGTGTAGGAGAGTTAATGAGACGAAAAGCCTTTAACTCCACGCTATTGAGAAGAGCTGTATGTATGTAGGAAGCCTCTCCACACATGAGAGTTGTACTCCACACAGGGGGGGAAAAAAACCCGTGTATAAAGTCAACAACTGTGTAGGGGTAAAGAAGGTCTGGAATCGGCTTAGCACACCTAATCTCTTGGAAGCAGATTTTACAAGAGATGTAATAATTATGATCTTTCCAAGATAAATCCCTAGAGAATAAAACCCCAGGAGTGTTTAAGGATGATGCAGGATTGAGCTGGATACTATTAAACATTAGTGGATACTCCTGTGGAAGATTTTGCCAGGTTGATAGGTGTAAGAAGTGAGTCTGTGATGCATTAAAAACAAGATTACTTTTACCCCAGTCAGAGATACGAGCCAAGTCAGACATTAGGTGTGCCATAGCCTTATCCCTTGTTTGGTGAAGTAACTGCTGAGTTGGACATTGCAGGAAGTGAATGCAAAGGTGAAAGTGGAATCATCAGTATACGAGTGGATAGGGTTAGATGTACAGCTTAGAAGATCACTGACGAATAAAAGGAAGAGAGTTGGTGATAGGACAGAGCCCTGAAGAACACCACTATTGAAAGATATACGAGAAGAACGGTGGCCATCTACAACAGCAGCTGTAGAACGACCAGAAAGGAAGCTATAGATGATGACACAGATAGAAAGATAGAAACCGGAAGAGGGCAGTTTGGATATTAAAGATTTATGCCAGACTCGATCGAAAGCCTCTGAGACGTCAAGTGCAATGGTAAAGCTTTCGCCAAAGTCCCAAAAGGAGGATGACCAGGAGTCTGAAAGGTAGGTGAGAAGACCGCCAATGGAGCGTCCCTGACGGAACCCATACTGATGATATGAAAGAAGGTTGTGATGGGAAAGATGCTTTAACATTTTTCTGTTAAGAATTGACTCGAAAACTTTTGAGATACAGAATGTTAAAGCAATTGGACGATAGTTGGAGGGTTAGGAATGGTCATCCTTCTTTGGGACTGGCTGAATGAGAGAAAACTTCCAGCAAGAAGGAAAAGTACAAGTTGACAGACAAAGGCAACAGAGTGTATATACCTGGGCAGGGTGTAAGCACAGAAGGACAGTTCTTGAGGACAACAGAAGGGATCCCATTAGGCCCATATGTCTTGTTTAGTGCTGAGGCCGGTGATGGCAGAAAATACATCAGCTGAAGAAACGTTAATGTCAGCCATGAGGAAGTCAGAGGGGGGAAGTGATGGAGAAATAGCACTGGAATCATCTAAGGTGGAACTGGAGGAGAAAGTCTGAGCGAAGAGATCTGTTTTATCAGTAGAAGAAGTAGTTACAGAGCCATCAGAGTAGAAAAGAGGAGAAAAGGATGATGAGGTAAATTTGTTAGAAGGGTTTTTGGCAAGGTGCCACAAGGAGCGGGAAGAATTCGAGTTGGAGAGTTGAGAGCATTTAGTACGGATGAAATTATTTTTTTGCAGAGCAAAGAACAGACTTAGCACGATTCCGGGCAGAAACATAAAAGGGATGTGATTTAGGGATAGGCTGGCTCCAGTACCCTTTATAACCTTTCACCTTATTGTGAACAGCATTAGAACAAGCGTGATTAAACCAAGGCTTTTTTACTTTACTCAGAGGATAAGGGAACGAATTGTATGCTTCCATGCCAAAGAGAATAACCTCCATAATAGGCATGGCACACTCACATGGCTCCCGGCCATGAAAGCAATAATCATTGCAGGGAAAATCAAAGAAGTACTGCCTGAGGGCCTCCTAATCCACAGTTCCAAAGTGCCACAGACGACATTTCTTTGGAGGATCCACAGGCCGTACCGGGGCGATAGGACAGGTTAAGGTAATAAGGTTGTCATTGGATTAGCCCAGGGGAGAAAATTAACAGTGTAAGCAGAAGGATTAGTTGTAAGGAAGAGGTCAAGTATGTTGGAACTCTCTCCAAGGCAGTCAGGGATACGGGTAGCATGCTGTGCAAGTTGCTCTAGGTCATTAAGGATGGAAAAGATGTAGCTTTGTTCACCAGGTGGATCAGTGAAAGGAGAGGAGAGCCAAAGGTGGTGGTGAACATTGAAATTTCCTAGAATGGAGATTTCAGAGAAAGGAGTAATGGATAGGATGTGTTCCATCGTAGAAGTAAGATACTCGAAGATTTTTTCATAGTCAGTAGATTTGGGGATAAGTAAACAGCACAGATATATTTAGTCAGAGAATGACAGGAAAACCGAAGCCAGAGTGTAGAGAATTCAGAAGAATCAAGTTCAGGAACACGAGAGCAAGATAAGTCGTTGTGTACATATACACAAAAGTCACCTTTGACATTTAAATGAGTATAAAGTAGGAGGATACAGAAAAGGGTTTGCTATTGGTTGCCTCAGACAGCTGAGTCTCAGTTAAGAAGAGAAGGTGAGGTTTAGAGGAGAAGAGGTGGTGATCAACAGAGCGAAAGTTAGGGGAAAGGCCGCGAATGTTGCAGAAATGAAGAAGTGAGTCAGACAGTGGTTCCAGGCAGCTCATTCTGTTGTTACCAGGACAGGGGCGAAAAATGGGGCATTAATGGTCCCTCTCCCCCCCTGGGGACTTCGAGGCTTGGTTATTAGACACAATTTGGGGGTTTTAATTTTGAAAAGAAAGTGTAGTGTGTACTGTCCATGTAGTTTGATGTTGACAGAGAAACTTGTATTGGACAGCATGCTGGCCTACTCTCTGTGTTACTGAAACACTGAAAAGGTTCAACAAGGGGGGGTGGTCAGGAACTAGTCCCGAGGGCTGATGAAACGGGAGCTCCAGCTCTCCCTGTCATCAGCTTTCCATCCACCTTGGGAGTACTGCCCTGCTCGACTGGTGTTACAGTCTACTCCCCTGATGCAGAGCTATAACCATATTTTAGATTAACACTGGAATATGACTCTCTCTCTCTCTCTCTCTCTCTCTCTCTCCTTAGCTTTACATTCACAAACCATAGATATGGGAGGGAGTGGATTAAGAAAGGCTATAAAAAACAATGAAGTCCCCCCCTTTTTTTACTTCTTTTAACTCAACTCGTTTTACTCTAACTTGGCCTAAGATTGCCATCCCTCCACATTGAATGCTGAGCTGTAACAATAGATTATCACTCTAATAAAATACTAGTCACGAAGAAGTGCTGTGGATAGCATGTACTGTAGTGCCCCAGTATTTCCTGTATCTGCCACTGAGCTGCATGAAATTAGCCGCAAAATCATGAAAATCTGGGCCAAGTTAGAGTAACAGGCAGTGTAGTTAAAGATAAATCTCATGAGGAAGCTCAAGAGAAATCGTATAATTAAAATATTGTGATATTTAAAAAGGAAATATTTTTAAGTTTGACTATGATGATGAGACAGCCATCTCTGAAAAGGAAGGTATGTAATGGAAAAAATTAGACGGTTTGTCCATGTGGAGAGGATGGAGAGTGAGAGACTAACTAGGAAAGTACCGTATGTGAAGTGGTGGAAGAGAGAGGCAGGAGGAGACCGAGGATGAGATGGAGGGGTGGAGTAGAGAGGTATATGAGACGGGAGGAGTAAGTTTGGGGTAGGGCAACGTAATTGCAAGGGACAGAGCTTAATGCATGTGGCTGTAGACAGATAGAAAATATGTCTGTAAAAATACATAACTTACTTATATAAAGAAAAAAAAAATCTTGAAAAGAATAAGAAATTTTGGAAGTACCAATAGGCTATACTGTTATTCTTTTATAACAGTGAGTCCTGGGCAGTGAAGGAGGAAGACATTCGCTGGCTCAGACGTACAGAAATGACAATGATTAGGTGGATGTACAGTGCGTCCCTGCGTCCAAGGCCTGGAGGGGCTGGGTTTACAATGGAAGAGTTGAGAGGTAGGATGGGACTGGAGTGTATTGGTGTTGTGATGAGGAGAGGTAGATTGAGGTGGTTTGGACATGTGGAGAGGATGGGGGATGATAATTGGGTGAGGAAGGTGAGAAGTGTTAATATTGGGGGTGGGGTTATGAGGGGTAGACCGAGAAAGACATGGGACGAGGTCATTAAGTGTGACCTTAGGGTTAAGGGACTGAACAGGGAGGCTGCAATGGATCGTGCAGCGTGGAGAGCCGCCATTAGGTGACCAAGGCCGACACATGCAAGCATGTTGGAGCCTTTAAAAACGAAACGAAAACGAAACGAAATAAGAATTTATTAAAGGAAATTGTGACATAACTTACTGATAGAATGCATTCGCCTTAAACTTGGCCAAAATTTTAGTCGTTTTGCATATTAATTCACATACGGTACATCAGTGGCAGAAGCATTGTGCGACTGTACATTTCCAAAGCACTTTTTCGTGACTAATATCCTATTCTAGTCTTACTCTACTGCTGCAGCTCAGCATTTGATATACAATGACAAATTTCAAGCGATGTTGGAAGAAAAAGGATAAGAAAAAAAAAATTGAAAGAAGAAACGAACTAACACGGGTAAAATATTCACGGAAAAGGGGAGCTAAGCATTTCAAAACTGTACTTTCATACCATTATGAGAGACTGACTAGGAGAGTTTGTTTCAATGGATGGGTAGACCAAAAATGACGTAGAAGAGGTAGATGGAGGGGGACACCAAAGGTGACGTAGAGGGATGGAGTGGAGAGACTAATGAGAAATGGGGTGTGTGAGCTGGAGGAAGGGCAGCTAAATGGCAGGGGACAGTGCGACGTGGAGGTGATTTGTTTGTGGCCACCCCTTAAGGGATTAAGGCGTGTGGCAATAGATGGACATACTTCTGTATGTGTATTCATTGCCAGACGCCATAATCCCACAATAGGTGACAACGAACAAACCGCCTCCACATCGCCCTGTCCTCCAGCAGCCATCCCTCCAACCCACACACACTCTTTCTCATATTTATTTACTCTAGTGGTTGGTAACATTTTTGCCGCTGTTATCCCCTGACACACCAAGATAGGCTGTTACCACCCCACGCCTCTCTAGCACCCCCACCCCTATGACTCTCACCCCACCTCTCTCTCTCAATCCCACTCCTCTTTCACACCCACCCCTCTCTTTCAAACCCACCCCTCTCTTTCAAACCCACTCCCCTCTCTTTCACACCCACCCCTCTCTTTCACCCCACCTCTCTCTCTCTCTCTCTCTCTCTCTCTCTCTCTCTCTCTCTCGAGCAAGGAAGGGAGAGAGTGAGTTCGGAGGAAGGGAAGGGTGAGGAACTGGGAAGAGTGAAGCAGGAGAAGAAAGAAGTGGAGGGAGGAGATGAGAGAAGGGGAGGGAGGAGTGGAAGGGGGAGGAGGGAAGAGAGGGGAGAGAGAGAGGGAGAGGAGGAGGATAAAATTAGACCTGTGAGAAACGTAACGTAGTGTGGTGTGGTAATGTAGCATGGTGTATTATGGTGTGATGTGTGGTGTTGTGTGCTGTGCTGTTCTGTGCTGTAGTGTGATGTAGTGTAGTGTAGTGTAGTGTGGTAAGGTACTGTGTGGTGTGTTGTGATGTGGTAGTTTAGTATGAGGTGGATTGGTGCTGTAGTGTGGTATGCTGTGGTGTATTGTGGTGTCGTATGGTTAGATGTGGTGGTGTGGGGTGGTTTGGCGTGGTATGGTACTGTGTGGTGTGGTGCGGTCTGGTGTGGTGCTGGTATTACAGGTCGCAGGTAACGTGTGGTGAGGGACAGGCAATGAATATTAATGGTGCTTTGAATACTTTAATAATTTAGCTTTGGAGAGAGAGAGAGAGAGAGAGAGAGAGAGAGGAGGGGGGAATGATATGATGCTGTTCACCTAGTAACCTTAACCTACAAAGAAGCGAGACCAAAGGAATATTTCACTCAAGCTCTTCCATACATAACGCTCCTCTGCCACTCCACAGGGCGATTTCTAGTGTGCTCTGGGGACGGCTCTGTCAGCGTTACCAGTTTCTAGCCTGCACCATTTAATTCTTACTCTCAGCGCCAAGCCCACACCGGCAGGCTGAGCCGTCCCTGCAGCACAAAAGATTCCACCAGATGAGTTTCTTGTGAATTGCTAGATGAAGGTGTGAGGTGACGGTGTGCCAGGTGTGAGGTGAAGGTGTGCCAGGTGTGGGGTGAAGGTGTGCCAGGTGTGAGGTGAAGGTGTGCCAGGTGTGAGGTGAAGGTGTGCCACGTGTGGGGTGAAGGTGTGCCAGGTGTGAGGTGAAGGTGTGCCAGGTGTGGGGTGAAGGTGTGCCAGGTGTGAGGTGAAGGTGTGCCAGGTGTGGGGTGAAGGTGTGCCAGGTGTGAGGTGAAGGTGTGCCAGGTGTGAGGTGAAGGTGTGCCAGGTGTGGGGTGAAGGTGTGCCAGGTGTGGGGTGAAGGTGTGCCAGGTGTGGAGTGAAGGTGTGCCAGGTGTGGGGCGAAGGTGTGCCAGATGTGGGGTGAAGGTGTGCCAGTTGTGGGGTGAAGGTGTGTCAGGTATGGGATGAAGGTGTGCCAGGTGTGAGGTCAACAGAATCACTTGGGCTAGAGGAAAGCGAGAGATGGAATTTTCTTTTCCCTATATTAATCTCTCTCTCTCTCTCTCTCTCTCTCTCTCTCTCTCTCTCTCTCTCTCTCTCTCTCTCTCTCTCTCTCTCTCTCTCTCCACCAAATCCTTCCTTTATATGTCTCTCTCTCTCTCTCTCTCCACCAAATCCTCCCTTTATGTGTGTCTCTTTCTCTCCACCAATTCCTAGAGAAAATCTCTGGCATAACCCACTACTTCCCCCATTTCCTTCCCCATTACGTCACTCATCCAGCACCACCCTCTGCTCTCTGTCCAACCCAGCCATTTATTAGTTACATTTTCATCTATATGTTTATTACACCTATTATTCGCAAGACTAGAGTGCCTGTGTTTTGAGTCGTTTGTGTGTGTGTGTGTGTGTGTGTGTGTGTGTGTGTGTGTGTGTGTGTGTGTGTGTGTGTGTGTGAAAACATAATAACTGAAACAGTCCTTAGCAGATTTTACCCAAACTTGGTGTAAAAACAGAGGATCAGTTAAGGTGTTGACCCTATTGTTTTTCAGAATAAGTCAGAGACTACTGTCACAGGCGAAGGTCATAGTTTAATCGAGGAATGGCCATTTAAACTTTTTTTTTTTTTTTTTGTCCAGCGCAAACTGAACTGGCTGGAAGGGTTAAGGGTAATGCATGAATGAATTGTTGTGACTGAGTGTGGATGTAAGTGATGAATCTATAGAGACATAAAGGGGTTTAATTGGTTAAGGCCTATATTAGTTATTCGGTTTTTGTTTAAACTTAAAATATTTAAATGTTGATAGATAGATATAGGAAGGTAGTAACCTAGGCAGCTAGGTAGGTAGGGAGGGAGGGAGGCAGGCAGGTACAGTAGATAGATAGACAGATATTTATAGATAGATACAAAGATAAATCGGCAGGTAAGTAGGTAGGAAACTAGTAGGTAGGTAGGTCGATAGATAGATAGATAGATAGATAGACAGATATATATATAGATAGATACATAGATAAATAGGTAGGTAGGTAAGTAGGTAGGTAGATAGACAGACAGATAGATAGGTAGGTAGGTGGGTATATATACAGACAGGTATGTAGGTGGGTATATACAGTAGATGAATAAACAGATAGGTAGGTAGGTAGGTGGATAGACAGATATAGACAGTAACATTATTTTTCTCCATTTCAGATCCGTGTACAGGACTTCCTACCCCAAACCCGTCAACACAAGCTCGCGTCATCGCTTTGTCGAACGAGGAATGACTCTGTATCCATGTCCGTAACCCACTGAGGCAAAGATACAGGCAGGAAGATGACAGATATTTGCCTCCTCTGAACGTGTCTTTGTGACCCACTGAGGAACAATTGCAGACAGAAATGTGCGTTCTATAAACTGTGGCAGAGAGTTAAAAGTTTGCTGTCTTATGCCATCCTCTAAGACAAGGACTGACTATCTTTCTCTCATGCTCTCTGTGTAACCCAGTGAGCTGCAGATACAGACTATGGGTATAGATACATGTGGAATTCAACCTGCAGCATGGAAAATATTAGCTCTAAAGTACAAAGGAATGTCTTGCTAAAATGGCCAGTTACTAAAGTGCTGTAGAGGAGAAGACATAAATCAGTGAGTGCAAAAGGTCTTGGATATATGGGCAATCTGCAGAGTTTGGTGGAGGAGAAAAGACAATCAAAGTGTAAAAGAAATTCTTGCTAAGTATGGGTGATTTCTTTAGTCCGATAAAAAAAATATCAACCAGTGTTTTAAGGTACAGAGGGAAGTCTTGCTAAATAATGGAGCCATGACATGCGTGATGTTTGGCTAATTAATAAGATGATCGAGGTGGGTATGAGCACCAGAGTGACCATTAATGTTTGCCTCAATACCCACAAGCCCACGGCAGGAACTTGAAGCCCCATACCAGGCCAGCTGCCAAAGAGGTAACTGCTGGCATGGTAACAAAGAGAAGGATCTTACCGCAACCGCCATAACTCTCCCTGCCACCACAGTGCTCGGTGTGGATCCATTAAGTTCATGCTGTGTGCTTTGTGGTCATTTGCAGTGGAGAAATGCCAGGGCATACCCAATATCAAACTGGTGTTACCCCGGTTCACTGGCCATACCTTCCATTCAGCCCAGATACCTACATGTACATACAAATCCCCCATCAGACTACTCCCCTCCTATCCTCTTCCCACCGTCCCACTTTTCACTCCAGACCACATCACCCTGCCCAACCCACTCCACCAAATCCAGACACACCCTACAGCACCTCCACTCCCACCACTGCTGTCTGCTACACTCTCTCTCTACCCAGACACCATCTAACCCCACACTCACTCATGTTCCCATAACGTCAGATTCATGTTTTTCCTCACGATCCAACCTCACAAGCATAAAGTCTCCAACAAACCCAGAACCTTCTCTTTCTTCACTCTCCCCTCTCACATCCCAAACACGATTCAGTCTTACCAACAACTCCACAGTCTCAGAATTGCACCAGTCTAACTTTCTCTCTGTCAAAGCTGCACATCTCTGCAATATCTCTGTCTTAGCCTGCCACTCCCCAGATAATCATAGGCTCCATCTCTCAGACTATATCGCTTGCCCTAAACCGTGCTCTATATTCCGCCAGTGCCCAGATGCTCCCAAACCCTCTCCCCCAGAAGCAACAAATCTTTGTACTGCCTCTTTCTCAACCTCTAACTTCCCATATAATCCTAGACTCCATATCCTGGACTCCAAAACGTGCCCTATACCCTGCCAATGTCCACACTCTCCCAAACTCTCTCCCCCAGACACAATAACATGCCTTTTAGTCTTCCTATCCACTTCCTCGAACTGCCCAAGTACCCTTCCACCCACATCAGCTTTCCCCAATGCCTCGTCTCCCTCGCCAACTCGAACGATTTCAAGGACTAGACGAGCAATAGGCACAGAAAAGCCAAGGTGTGACTTGACCCATGCTTTACCCCCCAAACTTATTGTTCGAGGGGAAAGATTGCCATTAAAAAGACGAGACGGGAGTGAGAGTTCTGTCGCTGGTAATCAAACTACCTGGCGGAGGTGGAGGTGGACCTTGAGATGGAGCCTGAGGTGGAGCTTGAGTGAGAGGGTAATCAGGATGTTGCTTCTCCTTGCCATTGCATCTTCCACTCCTGCTGCCTACAAACTAAAACGTGAGTATTCACAAACTAAAACAGCCTAGCTCAGCCTAATTTGTCCTAGTCTACTGATTTGTATATGTTGGACCCTACCACAAGTCACTCACTTTGCGGTATTTTGGCCAAAACTTTCGTCCTTTTGAAGCCCATTTCAGGGAGCTGAGTGGGAGAAAAAGACAATGCTATGGTTCAACGTCCTTCCCATTGCACTTGTTCACGACTAACATCATATTATAATGTTAATCTATTGTTACAGCTCAGCATTCAAGTTGGGGAGATCGCAGTTTTAGGCCATGTTTCTCAGTTGAATGCTAGTCCATGTTTCCCAGCGTTTTGTGAGATATTCATAAGGAGTTTGGGGAAATAAACTCATCAATCTTGGTTGTGTTAGGCCCTTTTTATTCCTTTTAGGCCAAGACTCCCCAGAGGTCCAGCAGTAAACACCATGCCTCTTGTAATTATGACAGGACAGGTATATTACAGGCAGGTACTGTATATTATAGGACAGATAAATTATAGAACTGTTATATTATAGGACTGTTATTTTATAGGACTGTTATTTTATAGGACTGTTATATTATAGGACTGGTATATTATAGGACAGGTATATTGTAGGGCAGGTATATTGTAGGGCAGGTATATTGTAGAGCAGGCATATTGTAGGGCTGGTATATTATGGGGCAGGTATTTTACAGGACTGTTGTATTGTAGGGCAGGTATATTATAGGGCAGGTATATTGTAGGGCTGGTATATTATAGGGCAGGTATATTGTAGGGCTGGTATATTATAGGGCAGGTATATTGTAGGGCTGCTATATTATAAGGCTGGTATATTATAGGGCAGGTATATTGTAGGGCTGCTATATTATAAGGCTGGTATATTATAGGGCAGGTATATTGTAAGGCAGCTATATTATAGGGCAGGTATATTGTAAGGCAGCTATATAATAGGGCAGGTATATTTTAAGGCAGGTATATTATTGTAGGGCTGGTATATTATAGGGCAGGTACATTATTGGGCCCTCTACATCAATTATTACTGTAAATAATGTAGTAATGTTGCATTTTCAATTTTACAAAAAAAAAAAAAATCCACTATAATGCAAGATAGTCGTGCAATGCACACAACAGTAGATTTTGATTCTGTTTTGTAATCAGTTTGAATACATAGCGTTTCAGATTTTACTCAATGCAGCTTCTTAAAAAATTACCTCTGTTAAATCAATTTGCAAAATATAGAGATTCTGAAACAATCAATATCCACTGTAAGAGGCCTCACAACTATTGTAAACAAAATGATGACCAGAATTTAAAAATAACCAACAATCAGTGTGTGCAAAGCCACACCATCACAGCAATGAACATTATAAGAAAATGCCAAGTGTTTAGTGTCATAACATAAAAGCTTTAATGGTACTTGGAACTCAAGAGTTTTGATTGTTTAATTCGTAGATGGATTATTTAAAAAATGGTAAGCAAACTAGGTAAATAAAAAATTAGTAATTTAAAAATGGGAAATAGGGATCACTAAAAGAGTAAACAAACAAGGAAGGATTGCTGGAGAGCATCCAAAACCAGCAAGAAATCAAGTAACGTTGACAATGTAAACCCACAAATCCTTATTTTGACTCTTTACAAACTGTTGATACCAGAGTCAAAAGAGCTTCTTGGGTTTACATTCTCAACGTTACTTGAATCCTTGCTGGTTATGCATGCTTTCCAGCGATCCTTCCTTGTTTGCGCACATTTCTTTTAGTGATCCCTATTCCCCAATATAGGGCTGGTATATTGCAGGGCAGGTATATTCAACCTTTTGTACAGAAGGGTTGATGTTTCAGTAGGCCTATACTTGACAGGGTGGTGGACTGCACTAGGTTATTAATAAACAAAGTTAGGCACAGCATAAAAGACAAATCGTATAGTATTGAAGCATCTCGTTTATGAAGGCTCTAACCTGTTTTCATGCATCGGCCTTGGTCACCCAATAGCGGCTTTCCACGCTGCTCAGTCTCTGGTAGTCTCCCTATTGAGTCCCTTTTTCCTGAGGGTACACCGTATGCCCTCGTCCCACATCTTTTTTTGTCTGCCTCTCGCAACCCTGCCCCCGATGTTCACACTTCCCACCTTCCGCACCGAGTACTGGCGCATGTCCCTAAAACACAGGTAATTACATGTACACCTATGATATTTGTTTCGTAATGAATGTAATGAAGTGCACTCCATAGATGTACACAAATAACACACTGGTATTACTGGCCAGAAATTGATGGGCTTGATATAGTAATGGTGGTGTGTGTGTGTGTGTGTGTGTGTGTGTGTGTGTGTGTGTGTGTGTGTGTGTGTGTGTGTGTGTGTGTGTAATTGATTGGCATGGCTGGTCGTGTAGTATGAATAGGGGTGAGGGAGAGAGTTGTAGTGTGTGTGTGTGTGTGTGTGTGTGTGTGTGTGTGTGTGTGTGTGTGTGTGTGTGTGTGTGTGTGTGTGTGTGTGTGTGTGGAGTAGGGATCAGGGAGTACAAGGGTGGAGTAGGGAGTGTGGCTGGAGGATGGGATAGATGGAGTTTTAAGGGGTAGGTGATTATGGATAATGGGAAGAGGATAGTGGAGTGGGAGAGTGGGGATGGAAGTGGGTGAGGATGGGAGAGTAGTGGGGTGTGTATGAGGGTAAGGTGGGACATGTATGGATGGGTGTGGGTGGGGAATAGGGTGGGATGGGTGGGGTGGGGGTGGATCGGGTCGGGAGTTGGGGGGGAGGGGAATAACAGTGGAACATCACACAACGAACGGCCTCAGAGAGAGAGAGAGAGAGAGAGGTGGGGGGGAGGGAGGGAGGGAGAGGGAAGTTTCATTTAAGGGAAACTTTCTCAAACTAACTGGGAGCCATTTTGTTTGAAACTATCTCGAACTCTTTTTATATTCCTAGATTGGCCAAAAAATATCCACCTGTTGAATACGGCAATAGATTCACACTAGACGATGATGGTAGTCTCGAGGAAGTGACACGTTTAACAAGCAGAGCCGCCACTGTTGTTATTCCACCACTGAGTTGCATGAAATAAGCTGTTAAAAGACGAAAATCTGGGCCATGTTATAAGATTATTATTATTATTATTATTTTTTTTTTTTATCTTCAATCCTTTGACACTAGGTCATCTTGTCTTCTTTTCTTTCATCATCATCATCATCATCATCATTATTATTATTATTATTATTATTATTATTATTATTATTATTATTATTATTATTATTGTTGTTGTTGTTGTTGTTATTGTTGTTAAGAACTCCACATCATTGATATTGTAGATATTACTTCTTTTTTTCTTCTTTTTTGGGGGGTGGGGGGAGATCTAGAAGGTTGACATTCTAAGACCGTTCAAGACAGAGACTTGAAATTTCCAGGAGTGATTTATCTTGCTTGCTGACTTTTGGGGCACATTTTTTTTTTCTCACTAGCTCTAGCGCCGCACTACCGCCCTCTATTATATTATCGCCCGCCTGTTAGCAAGGCGGAAAGATAATGTTCTTGTTCACCTGTGTGTGTGTGTGTGTGTGTGTGTGTGTGTGTGTGTGTGTGTGTATGTGTGTGTGTTCCCATCATATCTCATGAACGGCTTGAGCTATGAACTTGAAACCTTCAGAGTATCAAGATATGGCCAAAATCTTGGACGAATTCGAAAACGGGCACTTGGGGTCAAGGTGAAGGTCATCAAAATGGCTGCCAAAGGTCAGCTAGTTTTTATTACCCATCTTTAGCACCATTATATTTCATGAACGGCTTGAGCTATTAACATGAAGCCTTCAGGGTTTCAAAACATGGAAAATTGTGGACTTAGCCAACAGCATATTGTGGCAGGCGACTAGCATTCAGCTCCCGAATGCTTTTCTTTTGTGTGTGTGTGTGTGTGTTTTTTTTTCTTTTAGTTTTTGCTCTCCTGCCCAGCAAAAACTATTGAATTGATTGCTTTGCCAGTGTTCCAGTATGTAGTCGTCAACATATGCTAGTGCACCTGGGTGTTGGTACTGAGATCCAACACATACTTTTTGAGATATTGAGGAAAATCAAAATGGCCACCTCATGCCTGAAGGTGCTAAATCGGAAAGTGTTTGATTTTGACCAAACTCGCTGGGAATGTAGTAGGTCAGGAGTGAACATGATTTGCATAGTATGAATGACCTTGACTTTGATCTCAAGGTAACAGGCCAAAATCGGTAAAAAATTTTGAGTCATACCAAAAGTCCCTTAATAATAGGTCTACACTGATAAAAGTATTTTCATCTGGAATGTGGTTTTATTTTAAAATTGCTTCAGCAATTTCAGAATTCAAGTTGTTGTTGTTATTGTTGTTGTTGTTGTTGTTCTTCTTCTTCTTCTTCTTCTTTTTCTACTTCTTCTTCTTCTTCTTCTTTTTCTACTTCTTCTTCTTCTTCTTCTTCTTCTTCTTCTTATCCGTCAGGCGATTCTGTTTAGAAGACATTTCTAACTACATTGGAAAAAAAAATTGCTGCGATTCCCTCTTCCTCTACTGGCATCCTTATTATTAACTCGTCTTCAGAGTATAGGGATAAAAAAAAAAAATGTCAGACTCATTGCACTAACCCTTATGAGGGAGGGACACCACTTCAAAGGTGAATGATACATCACCCCCAGTAAACAGTAATGTTCCCGCGTGTGTTAACAGTCATCCCCAAACTTTTGAATTAAGCTGTTTGAAATTATTCTTACCATATCATTTATAATTTCTCACTGTGTTTAGAAATTGTTGTAGACTGTTCGGCTTGTATGTTCGTATGTTAAGAAATCTCCCCAACACCTTTTCCTAAGCGATTTGTTTTGCTTATTGCATCTGACTGTCCTCTTTTGTGTTGCTTAAATCCTTCCAGTATCGCCATACCCTGCATAAATAACGTACAGAAGGGTATTCACCAGCCATAGCCAAAAATAAATCGATGAGGAAGCAGTGTTAGGGAGCTTCCTTAACCAAGTTATAACATGATGTTCAGTTTACATCTAAATGATATGCCAGAACAGTAGTAGTAGTAGTAGTAGTAGTAATGGTGGTGGTGGTAGTGGTGAGGTAATAATAATAAGCAGTAGTAATAATAGGAGGAAGAGGAGGAGGAGGAGGAATGAATATAGGGAAAAGTAAAGTTGTGGTCTTCAAGAGAAATGAAATCACTGAGTGATGGTGAGGAAATGGAGAATGTAAGTACATTTAAATACTTCAGTAGTGTGGTGCGTAAGGATGGAAGTTTGGAGGGTGAAGTCCTTGAAATGTGCAACAGGGAAGAAAGGTTGCTGGTTCCTTGAAAGAAGTGACATGAAACAGGGAAGTGAGCATGGAAGTGAAAAAGTTAATACATGACAGTACTGTGATGCCCACTCTAACGTATGGAAATGAAGCTTGAACCTTGTTGGAGGGACACAAGTCAAGTGTGAGAGCTGTGGAAATGAGTTATTTGAGAGGAGAAGGTAGAGTTATGAGGAGAGACAGACTGACGAATGAGGGAGTGAAGGAGCGTTGTGGTGTGGATGAGATAGGAAACGTTAGGAGAAAGACAATGAGATGGTTAGGCCAGGTGGTGAGGATGGAGAGTGAGAGACTAAGGAGGAGAATGTATGTGAGTGAGGTGGAGTGTGGGAGAGGGAGGGGGAGACTGGGGATGAGATGGATGGATGGAGTGGAGATGTAAATGTGAGAGTGGTGTGTGAGCTGGGGGAAGGGGAGTGCA
This sequence comes from Coenobita brevimanus, assembly GCF_032717465.1. NCBI lineage: Eukaryota > Metazoa > Arthropoda > Malacostraca > Decapoda > Coenobitidae > Coenobita > Coenobita brevimanus. Next base: position 21,725,656 of record NC_137034.1, read on the forward strand.
ATGGCAGGGGACAGGGTAACATGGGGGCGATTTGTTTTTTAGCTACCCTTTACGGGATTTAACCGTTTGGCTATAGATAAATGAACAGGTAGATTGATAGATGGATGGATAGATAGTAGTAGTAGTAGTAGCAGTAGTAGTGGTAGTAGCAGTAGTAGTAGTAATAGTAGTAGTAGTCATAATAGTAGTAATATAGTTGTTTTTGTTGTTGTAGTGATAGCATCAGCAGTAGTAGTAGTAGTTGTTGTTGCAGTAACAGTAGTTGTAGTAGTACTAGCAGTAGTGATAATAATAATAGTAGTTGCAGTGGTAGTAGTAGTAATAGTAGTAGTAGCAATGGTTTGCAAGAGTGGAGGCTTTCTGTGCATTTGTAGGGAGTAGACTGTAGCACCAGACGAGCAGGGAGGTACTCCCAGGGTGGATGGGAAGCTGATGGCAGGGAGAGCTGGAGCTCCCGTTTCATCAGCCCTCGGGACTAGCTTCTGACCATCCACCTTTGCTGAACTTTTTCAGTGTCTCAGTAACACAGGCCAACATGCTTTCCAAGACAAATTCATTCAACCATCAACACCAAACCACATGCACATTATGCACTACACTTCTTATTCAAAATTTAAACAAAAACCAAAAATGGCATCTCTACACAAAGACTCGGAGTCCATTGCGGGGGGTGGGACCATCAAAGCCCCCACTATCCGCCCCTCTCCCGGTGACGACCAAGCGAGATGCCTGGAAGCACTGCCTGACTCACTTCTTCATTCCTGCAACATTCGCGGCCTTTCCTCTAACTTTCTTTCTGTTGAGTACCACCTCTCCTTCTTCTCATCTAAATTTCATCTTCTCTTCCTCACAATGACTCATTTGTCAGAGAAACTGATAGCAACCCATCTTTTTTTCCTCCTACTTTCTCTATACTGATTTCAAAGACAAAGGTGGCTGTTGTGTATAAGTACGCAACAACCTATCTTACTCTCGTGTCCCTGAACTTGAATCATCTGAATTCTCTATTCTCCAGCTTCGGCTCTCCTGTCATTGTCTGACTAAATATATCTGCGCTAATTCTACTGACAATGAAAAAAATTCTTCTACTATCTTACTGCTAAGATGGAACACATGCTATCAATTTCTCCTTGCCCGAGATCTCCATTATATAGTACGTGATTTAAATGTTCACCACCACCTTTGGCTCTCCCCTCCTTTCACTGATCAACCTAGTGAACAAGCCTACATCTTTCTATCCTTAATGACCTAGAGCAGCTTGTACAGCACCCTACCCACATCCCTGATGCCTTGGAGAGAGTACCAAGTTACTCGACCTCTTCCTTACAACTAATTCTTCTGCTTACGCTTTTAATCTTTTCTCTCTTTTGGGCTCCTCTGACCACAACCTTATCTTAACCTGTCCCATTGCTCCAGTAAGGCCTATGGACCCCCCAAGAACACTGGGGCTGCTGACTGGGAGGCTCTCAGGCAGTACATCATTGATTTTCCGTGGAATGAGAATTACTTACATGGCAGAGAACCATCTGAGTGTACCTCGTGTATTACGGAGGTTATTCTCTTGGGCATGGAAGCATACATTTCTTTCCCTTATCCTTTGACTAATGTAAAAAACCTTGGTTTAATCACGCTTGTTCTAATGCTGTCCACAACTGACGAAACAGAACTCTTCACTCAGACTTGCTTCTCCAGTTCCACCTTATACAATTCCGGTGCTCTCCCTCCATCACTTCCCCCCTCTGACTTCCTCAAGGATGACATGAAATTTCTTCAACTGATATATTTTCTGCCATCACTGGCATCAATACTAACAAGGCATATGGGCCTGATGGGGTCCCTCCTGTTGTCCTCAAGAGTTGTACTACTGTGTTTACATCCTGCCTATGCAAACTCTTTCGCCTTTGTCTATCAACTTGTACCTATCCTTCTTGCTGGAAGTTGCTCTCATTCAGCTTGTCCCAGAGAAAGGTGACCATTCCCAGCCCTCTGACTATCACCCTATTGCTTTAACATCCTGTTTTTAATCATTTCTTAAAAAAATTTTAAGCACCATTCCTATCACAGCCATCTTTCTGATCATGAGTATGGATTCCGTCAGGGATGCTTCACTGGCGAACTTCACACCTACCTTTCAGACTCCTGGTCATCCTCCTTTCGGAACTTTGGAGAAAGCTTTGCCATTGTACTTAACATCTCAAAGGCTTTCAGTCGAGTCTAGCATAAATCTTTAATTTCCAAACTGCCCTCTAACAGTTTCTATCCTTCTGTCCAGCTTCCTTTGTGGTCGTTCTATATCTGCTTTTATAGACGGCCACCGTTCTTCTCCTAGAACTATCAAGAGTGGTGTTCCTTAGGGTTCTGTCCTATCACCAACTCTCTTCCTTCTATTAATCAATGTCCTTCTGAGTTGTACTTCTAACTCTGTCCACTCATACGTTAATTACTTCACCCTTCACCTTTCCATTCACTTCTCGCAGTGTCCATCTCAGCAGTTACTTCAACAAACAAGGAATAGGGCTATGGCACACCTAATGTCGGACTTGGCTCATATTTCTGATTCGGGTAAAAGTAATCGTGTTGTTTTTAATGCTTCAAAAACCCAATTCTTACATCCTTTAACTTGTGAAAATCCTCTGATTTCTTACAATATCCAACTCAGGCCTGCACCATCTTTAAACATTCTTGGGGTTCCATTCTCTCAGGATTTATCATGGAAAGGTAATATTACCTCACTTGTAAATATGCCTCCCACAGATTCGATGTGCTAAACCCACCCCGTGAATTCTTTACTCCTGCACAGTTTTTGACTTCATACGTGAGTTATATTCACCTCTGTGTAGAGTGCACCTCTCATGTGTGGGGAAGTTCCCTACATACAGCTCTTCTCAACAATGTGAAGTCAAAGGCTTTTTGTCTCATTAACTCTCCTCCTCTTGCTGGCTCCCTTTAACTCTGTCTCTTCACCGCACTGTGGCATCTTTATCTCTTTTCTATCACAACTTCAATGGTCACTGCATCTCTGGACTGTCTGCTTGCATCCCTCCACCGCTACAGCTGGTAGGTAGCACCCGTCTGGCAACAAACTCTCATCCCTTTTCTGTCCAACTCTCTAATGCAAGAGTTAACCCTTACTTCCAGTCCATCATGTAAGCAACAGGTCAGTTGTGGAACTGTCTCCCTCAATCTGTATTTCCTACTGCCTGTGATGTCCAGTCTTTCAAATGCAGTGTGTCCAGGCATCTCGAGATGAACAGATCTTGAATTTGGCTCTCCGTTATCTTGTTTTTGTGTTTTCATGGAGGGAACAGTCTTACAAGTTTCTGGCCTTTGGTTACTTCTTCCATGCATAAAAAAAAATCGATATGATGAAGTACGTGACCTCATTGCGAAAATGGTGCAGGAATATACCATGATGTCACCATGAGCCAGCTCTGCTCCCTTTAGACTGTAAGCTTGTCATCCACAGAAAAGCAAACATATCAAGTGATTCAAGAGTGGTTGTCAGTGTTCGAGGCTTCAGGACACTTGGACAGAGGACTTTCTTTGAAATCAGGATATTTGATCCTATGGTAACATGTTAACGCGATTTGTCTCTTGAAGCTGCACACAAGAGGAACGAACAAGAAAAAATAAAACTATCAAGAAAGGATCCAACATGTGGACCAAGGTTGATTCACTCCCCTTGTGTTCGCAAGATCAGGTGGGATGGGTCCAGAGGCGGGGAGACTGTGCTCGAGACTGGCAGAGGTTCTTTCTGGGAAGAAGTGTCAACCGCAGAGTTCTGTTATGTCCTGGATGAGATGTTGACTGTCCTTCTCCCTCGTGAGGTCTGCACTCCTGTGTCTCAAAGACTCAAGATCATTAGTCCTCATGCCTGTCTCTCTGGCGAGTATGGATTACGAAGCTACTGTGAGAGAGAGAGAGAGTCGCATTGACCAACGAGTCCAATAGATTAATGTCTTTATTAGCACTGTAATGTTAATGAAACAAGTAAAGTAATAAATGTAGTAGTATATTGTTGGTAACCACAGCCATTGGCGAGCTTGGGGCCAACGGATTGTAAGGTTAGTGTTAACCTTCACGTTACAGCTCCAAATGGTGAACTGTATAATGAATGTTGGTTTTGATATTTACAATATATTTTCCAAATGGACAGAGGTGAATTGGAAAAAAAATAGTAGTAGTGATAATACCAGTAGTAGTGAAAATTATAGTAGTAGTAGTAGTAGTAGTGATGGTGGTAGTGATAATAGCACAGTAGTATTAATGGTGGTAGTGCTAGTAGTAGTAGCTGTTGTTGCTCACTCTACAGAAACGTATGTCAATAGCACTTCACTTAGCGGTGTCTTGTGTGTTTTGGGAACGGTTCAGTCTGCTTGTATGGGCGTGGCCGTGTGAGTAGGAAATGAGTAAGTGATGCACGGTAGACATCTATAAAGCTAAACCAGTGCCGCAACACACAAGAAATAGCCCGGAGAAATGGAAGAAGAATTTTCAATACTGAAATTCAACCACCTCCCTTGCTTGCCACCTGCCCTACCTACCACCTACCCTGCCTATCACCTCCCCTGCTTACCAATTGCCCTACCTACCACCTGCCCTGCTTACCACCTGCCATACCAACCACCTGCCCTACTAGTATCCTCCTTACCATCTGCCCTGTCTACCATATCCTGCCTTCCACCTGCCTTGCCTATGTTCTGTCTAACACCTCTCTCTCTCCCTGCAGCCACCACCACTGTGTCCCGCATCACCCTAGCAGGACACACAGCCCACCTGCCCTGTGAGCTGCCCTTCCCAGGAGACCGACCCAGCCTTATCCTGTGGTACAAAGATGATTCCACCAAACCATTCTACAGGTGAGAACACAACTGCCCTTTGTACAACTGCTTGTTTTACAACTACCCTATTTATAGCTACTAAGCTTTTTACCCCTTTTACAGCTACCCCTTTTACAGCTACCCCTTTTACAGCTACCCTTTTTACAGCTACCCTTTTTATTACAGCTACTCTTTTTACAGCTACCCTTTTTATTACAGCTACTCTTTTTACAGCTACCCTTTTTACAGCTACCCTTTTTATAACAGCTACTCTTTTTACAGCTACCCCTTATGCAGCTACCCTTTTTACAACTACCCTTTTTACAACAGCTACCCTTTTTACAGCTACCCATTTTACAACAGCTACCCTTTTTACAGCTATCCTTCATACAGCTACCCTATTTACAACCACCCTTTTTACAGCTACCCTTTTTAAAACAGCTACCCTTTATACAGCTACTCTTTTTACAACAGCTACCCTTTTTACAGCTACCCCTTACGCAGCTACCCTTTTTACAACTACTCTTTTTGCAGCTACCCCTTTTACAACAGCTACCCTTTTCACAGCTATCCTTCATACAGCTACCCTTTTTACAACTACCCTTTATACAGCTACTATTTTTACAACAGCTACCCTTTTCACAGCTATCCTTCATACAGCTACCCTTTTTACAACTACCCTTTTTACAGCTACCCTTTTTACAACAGCTACCCTTTATACAGCTATCCTTCATACAGCTACCTTTTTTACAACCACCCTGTTTATAGCTACCCTTTTTCAAACAGCTGCCCTTTTTACAGCTACCCTTTATACAGCTACCCGTTTTACAAATACCCATTTTACAGCTACCATTTTTACAACCACGCTTTTTACAGCTACCCTTTTTACAGCTACTACCCTTTTTACAACTACCCACTTTACATCGACTCCCTATACATCTACCCTTTTTCCCCTAATTTCTCTCCAAACACCAATTCTTAAGCGATTTATTTTTTGATTATACCACACTCTTCTATCCTGTGTTACATAAATCTTCCCGTGTTGCCATACGCTGCATAAATGACGTACAAAATATTAACCACCAGTATCCAAAAACAAATCGCTAAGGAAGACATGTTAGGGAGCTTCCTTGGTCGACGAGAATACGGCCATAGCAATGAAGAAACACATAGGCTCGTATTCTCATTGGATAAGGAAGCTCCCTAACACCTCTCCCTTACCGATTTATTTTTGGATACTCCTGGCTAATATAGTTCTGTACGTTATTTATGCTGAGTATGGCGATAGTTGCAGGATTTATTAACACAGATTATCAGAGCAAGGTATAATGAGCAAGATTAATCGCGTAGGAACAGGTGCTACGGAGCCTTACAAAACGTTGCCCCCAGACACAGTATTTATTAAAATCCTTGATGATCACAGCTTTTTTATAATTTATATACTGCTACCGTGTGTGTGTGTGTGTGTGTGTGTGTGTGAGAGAGAGAAGAGAGAGAAAGAGAGAGAGAGAGAGAGAGAGTTATTATGTAATTAATAAATATGAATATTGTATGTGTGTGTGTGTGTGTGTGTGTGTGTGTGTGTGTGTGTGTGTGTGTGTGTGTGTGTGTGTGTGTGTGTGTGTGTGTGTGTGTGTGTGTGTGTGTGTGTGTGTGTGTGTGTGTGTGTGTGTGTGTGTGTGTGTGTGTGTGTGTGTGTGTGTGTGTGTGTGTGTGTGTGTGTGTGTGTGAAAGAGAGAGAGAGAGAGAGAGAGTATAGATTGTAGCACCAGTCGAGCAGGGCAGTACTCCCAAGGTGGATGGAAAGCTGATGACAGGGAGAGCTGGAGTTTCCGTTTCATCAGCCCTCGGGACTAGTTCCTGACCATCCCCCTTTGCTGAATTTTTTCAGTGTTTCAGTAACACAGACAGTAGGCCACCATGCTCTTCAATACAAGTTTCTCTAACAATCTACACCAAACAACATGCATAGTACACACTACACTTCCTTTTCAAAAATTCAAACAAATTATTGCATCTCTAAACATAGCCTCGGAGTCCCCAGGGGGGGGGGGACCATAAATGCCCCCACTATCCGCCCCTCTCCCGGTGACGACTCGAGCTGCCCGGAACCACTGTCTGACTCACTTTTTCTCCATTTCTGCAACATTCGCGGCCTTTCCTCTAACTTTCCGTCTGTTGAGCACCACCTCTCCTTCTCAAAACCTCACCTTCTCTTTCTAACTGAGACTCAGCTGTCTGAGGCAACTGACAGCAAACCCTTTTCTGTATCCTCCTACTTTCTCTATACTAATTTCAAAGCCAAAGGTGGCTGTTGTGTATATATACGCAACAACTTATCTTGCTCTCGTGTTCCTGAACTCGAATCTTCTGAATTCTCTACACTCAGGCTTCGCCTTTCTTGTCATTCTCTGACAAAATATATCTGTGTTGTTTACTTATCTCCTAATTCTACTGACTATCAAAAATTCTTCGACTATCTTACTTCTACAATGGAACACATTCTATCCATTTCTCCTTTTTCTAAAATCTCTCCTTTGGCTCTCCTTTCCTTTCACTGATCCACCTGGTGAACAAGCCTACACCTTTTCTATCCTTAAAGACCTTGAGCAGCTTGTACTGCACCCTACCCGTATCCCTGACCACCTTGGAGAGAGGTCCAACAAACCTGACCTCTTCCTTACAACTAATCCTTCTGCTTACACTGTTGATCTTTTCTCTCCATTGGGCTCCTCCGATCACAACCTTATTACCTTAACCTGTCCTATCACTCCAGTACGGCCTGTGGACCCTCCAAAGAAACGTCTTCTGTGGCACTTTGGAGCTGAGGATTGGGAGGCCCTCAGGTAGTACTTCTTTGATTTTCCCTGGAATGATTATTGCTTCCATGGCCGGGAGCCATCTGAGTGTGCCTTGTGCATTACGGAGGTTATTCTCTCGGGCATGGAAGCATACATTCCATTCTAATATCCTTTGACTAATGCAAGAAAGCCTTGGTTTAATCAAGCTTCTTCTAATGCTGTCCGCAATAAGGACAGGGCCTTTAAAAGGTATCGGAGCCAACCCGCCCCTGAATCACATCTCTGATACGTTTCTGCCCAGAATCGTGCTAAGTCTGTCCTTCGCTCTGCTAAAAATAATTTCATCCGAGGCGTCTGGCAATAGATAGATAGATAGATAGACTAAATGCTCTCAATTCTCCAACTCTAGTTCTTCCTGTTCCTTCTGGCACCTTGCCAGAAACTTTTCTAATAATTTTAGCTTATCATCCTTCCCTCCTCTTTTCAACTCTGATGGTTCTGTAGCTATTTCTTCTACTGATAAAGCAAATCTCTTCGCTCAGACTTTCTCTTCCAATTCCAACTTAGACGATTCCGGTGCTGTTCCTCCATCACTTCCACCCCCTCTGACTTCCTCATGGCTGACATTAAAATTTCTTCAGCTGATGTATTTTCTGCCATCACAGGCCTCAGTACTAACAAGGCATATGGGCCTGATGGAGTCCCTCCTGTTGTTCTCAAGAACTGTGCTTCTGTGCTTACACCCTGCCTAGGTAAACTCTTTCTCCTTTGTTTATTAATTTGTACCTCTCCTTCTTGCTGGATGTTTGCTCTCATTCAGCCAGTCCCAAAGAAGGGTGACCATTCCCAACCGTCTAACTGTCGTCCATTTCCTTTAACATTCTGTATATCAAAAGTTTTCGAGTCAATTCTTGATAGCAAGATTTTAAAGCACCTTTCCTATCACAACCTTCTTTCTGATCGTCAGTATCGGTTCCGTCAGGGACTCTCCACTGGCGATCTTCTCATCTACCTTTCAGACTCCTGGTCATCCTCCTTTCGGGACTTTGGCGAAAGCTTTGCCATTGCACTTGACATCTCAAAGGCTTTCGATCGAGTCTGGCATAAATCATTATTTTCCAAACTTTCCTCTTACGGTTTCTATCTTTCTATCTGTGCCTTCATCTCCAGCTTCCTTTTCTGGTTATTTTATAGCTGCTGTTGTAGACGGCCATCGCTCTTCTCCTTGATCTGTCAACAGTGGTGTTCCTCAAGGCTCTGCCCTATCACCAACTCTCTTCCTTTTATTCATCAGTGACCTTCTAAGCTGCACATCTAACACTATCCACTCATACCTTGATGACTCCACCCTTCACCTTTCCATTCGGTTCCCGCAACGCCCATCTCAGCAGTTACTTCAACAAACAAAGGAAGAGGCTATGGCACACCTAATGTCTGACTTGGCTCGTATCTCTGACTGGGGTAAAAATAATCTGGTTTTTAATGCATCAAAGACTCAGTTCTTACACCTATCAACCCGACAATATATTCCACATGTATACCCATTAATGTTTAATAATATTCAGTTTAATCCTGCATCATCCTTGAACATGCTTGGGTTTCATTTACTCGGGACTTATCTTGGAAAGATTATATTACATCTCTTGTAAAATCTGCTTCCAAGAGATTAGGTGTGTTAAGCCGACACCGTTCCTTCTTTACCCCTGCACAATTGTTGACTCTATACACGGATTTTATCCGCCCCTGTGTGGAGTACAACTCCCATGTTGGGGAGGTTCCCCACATACAGCTCTTCTCAATAGGGAGGAGTCAAAAGCTTTTCGTCTCATTAACTCTCCTCCTCTTACTGACTCCCTTCAACCTCTGTCTCTTCGCCGCACTGTTGCATCTTTCTCTCTTTTCTATCGCTACTTCAATGGTCACTGCTCCTCTGAACTGTTTGCATGCATGCCTCCACCTTTATGACGGGGCGTAGCACCCGTCTGGCAGCAATCTCTCATCCCTTTTCTGTCCAGCTCTCAAATGCTAGAGTTAACCGTTACTCCCAGAACTTCATTTATACAACAGGTCAACTCTTAAACTGTCTCCCTCTGTATATCCTGCTTCCTATGATCTCCAGTTTTTCAAACGCTGTGTGTCCAGGCATCTCGAAATGATCGGATCTTGAATTCGGCTTTCTCCTGTATTTTGTTTTTCTCTTGGAAGGAACAGTTATTGCTGGCTCGTGGTCTTTGGTTCCTTCTTCCTCGCATAAAAAAATAATAATAGATATGAATATTGTGTGTGTGTGTGTGTGTGTGTGTGTGTGTGTGTGTGTGTGTGTGTGTGAGCGAGAGAGAGAGAGAGAGAGAGAGAGAGAGAGAGAGTTATCTTAATTAGTGAACATGAGTATTGTGTGTGTGTGTGTTTTAGGAATGAACTCACTGGATGTGATGCTGTTTCCAAATAACTCTACACTAAGTGACATGCCTGATGGTTTAGTGTAACCCTGGAAATCACTTATGATGCTAAGTGGTAACCATATCATCTATCCCTAGAGCAGAGGAGGAAAAACATTGCTCCCTATCCCATATTCCCTACGAGGCTGGCGGTAACAAACAAGAGAATCAATCGGGAGATGATGATGATGATGATGATGATGATGATGATGATGTGATGCGATTTATTTTTTCCATTAGCAGAAATAGTGTTTTAAAATGACATCGTGGTGCAGTGAACTTTGCAAATATGCCATTTCTTTCACGAAGGCTGGCGCAGGGGAGGGACGTCTTCACGTGGTGGCATTGATACAACCGAGTGGCTGCCTGCTTATACAATCGTCCCTCAGCTCCCTCCATATCCCCAAAAGGAGGATGGTGGACTGCAGGAGGAGGACAACTGCAGCCTGCAGTCCACTGGGTTCACGTTTCACAACCTGGGGTTATCTCTTCTTCCGTTACTACTACCACTACTACTACCACTACTACTGCTACTACTACTACTACTACTTCTTCTTCCACCACCACCACCACCACCACCACCACCACTACTACTGCTACTACTACTACTACTACTACTACTACTTCTTCCACCACCACCACCACCACCACCACAACCACTACTACTATTACTACTACTACTACCACCACCACCATCACTGTTACTACTACAAAAACTTCTTTAAGGCAAAAAAATAATCAGGCGTAATATACAGTAGAGGAGGGGGAGGAGGAGGAGACCGAGCATGTGACGGAGGGATGTAATGGAGAGATATATGAGATAAGGAGGAGGGGTGAGTTGAAAGGAGTACAGACAAATGTCAGAGGACTGGGCGACGTGGTAGCGATTTGTTTGTGGCCATCCCTTACGAGATTAAGGCGCCTGGCAATAGATAGATAGGTAGATATAGATGTACATATGAACCAAGGTATGTAAATAGATCTACTGTAGTGTATTTCATAAGACAAAGATCCCTTACCCCATTCAGCTCTGTCGTGGCCAGCTGTAGTCAGATCGGAGGTTCACCTCAAGAAGTAACCTAGGAGCCTTATTCCTACCTCCTAACAAAGGCTTTATTAATTCCATGCAAACACATTTGAGTCCGTGAGGAAAGGAACTGCATATGGCTGTGACGTGATGATGGTATATTACAGTCACACGTATATAAGTTACCGTCCTGGTGTTTCCCCCATTGTCAGACGAATTTCTCCAGTTTAAAAAAAAGAAAAACACGTACTGGTGGACTGTTGTTTCTTAACCCCGGTCTGTCTGGCCGAGCAGACACGTTAGCCACAGGTAAGCAACTGGTTCTGTGGGACCATCCTACAGGTACAGTACAGTGCATACACCTTGTGGGGATCTGGCGCCCCCTTGTGGTACACACCGCCTCACCATGGTCGAACCAGGGTCTTTCCCACGGCGAGGTCCAGGGAGATGTAAGGAGGTTTGGCTCCTGGGTGGACACCGCAGACATCTGGCTTAATATAGGCTACAATATATATTTAATTTAATACAGGCAATCAAAACGCCCCTCATGTAAGCAACAGGTCAACTTTGGAACTGTTTTTCTCAGTCTGTATTTTCCTCAGCCTATGACTTCAAGTTGTTTATTCACAGTGTCTACATGCATCTCGATATTAAGGGATCTTGAATCTAGCTCTCTTTATTTTTTCCTTTGTTTATTTTTTGTCATGCAGGGAACAAGTCTGAGTGCTTCAGGTCTTTTTCACTTTAACAGATGATGAACAGAGGAAGGAAAAAAACGAATAAAAAGAATCCATACATCTGATTGCCAGTGTCCTTTTTTATGAAAACTGTAACAGTTAAACTTACACTGCTGTAGGTTGAAGTGTGTGTGTGTGTGGGGGGGGGAATAACCTGGAGAAGCGAGTTCCAAAGAGAAGCAGTTCGAGGAACAAAAAAATTATTTTAGAAGCCCTGCAATATGGCAGAGTGACAGTCAAGTCGTGGGCGCTACCAGATGCCCGTGGAACAAGGGGGAAGGTTCCTATTTCTATCTATCTATAGGCAGACGCCTTAATCCCATATGGGGTGGCCACAATCAGCCTTCATATCACACTGTTTCCTGCCATTTCTCTCCCCTTCCCCCAACTTACACCCCCTCTCTCCTATACCTCTCTACTCCATCCCTCCATCTCATCCTCGGTCTCCCTCTCCCTCTCCCCCCTCCACCTTACTCACATACACTTTCCTACTTGGTCTCTCTCTCTCCATCCTGTCCACATACCAATGGACTGCTTTTTAAAAAATAAATTACGGTGTATGTTGCTTGAGCCATTGCATGTGTGTTGCAGTTACGATGCTCGGGAGGCGGCCACGGGGCAACACAAAGTCCACGACAACAGCAATCTGGGTCAAAGGTCACGCTTCACTCTCGAGGCGCTACACCAGAATTACCAGGTGAGATAAACACATTTTTTCTACCCCAGACCCTTAGATTTCCTGTAACACACACACACACACACACACACACACACACACACACACACACACACACACACACACACACACACACACACACACACAGGTAGATATAGATAGACAGCTCGATATATTAACTAAAACAGGCAGATATAATGGCAATGAATACGATGTTTATAATCAAGATCCTGAAGACACATTCCCACACTTAGATCCAGCATACCATTATACAAGAGAGAGAGAGAGAGAGAGAGAGAGAGAGAGAGAGAGAGTTATACCGAAAATTAATCCTCCTCCAGGCTATATTATTCTTACTCAAACTTGGCCCACATTTTCGTCCACCTGCAGCTTATTTCAAGCAGCTCAGAGGCTGAAAACAAAAAAAAATGCTTTACATCCTTTCCATAGGATTTCTTCATGACAAGCATCATATTTTTGTGTCTTCTTACAACTCAACATTCCAGTGGAAGTAGTGGTAATTTTAGGACAAGTTAGAGTAAAAGAGGTATAGGTATATTTTTTCCTCATAGTACTACAGTAGGTAAGACACTCGTATCTTAGTCTCATATGAATCTCTTCTTTTACTGTAACTTATGTATGAAGGACAAAGAAATAGGTGGAATGAACTTGAATTTTCGTGGTGGGTGTGGAGAGGCCTTGAGAGAGTGCCCAGAATAAACGTGTGTTGTACAGTTAGTGGCTTCAGTGTAGGAAAGGTTTACTCAGAAATGACTTCCAGGACTGAAAGTGGGTGGGGAGAGCGAGAAGTGGGCGCAGAGGAAAGGAATGGGTGGAATGAGCTGGAATGTTGATGGTGTGTGGGGAGAGGCCACGAAAATATACTCCATAAAAATGAGTGTTGTAGAGTTGGTGGCTTGAGTGTAGTAAAGGTTTAATCAGAAATATCCTCCAGGAATGAAAGTAGGTGGGTGGGGGGTTAAGAAATGGGTGTGCAGTAGGGGACAAAACAATGGGTGGAGTGAATTAGAATTGTGGTAGTTAGAGGTGAGAGACAGTGAGATTTTATCCTCTGAAAATGAGTGCTGTAAAGTTTGTGGTTTGGGTGTAGTAAAGATTACTTAGAATGTTCTCCAGAAGTGAATGTGGGTAAGGGTGTAAAGTACGCGTACGGGACAAAGGAATGGCTGGAAGGAGCTGGAATTGTGGCGGTAGATGGAGAGAGGCCAGAAGAGACTCCCCTATAAAAATGAATGTTGTACAGATAGTGATTTGCATGCAGTGAAGATTTAAAGGTTTCATCAAGAGGAAGGCAAGATCGCATTCCTGTCCATACCTGTGCTTATTGTGATGTAGGCAGAAAAATTGGACAGACAGAATAAGAAAGAAAAAAATCATATTTAAGGGATATGAACTGTAAAAGTCATCCTAACAACCCTCAGGCAGTATCTATGAGTTCGTTAGTAATAGTAGTAGTAGCAGCACTAGTAGTAGGAGTTGCAGTAATAGTAGTAGTGAATCAGTCAGTTCATTTTACTTCGTAATTTCGAAAAAATATATACAAAGAATAATACGTATGTGCATGTATTGGCAAATAATTGTAATTAGGTGTTGTAGTTACAAGTAACCTGATATTATTACAGTGATACAACAATATATATATACATACAGTATATACACATGCACATTCATGTCTACACACACACACACACACACACACACACACACACACACACACACTGGTCATAATTTTGATCATTCGTCCTTTGTCCTAAATCCTCCTTTGTCCTACCTCTTCCTTTGTCCTACCTCTTCCTTTGTCCTGCTTCTACCTTCGTCCTACTTCTTTCCTTTTCCGGCTTTTTTCTTTAATGCTTCCTTCTTTTTCCTGCTTCTTTCTTTGTCCTGCTTCTTTCTTTGTCTTGCGTCTTTCTTTGTCCTGCTTCTTCCTTACGTCTTGTTTTCTGGATCCTACCTCACCTCAACATTGTGGGAAAAAGCAAAATTTGGACGTGAGCTGTGGGTATTTGTGAGTGCATATGGGCCTGGTAATGAAAGGGATGAAGAAAAGAGGGAGTCTTTCTGATATGACGCTGATGTGTGTGTCTGCGGAGTTTTAGAGCAAATGTGAATGTGGTAAAGATGTGAGATCTGAATGCTGGAGTGGGTAATAAAGCAGCTGAAGGTGTAGTTAGTATGCATGGTGTGCCTGGAAGAAATGATAATGGGGAAAGAAGGACAGGGATGTGAATTGGGCGAGAGATGGTAATTGGAAATACCTTGTTTGAAAGATACTGTATTTACAAGTCTGCATGGGTGAGACAGGAGGGTTGAAGGGTTGTTGATAGAGCGTTGATGGACTACGAAGTATATGGTTGTGTCCTGAATGTAAAAGAAAGATTTTTAGACGTGAGAGTTCTGAGAGGGGAGAGTGGAGGTATGTCTGACCACTACCTGGTGGAGGGAAAATTGAGAATTGGTATGGGGTGGGTGAGAGATAGGGGAGCTGGGTGTGGCAGGGAGGTTTTGAAAGTGGGTGAGTTGGACAAAAGAGAGAGAGAGAGTGACAGTATCAGGAGAAGCTGAAAGGTGAGTGGAACGCAGTGAAAGATCATTTTGAAAGATGAGTGGAACGCAATGAAAGATCAGGAAAATGGCAGTGTGGAGGAATGGCAGTTGTTTAAGAGTGCTGTGGTGGGGTATGTGGAAGAGGTGTATGGTGTTAGACGAGTGGGTTGTCGTGTAAGAAAGGGAAGTGAATGGTGGTGTAAGGAAATACGTATGGCTGTAGCTGAGAAGAGAGGTTCATATGAAGCGTGGCTGGACAAGAGGGATGAAAAGTAATACAAGAGGTATAAGGAAATGAGGAATAGGGCGAGAAGGACTGAGCATGATGCTAAAGTGGCAGCAGGTGAGAGATGGGGTAGGCAGTTGACTGAAAATTTTCAACAGAATAAGAAAATGTTTTGGAAGGAGGTGAAGAGAGTGCAAAAGGGAGAGTCTGAGAAGGAAGAGCAAGTAAAAGCAGAGGATGGAAGAAAGTCAAATGAGATGGATGCAGAAAGGAGGAGATAAGTGGAGTATTTTGAAAGATTGTTAAAAGTAGAAGAGGAAAGGGAGACTGAGATTGTGGCAGATGAAAGGGAGCAAGAAATAAATGTGTTGGGAGAGTTGAATGATTCTTTGGTCATGCTGGAGGAAGTGCAGGAGGTAGTAAAGGAGATGAAAGCAAGGAAAGCTGCAGGTATGGATGAATGTGCTGTGGAGTGTTTGACAGGTGGTGGAGCGACTATTGTTGGGTGGTTAGTAAGACTGCTGACTGTGTTTTGTGAGCAGTATGGTGCCGATTGATTGGGTAAGTGTGTGTGTGGTTCCATTATATAAAGGTAAGAATGATAAGTATGACTGTACTAATTTTAGGGGTATAAGTCTGTTGTGTGCTGTAGGTAAGGTGTATGGTAAAGTGTTGATTAAGTGAGTTAGAGTGGGTCCAGAGGGAGTGGTGATGAGCAGTATGGTTTTAGGAGAGGAAGGAGATGCATGAATCAGGTGTTTGCTGTGAGACAGGTGTGTGAAAAGTATTTGGTGAAAGGTAAGGATGTGTTTTGGGCGTTCATGGATTTAGAGAAGGCGCATTTCAGGATTGATATGGAGGCTTTGTGGACTGTTTTGAGATTGTTTGGATTAGGTGGTAGGTTGTTAAAAGGAGTGGAAAGTTTTTATGCAAATAGTAGGGCGTGAGTAAGAAGGGGAAATACTTTGAGTGATTGGTATCCTGTGAAAGTGGGGCTGCAACGGGGATGTGTGATGTCACCTTGGTTGTTTAATAATTATATGGACGGAGTAGTAAGGTAGGTGAATGCGAGAATGTTAGGTAGATGTTTGAGTCTGGTGAATGCTGATGGTAGAGAGTGGAATCTGAGTCAGCTGCAGTTTGCAGGTGATGTTGTACTGGTGGCTGATTTGGAGGAGGGATTGAGACAGTTGGTAGAGGAGTTTGGAAGGGTGTGTGAATAGAGGAAATTGAGGGTAAATGAGAATAAGAGTAAAGTGATGAAGTGTATGAGGTTGGTAGATGGTAGAAGGATGGATGTAGTTTCGAATGGTGAGTTCTTGAGGAGGTAGAGTGTTTTAAGTATTTAGGGTCACATGTTGCTGTGGATGGAAAAGTAGATGTATAAGTGAAGTTTAGACTGAGTGAAATAAGGAAGGTGCTGGGAGGAATGAAAAAAGTGTTTAGATGTCGTTCGCTTAGAATGGATGTTAAGAGAAGGCTGTATGAATGTGTAGTGGTACTGACTGCGTTATATGGGGCTGAAACTTGGAGTATGGCTGTTGCAGAGAGGAAAAGATTAAATGTAATGGAGATGAGGTGTCTGAGGAGTATGTGTGGAGTGACACGTATGGATTGAGTGAGAAATATTGGAGAGCAAAGGAGAACTGAAGTTACGCAAGAGATGGCTGATCGAGCTGAGCAGAGAGTGATGAGGTGTTTTGGGTAGATGGAGAGAATGGATGAAAAGCAATTGGTGAGAAAGATAACTGGATCTGATGTGAGAGGTGTAAGGCTGAGAGGAAGACCATGAATAGGGTGGATGGACAGTGTGAAGAAGGTGCTAGATACGAGAGGGATGTCTGTCAAGCAAGGTAGATGGCTGTGCTTGATAGGGATGAATGGAGAGAAATATTGTGAATGCATAAATGGTGATGTGGCCCTGATTCCCACATCTGGTCTGATCAGCTGAGCTTGTCAGACACAGGGAAGGGCATGGGTACATTATGATGTGGCAGGGGCAAACCTGCGCTGGTGTTGGGCCCTACTGCGGATGTCGCTGGATTGCACTGTCCAGTAGACCCTCGTGAGGTGCGGTGCGGTGAGGAGCAGTCCCTTCTCCCCTTAGACGCTAAGATACTAGTAAATGTGTGTGTGTGTGTGTGTGTGTGTGTGTGTGTGTATGAGTATTTTGGTGAGTGTGTTGTCCTATCTTGGTTCCCTCCAGCTAGAGGGGAAACAGCTATAGGTATATAAATATATAGATTATTATTATTATTATTATTATTATTATTATTATTGTTATTATTATTATTATTGTTATTATTATTATTATGTTATTACAGTCTCGCCTGGGGTTCCTTGAGGTAGATGACGTCACAGTAGCAGATGCAGGGAACTACACCTGTCGGGTGGATTTTGTGGAGTCACAGACCATGATGTCACTACTCCAGCTCACTGTTCATGGTATGGAAAATTCTCTCTCTCTCTCTCTCTCTCTCTCTCTCTCTCTCTCTCTATTTTTTTCTTACTCGTTCATTCACACTCTAAAGCCGAGTAATATTTAAACTCTCTTCTAGTCATATTTTGTTCATTCTTCTTTATTTTTTTAAGTTTCATTTTTATTTCTCCAATGCCAGGGTTCATGGGTATGTAGGGTAAGAATGATGATAGTGATGATAATGATGATGATGATGATGATGATGATACTGATGATTAAGTAGGATTAAAGTAGGTGATGATGATGATGGTGATGGTAGTGATGACGATGATGATTGTAATGATAGTGATGATGATGATGGTGATGATCATGATGGATGTGGTGATGATGATAATGATGATGATGACGATGATGATGATGATGATGATGGTTGTTGTGGTGACAATGATAATGATGACTATGATGATTAAGCTATGGCGGTGTTGATGGAGGTGGTGATGATGATGATGATGATGATGATGATAATATTGATGATGATACAGTAGGGTTATAAATATGTGATGATGATGATGATGATGATACACTAGGGTTTGATATAGGTGATGATGGTGATGATTATGATAACAATAGGGTTTAAACAGATAATGATGATGATGATGATGATGATATACACCACAGAGGAGATCCGTGGCCTAGAGATCTTCGACGCCTACGACAGGTTGCTCGGGAAGGCGGCGGGACCCTACAAGGAAGCCTCACAGGTCGTACTCTCCTGCAGGGCCTATGGCGGTGAGGCATGTGTGTGTGTGTGTGTGTGTGTGTGTGTGTGTGTGTGTGTGTGTGTGTGTGTGTGTGTGTGTGTGTGTGTGTGTGTGTGTGTGTGTGACGGGGGGTGGGGGGAGTACGAGGGATGTGGGAGTTAGGGATGTGTGTGGACGAGAGAGAGAGAGAGAGAGAGTTTATGAATCTGTGGAGAGAGAGGTATTGGCCAAGTCAGTAGAGAGAGAGAGAGAGAGAGAGAGAGAGAGAGAACATCAATCTGTGCGTAGGGTATTAGACAGCCGTAGCATGTGTTCCATATGGACGGTGGGTTTTAGTACCCAGGTAGTGACATGTGCAGGTGTATGATGTGTAGGAGGACTGCTGAGCCTCAGGCAATGGGTTGTAGAGCCTGTGCGCAGAGATGGACTCATAAACTAAATTAATAAGTGTGCATCCATAAGTAAATTCATTTTGTATTTGTGTAAGAAAGTGTATGTGTGTGTATGTATGTAAGTGTGTGTAAGTGTGTATATGTACTGGCGTGTGTGTGTCGATACCTGAGTGTGATACAGGATGCAGGGACAACATCTCTTCACGGATATTTCTCATTTTTCTTCTTCATTTTATCTTCACCCATGCATTTTTATGTTACCTATCATTACCTTTCCCTGTCTATTTTCTGTTCTGTCTATCTATAGACAGATGACTTTATCCCATAAGGGGTGGCCACAAACAAATCGCCCCCATGTCACTCTGACCCCTGCCATTTTGCTACCCACTCTCCCAACTCACACCCCCTCTCTCATATACCTCTCTTTTCCATCCCTCCATCTCATCCTAGGTCTTCCCCTCTCCCTTCCTCTCCCCCCTCCATCTCACTCACATACACTCTCCTTGTTAGTCTCTCACTCTCCATCCTCTCAATGTTGCCAAACCACCTCAGTGTATTTCTCCTAACGCTTTCCGTCAGATCCACATTAACACCTGTACTTATACATTATCATTATTTCTCCCAGGGTACCCTGCACCCGTGCTACGGTGGGTGACGGACGAGGACGACGAAGGCAGGGTGTGGCAGCAAGAAATTCTCCCACGAGTCACTCCCCCAGGGGGCCAGCACCCAGTGGCCGTCGTCAGCGCCAGCCTCCACCTCACCGCCCTCTCCAGGCAGGACAATGGTCGCAATGTGAAGTGTATCGCCAACAACAGCAACCTTACCCACGCCCACTCCAAGGTCGTCACCATAGATATGTACCGTGAGTATCAGGAGTCGTTATGCTGACACCTGAAATCGAGAAGTGGGATGCATACTGATTACTGAGAGCCATTAATGAAACGCCTGTGGTTAGGTATGGTTAGCCTGCATCCCATACTACAGAATGCAGTTAGCAACCATATAGGAAGGCCAGATACGTTCCATCATTCTCAAGTGCTTCAACAGTCAAGGGCAAAATAATTCAGATCTTTTACCATGGACTCCAAGAGATTGCAAGGGTAGCAGAAAAAGGCCAGACAGAAGGTGAAGAGATGAGATAGAGATATTTGCAGGAGGAAGAGGAGGAGCAGGAAAAGGAAGAGGAGGAGGAG
>NC_137034.1:21750716-21753216 GCF_032717465.1 Coenobita brevimanus
GCCAGGGGAGAGTACCAGTGCAGGGTTACCAACAGCATCGCCACCGTCACCAGCGCACCCACCACACTGGATGTCATGTGTGAGTCAAGGAGAAGGACGGCTTTTTGCGGTGCCACTGACTTAGCGCAGATTTTACTTTATTTTTACTACCGTAATACCATATTGAATGAAATGACTCAACTAGACCAACTAATCTGACACACTGCGTAGAATTATGGGTTAGATTAACACTCCTGACTACTAAGGCCAGGAATAAAATTTCAAACTATGCGAAGCGTAAAAATAGCCTAAACGTTACTTTTTTGTTAAAATTCCTAATGCTTTCATATTTTATTGTTAAATATTGCTTTTTTAATAAAATTCCTAGTGCCTTCATATTTTTTCGTTAAATAATACATTTTTAATATTTTTCCTAGTGCCTTCATATTTTTTTCGCAGCTCAGTTAGAGAGAGAAGAGTCAGTGCTACTGCTTTACATCCTAACCTTAGCGCATCTCCGTGACTAGCAACATATTCTAGTATTAATCTCCTGTCAGAACTCAGCATTCAAAATGGGGAGATGGCAGGTTTAGGCCAAGTCAGAAGAAACTGGGCACAGAGATGAGGTTAATTAATTCTGTATCAGCCTTTCCATTTCGAAAAGTCTCTTCCATTTTAAATATGAAAGAAAAGCATTCGGGAGCCGAATGCTAATTGCCCATCAGAATTTGATGTTAGCCAAGTGCATGATTTTGGCCGTATCTTGATACCCTGAAGGTTTCATGTTGATAGCTCAAGGCGTTCATGAGATATAATGGGAACACACACACACACACACACACACACACACACACACACACATAGGCGGGCAAAAACATTATCGCTCCGCATTCCAAAGGCGGGCTATAAAAAACATAACCGACAGATTCTTGGGCCTCTCGTCAGCTAGGGAAGCCCCGTAACATCTTTTCACAAACGATTTTTTTCTTTTTGTTCATCACATGGAGGTCATTTGTTTGTGGCCATCTCTTGCAGGATTAATGCATCTGGCAATTGATAGATAGATGAGCAAAAATGAAATCCAAAAGCGCCAGTGCGCTGAAAGGGCTAATTGTTCCGTTAATTTAAAAAAAGAAAAAAGTAATTAGTGCAGAATTTAATCTTAACTGCATTTGAAAGGAAACTCAGAATATTACTGAAAAGATAAATTCCTGGAGCCTTATTCTCGTCAGTTTAGGAAGCTTCCCAATACTTTTTCCCAAGCGATTTAGTAAGTTTATTACACCTTTGTGTCCTGTGTTATACAAATTCTTCTAATATCACCATACTCTGCATAAATAGCGGGAGTACAAATCGATATTAGCCATCCATATCCAAAGTTAATGGCTAAGGAAGACGTGCTAGAGAACCTCCTTACCCGACGAGAATGAGATTGATTAGGAAAATGTATGTAATGGAGGTGGATGTGAGATGGGAAAGGGGAGACTTGGAGTGAGATGGAGGGATGGAGTAGAGATGCGATGTGAGCTGGGGGAGAGCAGCCTGACGGGGACAGGGAGACACGGAGGCGATTTGTCTGTGGCCACCCCTTACAGGGGTAAGGCGTCTGGCTATTGATAGATAGACGGATAAACAGAAGTGAATGAAGAGGTCAAACGAATAAGTCAGAAAGCAGCGAAGTGCATGAGGATTTCACACACACACACACACACACACACACACACACACACACACACACACACACACACACACACACACACACACACACACAAACAAACAAACAAACAAACAACACATCTAACCCCTCGTTCTCCTCCCAGTCGTTCCGGAGTGCAAGCAGCCTGGTAACACCACAGTGTCGGTCACGGCCAATGAGGAGGTGACCTTGAACTGCATGGTGGAGTCCAATCCCGAGGAGGTGAGGCATTGTTTACAATACCTTGGCAACCCAGTCATTGTTTACATTACCATGATAACCCAGAGTCAGTTGACATTGCCATGCAACCCAGTCAGTTTATGCCACCATGGCAACCTAGTCAGTTTACATTACCTTGGCAACCTAGGGTCAGTTTATGTTACCATGGCAACCTAGAGTTTATGTTACAATGGCAACTGTCATTGTTTACGGTACCATGGCAGCACAGAGTTATTGGTTATGTTACCATGGCAACCCGGCCATTGTTTACGTTACCTTGGCAGTCCAGAGTCAGTTTGTTACTATGGGAACCCAGAGTCAGTTTATGTTACAATGGCATCTGAGTCATTGTTTATGTTACCATGGCAGCCTAGTCAGTTTACATTACCAGGCAACTGAGTCATTGTTTGCGTTGCCATGACATCTCAGAGTCATTGTTTATGTTACCCGGCCAGCCGAGTCATTGTTTACATCACTATGGCAACCGAGTCATTGTTTACGGCACAATGCCAATCGAAAGTCACTGTTTACATTACCAGGCCAATCGAGTCATTGATTACGTTTCCATGACAACCGAGTCATTGTCTACGTTGCCATGGCAACCCA
>NC_137034.1:21758216-21775716 GCF_032717465.1 Coenobita brevimanus
GCAGCATATGAGAGGTGGGGTAGGCAGCTGACTGAGAATTTTCAACACAATAAGAAAATGTTCCGGAAGGAAGTTAAAAGGGTGCGAAAGGGAGAGTCTGGGAAGGAAGAATGAGTAAAAGCAGAGGATGGAAGGATGTTAATTCAGATGGATGCAGTAAGGAAGAGATGGGCAGAGTATTTTGAAAGATTGTTAAATGTAGAGGAGGAAAGGGTGGCTGAGATTGTGGCGCATGGAAGGGTGCAAGGAATAAATGTGTTGGGAGAGTTGAATGATTCTTTCATCACTAAGGAGGAAGTGGAGAAGGCAGTAAAGGAGATGAAAACAGGGAAAGCTGCAGGTATGGATGTGTGTGCTCTGGAATGCCTGAAGGGTGCTGGAGTGACTATTGCTGACTGGTTAGTAAGACTGTTGAATGTGTGCTTTGTGAAAGGTATGGTGCCAATTGACTGGGCAAGTGCTTGTGTGGTCTCGTTGTATAAAGGCAAGGGTGATAAGTATGAATGTACTGGCTTTAGGGGTATAAGTCTGTTGAGTGTTGTAGGTAAGGTGTATGGTAGAGTGTTAATTATGAGAGTTAGAGAGGGTACAGAGGGAGTGATTGGTGATGAGCAGTGTGGCTTTAGGAAAGGGAGGGGATGCGTTGATCAGGTGTTCGCTGTGAGACAAGTATGTGAAAAGTATTTAGCAAAATGCAAGGATGTGTTTTGGGCATTCATGGATTTAGAGAAAGCGTATGATAGAATTGATAGGGAGGCTTTGTGGACTGTTTTACGATTGTATGGACTTGATGGTAGGTTACTAAAAGGGGTGAAAAGTTTTTATGTAAATAGTAGAGCGTGTGTAAGAGTGGAAAATGCTATGAGTGATTGGTTTCCTGTGACAGTGGGGCTGCGACAGGGATGTGTGATGTCGCCTTGGTTGTTTAATATTTAGATGGATGGTGTTGTAAGGGAGGTGAATGCAAGAGTTTTAGGTGGAGGTCTGAGTCTGGTGAATGTTAATGATGGAGAGTGGAATCTGAAGCAGCTGCTGTTTGCAGATGATACTGGACTGGTGGCTGATTCAGAGGAGAGATTGAGACAATTGGCAGAGGAGTTTGGAAGGGTGTGTGAAAGGAGGAAATTGAAAGTAAATGAGAATAAGAGTAAAGTGATGAAATGTACGAGGTTAGTAGATGGTAGGGGGATGAATATAGTTTTGAATGGTGAGTTGCTTGAGGAGGTAGAGTGTTTTAAATATATAGGGTCACATGTTGCTGTGGATGGAAGAATAGATGCAGAAGTGAAGTTTAGAATGAATGAAGTAGGTAAGGTGATGGGAGGAATGAAAAAAGTGTTTAGATGTCGTTCACTTAGAATGGATGTCAAGAGAAGGCTGTATGAGGGTGTTGTGGTACCGACTGCGTTATATGGGGCTGAAACATGGAATATGTGTGTAGCAGAGAGGAAAAGTTTGAATGTAATGGAGTTGAGGTGTCTGAGGAGTATGTGTGGAGTGACGCGTATGGATTGAGTGCGAAATGATGAAGTGGGAAGGAGAACTGGAGTTGTTCGGAAGATGGCTGGTAGAGTTGAGCAGAGGGTGTTGCGATGGTTTGGGCATATGGAGAGAATGGATAATGAGTGATTAGTGAAAAAGACAACTAGATTTGATGTGAAAGGTATAAGGCTGAGAAGGAGACCATGAATAGGATGGATGGACAGTG
The DNA here is from genome assembly GCF_032717465.1 of Coenobita brevimanus. Classification (NCBI taxonomy): domain Eukaryota; kingdom Metazoa; phylum Arthropoda; class Malacostraca; order Decapoda; family Coenobitidae; genus Coenobita; species Coenobita brevimanus. The sequence goes on from NC_137034.1 coordinate 21,759,925, forward strand.
TAAGGAGAGCGCTGGATGCGAGAGGGATGTCATTTGAGCAAGGAAGAGTGGCTGTGCATGACATAAATAAATGGAGAGAAATTGTGAATGAATAAATGATGACGCAGCCCTGAGGGGATATTCTCCCGCATTTGGTCTGATCAGCTAGTCAGGTCAGGTGTGGGTAAGGGGATGGGTCTATTATGATGTGGCAGGGGTAAACCAGCTCTGCTGTCGGGCCCTGTTGCAGATGTCACTGATTGCACTGCTCAGTTGACCCTTATAAGGTGCGGTGCGGTGAGGTTCTGTCCCTTTTCCCCTTTGTGGCTAAGATGCGAATGAATGTGTTTGAATGGATGGCTAAATGGGGAGTGTGTCATGCTGTCTCGGCTACCTCCCTTTCCTTGGGGGAAGCTGCCAAGGTATATAAATAGATAGATAACAGGCATATACCTATATGCAAAAAACAGTTCAAAGTTGATATTATAGTAAGAGCTACCTATAAATTTGTATTTTATATAGATACAATGATACTGTTATAAGAATTAGGTACTTTTATATCATGTGTTGTCCCAATTTTTTTTCTTTTATAAAATTAATACTATATGCAAAATATGTACATTTCATTCGGGGGTTCTCACTTGAATATTCACTTCTCCTCCAGTAAATACTACTCCAAGTTTGCAATTCTTGCATGCATTCTGTGCATTGCAAACAGCACTACTGCAAATTCAATAGAGAAGAAAATAAAGACAGTAGGTGCTGGGCTATACACATAATTTGGGCTGAACATACTCAAACTCAATTCTTCCCAGGGCTTCATTGTTTCATTGATTAGTTGCATAGTTTCAAACTTAGGTGAAGTCAACTTAATACTTGTGCTCATGTTTAAGTCCATCTTAGGTAGAGGGTGGAAATATTTGTGTGTATGATTGAGGATGGCATAGTGATTGCTGGTAGCTAAAGTGGACAAGGATGGTATAAGTACCGCACAGTAGTCTGGTGCTATGTATAATCCAGATGCTGAGGTATGAGATGGTGGTATATCTGGACATGTTATATAAACTGATGTTTTTTATTTTTTATTCGAGGAAGAAGGAACCAAAGGCCATGAGCCCGCAAGAGTTCTCTCCAAGAGAAAAACAAAATACAATAGAGAGCCAAATTCAAGATCCGATCATTTCGAGATCACTGGACACACTGCATTTGAAAGACTGGAGATCATAGGCAGTAGGAAATACAGAGGGAGACAGTTCCAGAGTTGACCTGTTGCATAAATGAAAGACCGGGAGTAATGATTAACTCTTGCATTAGAGAGTTGGACAGAAAAGGGATGAGAGTTTGCTGCTAGACGGGTGCTACGCGCCCGTCGTAGAGGTGGAGGAATGCATGTAGACAGTTCAGAGGAGCAGTGACCATTAAAGTAGCGATAGAAAAGAGATAAAGATGCAACAGTGCGGCGAAAATGCAACAGTGCGGCGAAGAGACAGAGGTTGAAGGGAGTCAGTAAGAGGAGGAGAGTTAATGAGACGAAAAGCCTTTGACTCCACCCTATTGAGAAGAGCTGTATGTGGGGAGCCTCCCCACACATGAGAGTTGTACTCCACACAGGGGTGGATAAAACCTCTGTATAGAGTCAACAATTGTGCAGGGGTAAAGAAAGAACGGAGTCGGCTTAGCACAACCAATCTCTTGGAAGCAGATTTTACAAGAGATGTAATATGATCTTTCCAAGATAAGTCCCGAGTAAATGAAACCCCAAGCATGTTCAAGGATGATGCAGGATTAAGCTGAATATTATTAAACATTAGTGGGTATACCTGTGGAAGATTTTGTCGGGTTGATAGGTGTAAGAACTGAGTCTTAGATGTATTAAAAACAACCAGATTATTTTTACCCCAGTCAGAGATACGAGCCAAGTCAGACATTAGGTGTGCCATAGCCTCATCCCTTGTTTGTTGAAGTAACTGCTGAGATGGGCGTTGCAGGAACCGAATGGAAAGGTGAAGGGTGGAGTCATCAGCGTATGAGTGGATAGTGTTAGATGTACAGCTTAGAAGGTCATTGATGAATAAAAGGAAGAGAGTTGGTGATAGGACAGAGTCCTGAGGAACACCTCTGTTGATAGATCTAGGAGAAGAACGATGGCCGTCTACAACAGCGGCTATAGAACGACCAGAAAGGAAGCTAGCGATGAAGGCACAGATAGAAGGATAGAAACCATAAGAGGGCACTTTGGAAATTAAAGATTTATGCCAGACTTGATCGAAAGCCTTTGAGATGTCAAGTGCAATGGTAAAGCTTTTGCCAAAGTCCCGAAAGAAGGATGACCAAGAGTCTGAAAGGTAGGTGAGAAGATCGCCAGTGGAACGTCCCTGACGGAACCCGAACTGACAATCAGAAAGGAGGTTGTGATAGGAAAGATGCCTTAAACTTTTTCTGTTGAGAATTGACTCAAAAAGTTTTGAAATACAGGACATTAAAGTAATTGGACGATAGTTGGAGGGTTGGGAGTGGTCACCCTCCTTTGAGACTGGCTGAATGAGAGCAAAGTTCCAGCAAGAAGGAATGGTACAAGTTGACAGACAAAGGCAAAAGAGTTTGCCTAGGCAGGGTGTAAGCACAGAAGCACAATTCCAGAAGGGACCCCATCAGGCCCATATGCCTTGTTAGTATTGAGGCCAGTGATGGCAGAAAATACATCAGCTGAAGAAATTTTAATGTCAGCCATGAGGAAGCCAGAGGGGGGAAGTGATGGAGGAACAGCACCGGAATCATCTAAGGTGGAAATGGAGGAGAAAGTCTGTGCGAAGAGATCTGCTTTATCAGTCGAAGAAATAGCTACAGAACCATCACAGTAGAAAAGAGGAGGGAAGGATGATGAGGTAAAGTTGTTAGAAAGGTTTTTGGCAAGGTGCCAGAAGGAGTGGGAAGAATTCGAATTGGAGAGTTGAGAACATTTAGTACGGATGAAATTATTTTTAGCAGAGCGAAGAAAAGACTTAGCACGATTCCGGGCAGAAACGTAAAGATGATGTGATTCAGGGGTGAGTTGGCTCCGGTACCTTTTGTAGGCCCTCTCCTTGTTGCGGACAGCATTAGAACAAGTGTGATTAAACCAACGCTTTCTTGCGTTAGTCAAAGGATATGAGAAAGGAATGTATGCTTCCATGCCAAAGAGAATAATCTCCATAATGCGCAGGGCACGCTCAGATGGCTCCCGGCCATGGAAGCAGTAATCATTCCAGGGAAAATCAAAGAAGTACTGCCTGAGGGCCTCCCAATCCGCAGCTCCAAAATGCCACAGACGACGTTTCCCTGGAGGGTCCACAGGCCGTACTGGAGTGATAGGACAGGTTAAGGTGATAAGGTTGTGATCGAAGGATCCCAACGGAGAGAAAAGATTAACAGTGTAAGCAGAAGGATCAGTTGTAAGGAAGAGGTCAAGTATGTTGGAGCTCTCTCCAAGGCGGTCTGGGATACGGGTAGGGTACTGTACAAGCTGCTCTAGGTCATTAAGGATAGAAAAGATGTAGGCTTGTTCACCAGGTGGATCAGTGAAAGGAGAGGAGAGCCAAAGATGGTGGTGAACATTGAAATCTCCTAGAATGAAGATTTCAGAGAAAGGAGAAATGGATAGAATGTGTTCCATCATAGAAGTAAGATAGTCGAAGAATTTTTGATAGTCAGTAAAATTAGGGATAAGTAAACAGCACAGATATATTTAGTCAGAGAATGACAGGAAAGCCTAAGCCAGAGTGTAGAGAATTCAGAAGAATCGAGTTCAGGAACACGAGAGCAAGATAAGTCGTTGCATATATATACACAACAGCCACCTTTGGCTTTGAAATGAGTATAAAGTAGGAGGATACAGAAAAGGGTTTGCTGTCAGTTGCCTCAGACAGCTGAGTCTCAGTTAGAAAAAGGTGAGGTTTGGAGGAGGAGAGGTGGTGCTCAACAGACGGAAAGTTAGAGGAAAGGCCACGAATGTTGCAGGAATGAAGAAGAAGAGAGTCAGACAGTGGTTCCAGGCACCTCGAGTCGTCACGGGGAGAGGAGCGGAAGGTAGGGGCATTTATGCCCCCCTCCCCCTGGGAACTCAGAGTCTGGGTGATGAGATGCCATAATTTTTTTAATTTTGGAAAAGGAAGTGTAGTGTGTACTGTGCATGTAGTTTGGTGTAGATAGTTAGAGAAATTTGTATTGGAGAGCATGCTGGCCTACCCTCTGTGTAACTGAGACAATGAAAAAGTTCAGCAAAGGGGGATGGTCAGGAACTAGTCCTGAGGGCTGCTGAAACGGGAGCTCCAGCACTCCCTGTCATCACCTTTCCATCCACCTCCACCTCGGGAGTACTGTGAGTGTCCAAAGCGCTGATGATGTATTGGCTCATCTGGAGCAAAGGTAAGTTGCAGTGGTGATGAATGTCGTGATTTATGATGGCCATTTCACAAGGGACTATTCCAGTAGGCTGAAACGTGAAAATGTACGCAGGACAAAGGTGAACTGCATGTAAGGATGTACGGCACTTTCGTTCAGTCATTGATTCACTGGTGAAAGTGATAGTATTCCGTCTCTTGGAAACCATGATGAGTTCGGTGTCTGTGTCGATTTTGATGATGACCAAAGTGTTGTTATTCTTAGAAGGGAAGTGGTATATTTGATACACTGTGAAAAGGTCGTCAGTTATGAATGGTGCATGAACTACTACTGATGTTGGTATTAGTGTTGCTTCTAAATATGGATAATATAACATGAAATCTCTACTCCGGAACAAAGGCTTCAAACTATGTTTACTGTATGTATGTATGCTATCTGACGTAGCTCATGAACTGGAAGTAGGTCAGTTGTGATCTTGCCATTACCGACATGCTCAATTCCTTGCATAAGTGCCCTGTAACGAACTCTAGTGTTATCTAGCTGGAGTACAATTGTGTCAATATGTTCCGTGATGATGGAGAATTGTTGGAAAAGTGTTATGTTCCCTTCCATGGCATTTATTTTGTCTACACTCTGATGAGTTATACTTTCTGCCCTTTTTTTTTTTTTCACAATTGTCTTCATTGTTGTGTTTTGTCCGGAGACGAACTTGTTTTGGTATGTTAGTACCTGAGCTATTTTATTAAATTTGTTGTTTATTTCTTGAAGGTCTTCCTCTGTAGCCAATCTAAAGATGTTCCCAAAAATTGCACCACCCAGGCCAAACAAACCGCGCCTTTGGCGAGTACGTGTGATGTTGTTCGTGTCACTCAGTATCTCTGTTCCATGAGATGGGAGATCTTGGACTATGATGAGCATAATTGACCTAGCCTGTTCTATCTTCCATTTCGGTAACTACACTATTTCAGTCACTTCCTCTGTATCATGAGCTTCTGAAACATAGCCTTCCATCATGAAGTCCAGAGATCTCATTGGTTTGGCAATGTTCTCCAAATAAGTAGGTAATTTGTATAAAAAATCCAAACTGATTTCAGTACTGATGACATCTTTTACGAATGACGTCGTGGCCGTTGGAGCTATGATGCACCCTTGCTGTACTATATGTTGAGGGTCTAAGTGAGCATATCCTCTTGCTATATAGAAGAGAATCCACGGTATAAGTCCCTTCATCGTTACCTACCGAAAAAAAAAAAAATCTATTAATTTCCTAATCTAGTCATGCTGTGGTCGATGATAGTGATGATGTGCGTTACGGTTGGCTAATGGAGAACAATAAATTGCTCGTTATTTCATTTATAGGAGGAGTTTAAATCGATATGTAAATCATGTAAATGTTGTACTATAGCATTTATAGGAACAGTTGCACTTATGTTTGTTTGTTTGGTGTGCGACCTTAATTTATTTTTGTAATTATTGTTGTCTTCTTGATTGGTTTAATGTGTCATGTTCGGTTTTTCGGTGGTATCGGAGGATGTATCATTGTTGGCTAATTCTCTTGGGACTCGTTTTAAATGGTCAACATGAATTTGTTTTTCTTCGCCACTTGACAGTGACTTAATTACAACTTTGTTGTTATGTTAATTACTCTGTATGGGCCCTCAAATTTCGGGGATAATTTATTGTCTCTCGTATGAATGATACCATAGACAATGTCTCCTAAGCTGATAGGCAATTCTTTCGCCTTTTCATTGAATGCCTCCGTCATTTCTGCCTTGGACATCAATAATTGTTTTTTCACTCTCTTATGTATATCCTGGAATTCACGTAAAGGGGGTTTAGGGTAATCATCGTAGTTGTATATGGGCAAATTTTCACCTTCTAGAATTTCATACGGTACTTTTTTATCTGTCCCATATATAATGAAATGTGGTGTGTCTCCTATAGACTTATTTATAGATCCATTAATCGATGCATCTACCCTGGGAATCCAATCATCCCAGCTTGCATAATTTTCTTGGAGAATGTGTCGTAGTACATCTAATACTTTTTTGTTTTGTCTCTCTACCAACCCATTCGATGCTGGGTGATAGGCTAAAACATTAACCTTTTTGATGTTGTATTGTTTACTTATTTCCTGTAAGATATCAGAATTAAATTCATCTCCTTTATCGCTTATTAGTGCCTTTGGGGTAGTAAAGCGACATATTACATTATCTATTATTGTTTTTGTCTCTCTACTAACTCTAAGATGCTGGGTGATAGGCTAAAACGTTAACCTTTTTGATATTGTATTATTTACATATTTCTTGTAAGATATCGGAATTAAATTCTCCTCCATTATCACTTATTAGTACCTTTGGGGTAGTAAAGCGACATATTACATTATCTAATATTGCCTTTACTACTGTCTCTGCTGTTTTATCTTTAATTGGAGCTAAAATTACATAACGGGAAAAATGATCCGTTGCTACGAATAGGTACTGGTTATTATAGTATGTTAACGGCATCTTGAGTAGATCAACCGCGACAACGTCCCATGGTTGATGTGGTACAGGGTAATTACCTATAGGTACAGGTGTGATCGGGTAGCCTTTGTGTTTTGCACATGATTCGCATCTGTCTATATGATTGTTTATATCTTTTCGTAATGATGGCCATTAATATAACAGCTGGCCTTGTTTGAATGTCCTATCTTTTCTAGGATGTCCATGTGGGCTATCGTGTATTGTTCGTTATACTTGCTGTATCATGTCATTAGGTACCACTAATTGTTTATTATATCTTCAGTCTTTTGGTTGTCCCGGGATGATCCTGTATAAGGCATTGTTGATTATTGTGAATTGTTTTAATGATATATGTAGCCTGGGTAATTGTATGTCATCTCCACTTTCTAACTTGTATATAACTTTAGGCCACGTTGGATCAAGTCTTTGTGCTTTCGTGATTTCATCATGGTTTGGGATGTTTCCTTTGAGATCTAATGCCGCGACATGAATTGTCTTCGGGTTCCTAGATAATGCATCAGCTACTAGATTCATTTTGCCTTGTATGTAGTAAATGTGTACACTGTAGTTTTCAACTGCACATTTCCATATTGCTCTTCTCCCAGAGAGGAGTTTTTCTTTAAACATACCTACTAGCAGTTCATGGTAGGTAAATAAATGAATTTCGTAACCATATACCAAATCTCGAAACTTTCGTAATGCAAAGACCACTGCAAGTGCCTCTAAGTCAGTAGTGCAATAATTTTTCTCTGCACCTTTTATTTGTCTGCTGGCAAATGCAATTGGTTGATTCTTTCCTCTCTTATCTTCTTGGATTAATACAGCCCCTAATCCTTTAACAAATTCGTCTGTGCAAATTATAAATAGTTTTGTGAAATCCGGATAGGCCAAACAAGGTGCATTTGTAAGTTTATCTTTTAATTCATTAAATGCTTGTTTTTGTTCTTCTCCCCCTTGGAATATAGCATCTTGTTTGAGTAGTTGGAATATAGGAAAAGCTATATGAGAGAATTATTGTATAAAAGACCTATAGTATCCTGCTAGGCCTAAAAACTGTCTAACTTCGTCTATCGTAGTTGGTTCAGGGAAGTCTCTCACTGCTTGTATTTTATCATTAGATGTATGGATCCCTTCTGCATTTAGTTTGTGGCCTAAGAATTTGATTTCCTTAAAGTAAAATTTGCATTTAGAAAGCTTAATTTTTAACCCAGCTTCACCAAGCTTTTGTAGGAGTACTGTAGGTCTAATTTCTGGATATGTTCTTTTATATTACTAGTTGCGATAATTATATCAAGATAGACGAATATTCCTTGTCCTAGAATTCCGGACAATACGTAATTCATCAAACGTTGGAAAGTGCCTGGTGGTGTCTTCAGTCCCATTGGCATTCTCTTATATTGGTTATGTCCCGTATTTGTGGAAAAGGCAGTATATTTACGTGACTCCTGATCTAATGGTATTTGGTAATATCCATCAAGCAAGTCGATTGTGGAAAATACATTATTTTCTGGTCCAATATTTTGCAGGACGTTACTTAGCAATGGCATGGGAAACTGGTCTGGGATTGTGTGATTGTTTAGTATACAGTAATCTACTACCGCACGCGTTTCTCCACTTCGTTTGGGCACGAAAAATAATGGGACATTCCATGGGGAGACTGATGGCTTAATAATGCCAAGTTTTAGCATTTCATCGACATACTGGTTTGCAATTTTACGTTGTGATTGTGGGACTCTATAGGCGGGTTTAAATTTTGATTGTATGTCTGGGTGTACATTAATCTTATGATTAATTAGGTTAGTACACCCTAATTGTTCTCCAGATAATGGTACTGTTTGCTGATGTTTTTCCAACAGTTCTAACAAATCCGTTTCTTCATCGAATTCACCTGGGTGAATTCTCTTTTATGCTTTCTCTATCCGTTGATTTTATATTACTTGTCATTCCAGCTAAAATTATCTCCATCACGGGGGCAGGACATTTTTCAGTATTAACTATACGTCCTTTTTTTCAACTGTACTTCCCCATTCATGTGATTAATTAGGAATACCTGAGTTTGCCCATTGTTATTCATCTGACAATGTTTTTTCCACTGACAATCCTTTCCCTTTACATAATTCTTCCAAGACAAGAACAATACTATTCTTCAATTTGCTCTTTATGGTAACTTTCAGGAAGGAGTTGGGAGGAATAACTAAATCATTGGTGAGATGGGTGGGAAAAACTAATGAGTCAGCACTGTTACCTCGCTCTCTAGTCCTGGAGGCTTGAGGGGTGGGTGGTGTGAGTGGATCTATACACTCAACTGTTTGTGTGTGTGTGTGTGTGTGTGTGTGTGTGTGTGTGTGTGTGTGTGTGTGTGTTTTTAGGCTTTTAGTATTTCCAATTCTTTTTGGTTCTGTTTTACTAATCGGTGAGGACTCTGATGGTAATTCTTCTATGAATTCATTATCAAAGTCTATTCCATTCATTTGCGGGAGTAAAGTTATTTTCTCTGTTCTCATGGATCTTAAGCCCAGAAACACATCAGCTTTTATTGCTAAGTTTTCAACAATATAAAAAAAATGCAGAAATTGATCTTGCAATGTCTGTGAAACTGATGTTTAACCGTATCATGCCTTTTACTGCAATTTGTTTGCCACCTACCGTATGTAAATCTAAATCAGATTCTTCCAGAAAAGTTACTTTCTTCTTATTTCTAAAAATTCTATTTAATTCTTCTTGTGTTATTAAGTTTATTAGAGAGCCTGTGTCTAAGAACAAACAAACGTTTTGACCCTCACATACAGCTGGTATCAAGATACACTCACTTCCCAACATGCCTCCTATGTGAATTTTAGACTTGATTTTGTTTACGATTGATCGTTTTTTGCCGTGACTTGGCCTTCCTCCGATTTGAAAATGGAAACTAGTTTTTCTACTGTCTTACATTTGCTGGTCCAGTGACCTTGGGACCGGTGATGCCTACAGTATGGATCACACCTTTGCACCTTTTGTTAATCTTCTTTGTTTTAATAAAGCATTCATTCTTTGTGTGTCCTCGGTTCGCACAATAATAACATAGAGTGGACCTATCTCCCGAATTTGATCTTCGAGATGACTTCCCAAATTTAGTGGTATCTGTGGCACATTTTCTGCTCGGACTGTGCACAAACTTGTGTGATTGCCTGTGACCTGGTGTTTGAGAATGCTGCCTCAAAGTGTGTGGTTGTTTGTTTTGTCTATTTTTGGGTCGTGATCGATTTTGTTCTTTGTTTTGGGTAGTTGTAGCTGTTTTCACAGCTGATACTGTGTCTGGCACTCTCATTCCAGTACATTGTGATTGTGTTTCGGTCAGCCCTGCTTTGCTACAATTCATCTCTACCTCGTTCATAAAGTCTAGCAAGCACATTTCTGGGGTGTCTGGGATCGTCATAGCTATGTTGAGGACCCTGTCAGGTGATTTACACAAAACAGCTACATAACCATTGATGTCTACGACAAGCTCTGGTGACATTTTTCCATCTTCCGTTATCTAGTTTGAGTTTTCTAAAGTAGCTAATAATGTTCTTTTAATTGTAGAGACATCTGCTATGACTTCACTTAGCACATGATTTGTTGTGTGTTCCCTTAAAAGATCCACAATCTTAAGTAATTCTGGAATTATACCTGGCAAAAAGTTTATAACTCCAGAGAATTTCTTCAGGAATTCTGCTTTAAACTCATCATATGTCATAGCTCGAAGAAGCTTGTCTGACCTGAGCAAATCACTGGCCGGGCATCTGTCCTGATTAATCCAGGAGGAAAATATTGCTATTTTCTCCTGTTCATCTGTTACGTGCCTCTTTATGAAGAGTTGTTCAGATTGGTTGATCAGTGACATTACATCAATGCAATCTCTGTCTGTGCCTGAGAATTTTGGGATGTTTTTATCCTCATGATAAAAGTAAACATGAGGTGGGGATGTTTGACTTGTGGCATTGCCTGCGTCATTCATTTTGGTTGGTTGCTTTGTTAGGTTCACTTGGAGTTGTTAATTGTTGTGTAAAGGAATAGTGGAATCACTTTTACCTAAGCGATGAACTCTGTTAAGTAAATATTCATAGATATGCAAGTCAGAGACAAAGTCCTCACTTGCTACACCAGAGGGAGTTTCCCAATAATCATCAATATCTAGAAATGATGTATTGTTTCTTGATCTTTACTCTTTGGAGAATTTTGTGCGTTGGATTTGTTTTCCTGTTGCTCTCCTAATTGTGGATCGGCAGTGGCTGCTAACTGTGTATCTGTCACTAACATGGATGGTGACGAAAATATCCCCGTCATATCACTCAGCTAAAATGATCTCATGTTGCTAAAGTATGGTGTTATGAAACACTTCTTTTATTAATGTCGTAACTGAATAGATAAGTAAATCAGTTGTAATAAATAAATGAAAGATATCAAGTATATAAATGTATACATATAAATAAGGAAAGGATGTGACTGTACTTAATTTAAAGCACTGGGAAGAAATTAGTAAAGTATAAGCACACCCACCTGATACAGACGATGTCACTAGGAGAGACGAGTTGATAGATGTCACTCTCCGAAGGTAATTGCAGTGTTGATAGACAATCTCACTCTCGGTAATTCCAGGGCTGTATTAATAAATGATATTATTCCTGGAAATTCTAGGGCTCGGTGATCTCAGTGTTGATTGCAGTGCGAAATAACCTTTGTCATAGTGAAACCTCACCATACAACGTCGAATTCCCACTCAATAGTTGTTGGAAATAAATGAGTATGAGTAGGAATGTGTGAATAAGGATGAGTAACGAGCAGCGGGTGAGAGGTGTGTGGTGTCAGACACACATTGATTGATGTGGCATCGTCTCAGCAAATACGCACAGCAACACTGACTTCCCACACTCTGGTAGCATTGGTGAGTAAATGAGTGGCGATGAGTAACCTGAGTGAAGAAAGGTGAGTAAGGTGAGTTGTGAATGTTGGCTTTGGTATTTGCTGCCGTCGTCTTGACCTTCTGCACTCCTGTCAGCTTGGTGGTGGAGACGGAGGTGTTGGGGGGGCGGTTGTCGAGAGGAGGGTTGAGGTCTAGTGGTCGTATCGCGCTCTTTGTTTGCCTGATTTGTGTTTCTTTCTTCTTGTGATTTATTCGTTGTGGTTGTACACTCGCTTGTGTTTAATTAATTGTAGAAGTGATGGTTTGTAGGCGTCGGGTCGTTCGTTACTATCACCAGCTACAATATGTGAATCTTAACCCTATAATATGTGAATCTTGAGACCGATTTTAGTTATCGTGTAGTCGAAGAAAGGAGAAGTTAAAGAAGGATACAGGGTCTTGATTGTAGTTTATTATCTTCAAGGGAAAGTTTAAGTTGAACACTCTGTGCATTACACAGGAGAGTATATTTACTAGCTAAGTTCTCGCTACTTTACCACCTCACACTACTATCGCTAACCCCCTTCTGACTCTCTAACTCTTTCTTCCCTGTCTAGGGCTTTGTGTCGCGTGTTCTAGACACATGTTAGAATGTTCGAAAAGCCCATGTGTCTGAGTATGTAGCGTTTCCGGTGACAGTGCACGTCTGGCATTCCTTACAGAAATGCAGACACATTTCCTTTCCCACTGAAATCGCAAACACATTTCCTTTCCCACCAAGCTTGACGACCTTTAAGACTACACTTTTGTGTTCCTATCTATTATGAATTTGTATTTTTATAATATGGAGTCCTGACACAGTTAGTTTTTTTACCTATCTGTATCTATCAGTTTCTCAATCAATCTGTCATTCTGACTACCTATACGTCTGTCTCTGTTTGTCTATCTGTTTCTCAATCTATATTTCTGTGTCAGTCTATCTACCTGTCTGTCTGTCTGTCTCAGGCTATCTATCTGTATCAGTCTTTCTTCCTATCTGTCCGTCAGTCATATCTAACTTACTGTCTATCGTTTGTTGTCCCTATATCTACCTCTGTATATATCTATAATATAATGTCAATAGCTTATATATCCATCTACCAATATCTGTATACCTACTTACATATGCGTATACCTGTACATGTCTGTATGTATGTACTAGTCTCTCTCCATCGTTGCACCTGTTAAGTCTCTCTCTCTCTCTCTCTCTCTCTCTCTCTCTCTCTCCTTACACCTGTTAATTAGTCGCCCACTTCAGGCCCCCTCAAACAGCCCTTGTCCTGCTCCCTGGCCACCCATAGCGCCACCTGCATCTACCTAGCTATCTATGCATCTGTCTGTCTGTCTACATATCCATCCACCTATCAATATATATATATCTATCTATCTCCCCCAAGGTCCCCCCGAGCAGCCCTCGTCCTGCTCCCTGGTCAACCACAGCGCCGCCTCCCTCGCCGTGGCCTGCGTGCCTGGCCATGACGGAGGCCTTCGGCAGTACTTCATGACTATCGTGAGTTGGAGGGAGGGAGGAAAGGAGAGATGGAGGGGGAAGAAAGGACGAGAAGAAGGGAAGAGAAAGGAAAGAAAACAGAGACTGAGGGAAGAAGGGATGAGAAGCAAAGGGAAGAAGGAAGACAGGGCAGATTGAGGGAAGGATGAAGCGAAGAAGGCAGGGAGGGGAGAGAGAGAGAGGGAAAGAGAGAGGAGGTAGAGGAGAGAATGAAAAGAAGAAAGAAGGGAGGTAAGGATGTAGAAGAGAGAGGAAAAAGAGAAGTTGGGTGAGAGGAAGAGAGGAATGAGAAGGAAGGAGGGATGAGAGGAAGAGAGGAGAGGAAGGGAAGGATGGATGAAAGAAAGAGAGGGAAAGATGTAGGGATGGGCGGAGAGAAGAGAGGGAAGGAAGGAGGAGTGAGGAGAAGAGAGGAGAGAGGGAGAAGTAGGAATGGAGCGAGGAGGGGGAGGAAACTAGGGAAAGAGGGAAGGGAGAGAAAGGGGAGTTGGATAGGGAAAGAGGAAAGAAAGAAAGGTGAGACTGAGAGGGAGAGAGAGAGAGAGAGAGAGAGAGAGAGAGAGAGAGAGGGAAGAAGGGAGGAGAGGAGATAGGGAGGGAATAAATATAGAGGGAGAAAAGAAAGGAGGAAGGGAAGGAAAGAGCAAGAGGGGGGAGAATAGGATTAGAGGAGGGGAAGGAGGGAGAGCAAGAGGGATGAGGGAAGAGAAGGGCAGGAGGGAGGGAGGGAGGAAGAGAGAGAAAAGGGGGGAGGGGAAGGAGGAGGAGGAGGGAGGGGAGGAAGAAAGGATTGCATAAACGATGGGATGGTGCTATGGAGCCCTTCAGTTAATGCCCTTGGTGTGGTGTGGTGTGGTGTGGCGTGGCGTGGTGTGGTGTGGTGTGGTGTGCCCTCGCTAAAGCCGTTAATGTCCACGGAACTAAAGACTCTGCATTCCGAAAATTATTAGTCAGAAAGAGAGAGCCACACCACACATGAGTATCAGTAGGTCATCTTTAATTTGCCTACTACCAGATCTATTTACTCATATGACGTAAGCATTAGTGGCAGCGCTGATGGAGCATTTTATCTATCTAACTGTTTTCTATGTACCTATCTGAGTTTATCTGTGCCTGTCTGTCTGTCTGTCTGCCTGTATCTCCATCTATCTATCTATCTATATGTGTGTGTATGTGTCTTGTTTATCTGTCCGTCTATCTATTAATCTATCTATCTATCTTTATCTGTCTGTTTATGTGTCTGTCTATCTGCCTGTACCAGTGAGTCTGTCTATATTTGGCTGTTTTTCTGCTTCTCTATCTCTTTGTATGTCTAAGTATTTCCATACGCCTTAATCTATCTATCTGTCTATCTATTGGCATTATCTACCTATCTATCATCTATCTATCTGTATTTGTCTATATGTCTATCAGTCTATCTATTTACATCTGTCTATCGCTACATGACTTACTCCCATAAGGGGTGACCACAAACGAATCGCCTCTATGTCACCCTATCCTCCGCCATCACGCTGCCCTTTCTCCATCTCACAGTACCCTCTCCCGTATACGTGCCCACCTCATCCTTCCATCCCATCCTTGGTTTCCCTCTCGTCCCTTCCATCTCACTCTTCTACTCAAGTGTCTCATTCATTCTTCTCTCTACTGCTCTCACTCACTTGCAGATAGATAGATAAATAGCTAGGTAGATAGAATTGCCTTTGGTTCTTTCTTCCTGGCATAGAAATTAAGATCTAGAGATGTTCCACGATTGAATGGATTACTTAACCCGCCGTGTGCTGGCTATTTTTAGCCCTCTGGGTCACCTCAGTGCCGGCCATTTTTTGACCTTTTTTTTTTTTTTGGCTAAAATGATAGATTTTGATGTGGAAACAACAAATTTCGTCATTAAAATGTTCACTGAGGCTCGGAAATGAGTTTTATTGAGTCTTGCATACTCGTGTACAGGTATAGCCGCTCTCTCACGCTCACCACGTACGTGAGAGAAAGCCGTTTTCTATGTAAGGTATACTCAGGTATTTATGCTGGGATGGTATAGCATATACAGTACACTTTTCTGATTACTTATTACTTCAGCATCTATCACAATTTGCGTGTCTTTCTCACTGTGAATGCATTATCTTACACTTACATGAAGATAGGTACAACCTGAATTCATTATGTACAGTCCTGGCACTTACAAGAAGGTATTTACAACTTGACTTCACTATACAGTCCTTACACTTACAAGAAAATATTTACAATTTACACTTACATGAAAATATTTACACAATGCCTTCACTATGTACAGCACTGGGTGAGGCACACAGGCAGAGTGAGGCAGAGCGTGTGTGAACGGGGGAGCGAGTGAGTGCGTGGCCTTGACAGCCTGGGGGATGGTAGAGGAACAGTTACCTTACATGCCTGCCAATTTTTACCCGCGAATCTTGAATAATGCGGTCACAGTGAAGTTTTTTATTTTAAACTATTTTAAAACGGCACTGGCACTGGCCGCAGAATTATGTCAGACCGTTTTAAAA
>NC_137034.1:21780716-21868216 GCF_032717465.1 Coenobita brevimanus
GTGATGATGATGATGATGATGATGGGGACGATGTAATGATGATGGTGATGATAGTGGTCATGATAGTGATGATGGTGGTCGTGGTGGTGAAGACGGTGGCAATGATGGTAGTGGTGGTGATGGTGATGGTGATGGTAGTGATGATGATGATGATGATGATGGTGGTGGTGGTGGTGATGATTATGTCGTTGTTATAGCCGGGACGTTCCACTGTCCCTGTGCCACCACACAAAGGCGACCCTCTCCATCTCGTATTCTCGTCGGTTAAGGAAACTGTTTAGCGAATTATTTTTGGATGTGGCAATATTCGCGGCGCGCCAGCCTACCATTCAGAAGTGCGTCTGATTTCATGTATAATATGAGACGCATGTGATTTGTGTATAATATGCTCGTGTATAATAACATTCATGTATAATATATTCATGCATAATAATATGATTCGTGTATAATATGGTACTAAATCGGACCTCACTTTTGAATGGCAGGTTGCCAGGGTACGATAATGAAAACCTCAGAGTCATGCGCCGCGACTGTAGTTAATATCCCTCTTTATGTGTTATATATGCCAAGTATGGCGATATTGAAATGGTTTATGTCAGGCGGAGGAGGACAGAAAAAAAAAAAATCTCCTAAGGAAAGGTGTTTGGGGGCTTCCTCAGTCAGTGACAATACCGGTTTTTGGACTCGTATTCTCGTGGAGGCTCCCTAGCATCTCTTCCTTGGCGATTTTATATATATATTTTTTTTTCTCCTAGGAAGAGGGACCAAAGGCCAGAAGCCCGCAAGATTGTTCCCTCCAAGAAAAAACAAAGACAAGATAACAGAGAACCAAATTCAAGCTGCGTTCATCATATGGCTGGTTACTGATGCAGAGTATGGCGATGTTAGAAAGATTTATGCCAGACAGAAGTGGACAGCAGGGTGTGATAAACAAAACAAATTTCATAGGAAAAGATGTTAGAAAGCTTCTTCACCCGATAGCGAGTTGTAATAAACAGAATAAATTGCTTATGGAAAGGTGTTAGCTTTCTCTTCCGATGAGAATATGAACATTAACTGAGCCTAGCCTAACGACAGTGAGATGTAATTGACAAAATAAATCGCTTAGGAAAAGATGCCTGGGAATTTCCTCAACCAACGAGAATACAGGCCATAAAATTGAGCCTAACCTAACGATAGTAAGGTATAATAAAACAAATCTCTTAGGAAAAGTTGTTAGGGAACTTCTTGAACCCTGATGCTAGCTACGCCTCCCTAGTAGACATGTCCAACGTGGCTGAGTCCTCTCCGAGGCTGGCTATGTTGGTGGAAGTGGTGAGCGACAGTAAGCTGTAATAAACAAAATAAATCGCTTATGAAAAAGTGTTAGGGAGATTCTTTAACCACGAGTCTAAGATAATGCTAGTCAGGTGTAATGAACAAAATAAATCACCTAGGATAAGGTGTTAGAGAGCTTTACCAATGAAAATACGAGCTTTAACTGAAACTAATGCATGTTACGCCTCTCTTGTAGACATGTCCGGCGTGGCTGAGTCCTCCCCATTACTGGTCATGGTGGTGGGCGGGTTTGTCTTGGTCCTGACGGTGCTGGTGCTCGCCATGCGTTCGATGTTTAGCCGGCGCCGAAGACGAGGCAGAGACACCGCCGCCCAGGACGCCAGCAGGACGGCAGGAGAAGGGGGTGGCGAGGTGGAAGGTGAGGAGGAGGAGGAGCAGGAGGAGGAAGAGGAAGATGATGGCAATGATTATATTATTTTATTACTATTAGTTTTATTATTATTATTATTATTATTATTATTATATCAACATCATCAACATCTTCAATATCATGACCACATGTATATTCTTCTTCTTCTTCTTATTATTATTATTATTATTATTATTATTATAATTATTATTATTATTATTATTATTACTATTATTATTATTATTATTATTATTATTATTAATGAGGTCTTACCATGTGTATCAGAAGGCCAAGATATCTGTGAAATGTTCAGTTTTCCAGCCATATCAGCATAACGTCATAGTAATGACGAATAATTTACCTTAAGTTGCCTTAATATGGGTACAAGCTAAAAGATCTCGTCAAACATTGCCCAAAAATGTTGTTTTGGCAGGACTGAATATTTCACATCTATCTAGGCCCTCTGGTAGACTTGTAAGGCCTATTTTTTTTTTTTTTTAAGTAATCAATGCAGATAACTGTTTACAGTATATATGAGAAAGGGGGAGTAAGCTGGGGGGAGGGCAACGAAATGACAGGGGACAGAGCAACATGGAGGCGATTTGTTTCTGGCCACCCCTTACGGGATTAGGGCGTCTGGCTATAGACAATAGATAGACAGATAGATAGATAGACAGATAAATTTAAGTAAGCTTATCATCAGAAGTAGTTATTGTAACCCTTGTACTAAAAATTTAAAATACATTAAAAATGAATGCACTCTGACACCCAATCAGCTACTGGCTTTCAAAAGCTTTAGGCTCTTCTCGTCTCAGCAGAGATCAAATAGACTATAATCATCATCATCATCATCACCATCATCATCATCATCATCATCATCATCATCATCATCATCATCATCATCATCCGGACCTTTCCCACCCTAGGGCAGGGTGAGGAGTAGCAATGTCCAGACAGACCAAATTTGCCCAATCCAATGGGCCACGCATCCATTCACTCATCATTCAAGCCCCCAGAATCCTGGCTTTATCGGATACACCAAAAACATTCACCATGTTGTGTAGCTTCACTTAACCCCTTAACCGCGGGGCGTCACTTTCGTGACGCTCGGCTACAATGGATCATACCGCGGGGCGTCACTTTTGTGATTCTGTGTTATTTTGAATTATCCCGGGCTCTCAAGTGGTGGCTTGTATCATATATCAGTACTGCCAATGTCCAACACTAGTCAGCACTCCAAATCTCATCTGTACTCCCATCCATTGTTGACATTTTAGCTATTTTAACCCCTTCCTGACTCCCCTCCCTCCCTGCCCTCCATTACCCTCTCCTCTCACCTCCCACGCCGCGCTGCGCTACGGAAATTTCCCCCTTCTCTTTCCACAGATTTCATCCATTGAAATCAGGCCTATGCCCTATATTTTTACCCAATAATATATACCAAAAAAAAACAGGTAAGTGATAGTGTTATACTCCAGAAATTGCCTAATTATCACCTGACAACACCTCACGTGCATTCATTCGCTACATTACCACGGTAATTTCCCCTTTGATTTATGCCTTGTAATCGATGTCTGTAATAAAAATATATATCAGAAAGGAAGGGAGAATCCTAATTGACATTTACAGTCACCTGGAACTACCTATTTCTATATTTATTGCCGAGATTTTCTACCTATAAAAAATTAGCATGTAAGTTAGCAGCAGTAAGCCTAAAGTGTCATTGTCAACCCTTCCCTTCTCAGATAATTTACCCCCTTCTTGACTCCCCTCCCTACTTGCCCTCCATTACCCTCTCCTCTCACCTCTCACGCCGCGCTGCGCTACGGAAATTTCCCTCTTCTTTTTCCACAGATTTCATCCATTGAAATAAGCCCTATGCCCAATATTTTTACCCAATAATATATACCAAAAAAAACAGGTAAGTGATAGTGTTATACTCCTGAAATTGCCCAATTATCACCTGACAAAACCTCACGTGCATTCATTCGCTACATTACCATGGTAATTTCCCCTTTGATTTATGCCTTGTAATCGATGTCTGTAATAAAAATATATATCAGAAAGGAAGGGAGAATCCTAATTGACATTTACATTCACCTGGAAGTACCTATTTCTTTATTTATTGCCGAGATTTTCTACCTATAAAAAATTAGCCTGTAAGTTAGCAGCAGTCAGCCTAAAGTGTCATTGTCAACCCTTCCCTTCTCAGATAAGCCGCGGCATTTAGTTCCTTGTCCTCCACTGCAGAGACAACATGTCGCACTCGCGCCCGCCATTCCTGCCGCTTCTGCGCCCATTGCAAAGGGCCCCGTGACCTCTACCCCCAAGAAAAGTGTTGAGGCAAGCAGGAAAGGCCTCAGTGACTCTGCAGTGGCACGAGAACTTGCTGAATTGTCGATGATAATAATGGACAGCGATTTTGACGATTCCGGTGAATCGTGTGATGAGCCGGGTGAACTTATCGCGCCAGAAACAGCGACAACAAGTGCTCCTACTAGTGAATCTGTGTGTAGCTCCAAGGGAAAGGAGCCTTTAGTGCAGGAAGGAAAAGAATTTGGGAAGGGAGTGAAAAGGCGGCGTGTTAGCCCCAGAACAATGCCACCACGTGACCCAGCCCGCCATGAGTCACGAGATCATTCACCTCCCCGTTCCCCAAGCCCTGCTTTACTCATCTCATCATCATCATCGGCTGAGTTATCTCCGGAGTCTTCGTCGTCGGAGTCACCACCAGCATCAACAGTGAAGGCCGGCCGTAGAGGTAGAGGTAGATCTAAGAGAGTGAGAAGTAGTGTAGCTAGTAGGGTAAGGGCTGCTAGTGCTGTACGGCAACCTAGGGTCAGTGCGAGTGACCTTGACCGTGATAAGCCTCCCTCTCAGCCAACTTCCACCACCACCACCACCACCATCCCTCCACCGCCACGCCAGGGAATCCTGGACGCCTTCGCGTGGACGGAAGGGTCAGATTTTGTCCCCGAAAACCTGGTTTTCGATGAGAGCTCGTCAGGAGTTCAGCCTGCCTTCACTATGGACGAAAATGCTGAGTGTGTCGACTACCTTTTGGCCTTCCTAGATGACGAAGTCATGCAGCACATATGTGATGAGACTAACAGGTTCGAATCACAACGTGCTGCTAGTGGTACAGGTGCAGCCAAGATGCAACAGTGGACCATGCTGGGAGTGCAGGAGCTGTATGTGTTCTTTGCCCTCATGCTTCTTATGCCACACTCCAAGAAGCATGAGTTGGAAGAATACTGGTCCATGGACCCCTTACTACCCTCACCGACCTTCAACAAGTACATGGCCAGAGATCGCTTCCGGAACATCATGGGAAACCTGCACTTTGCCGATAATGATGTACCTTCCCAAACCGACCCACTCTGGAAGATCCGGGAGATTCTGAACAGAATGAAGGATAAGTTCATGTCATTCTTCCACCCATTTCAGAAGGTTGTCATTGATGAGTCCTTGGTTCTGTTCAGAGGACGTCTTCGGTTTGTCCAGTACATTCCAAGCAAACGCCATCGCTTTGGAATTAAGTTCTTTGTACTGTGCGACTGTAAGACGGGGTACATCCTTGACTTCGTCATATATTCAGCCAGCACTGTCGATCTCGATAAAACACACCCCCTTGGCTTCTCAGGCTGTGTAGTGAAAGTGCTCCTAGAAAAGTATTTTGGTGGGAATCATGTGCTGTATACAGACAACTACTATACAGCACCGAAACTTGCCAAATACCTTTCTGAGCACGGCATTGGCTCCTGTGGCACTGTCAAAAGTAATCGTGCCAACTTCCCCAAATTCCCAGAGGCAAGAAACTCGCAGCGAGGAGACGTGCACCTACGCAAGTCTGAGAAGATGCTGGCAATACGGTGGCATGACAAGAGAGTCGTGCACATGCTCACCACCGTACATAAGGGGGAGATGAGAGACAGTGGGAAGGTCGACCGTAGGACAGGCGAACCTGTGATGAAACCTGATGCTGTGTTGGACTATAATATAAACATGCGGCTGGTGGACAAGTCCGACATGATGATTGGTGAGATCGACTGCCTCAGGAAGAATACTAGGTGGTACAGGAAAGTTTTTCTGCATCTCATAGATATGACGATGCTGAACGCCTTCATCCTGTACAAGATGAAGGTAAAGCCACCCAAGTCCTTCTCCCTGAGGTTGTTCGCCAGGACTTGTGTCCAGCAGCTGCTGGAAAAATATGGTAAGGTGCAAGCAGCAACTCCAAGGCGCCATCCAGTTACACTTCCCGACCGACTTGAGCAGAGGGCGTATATGGATCGGCACAGACTTGAGCTAATGCCTGCCACAGGGAAAAGGAAGGCTGCGATTCGCAGGTGTCAGGTATGTGCGCATACCACACGCCGCACACCTGAGCATAAACGCACCTCTTGGCAGTGCGCTGAATGCCAGGTTCCCCTCTGTGTAACCTGCTTCTTCGATTATCACAGCCAGAAGCAGTTCTAACAGTGCAAGTGTGGAAGCAGAATTATTTGGAAATAATGTGTAAATAATGTGTAAATAATGTGTAAATAGCAGGTGAAAGCAATGGATGTTCAGTTCATATGATTGAACAGTGTACTATAGTTTCATCTTACTGAAAGTGACAGTGAATAACATATTGTAAGTAAAATAGAAGGGTAAATATTGAAAATAGAATAGAAAATGTAAATAGTAATGTAAGTAATTAGTAATATAAGAATATGAGTACAAATAATTTATGTTATAACAGTGAGAGTGAATCCGTGGCTCTCTACGTATTTTACTGACTGAAAAATAGAATGACTTCAGTGACAATAAAATAATACGACTGAATGAAACTTATGGAGAAAGACTCCAGATATATATAAGTGTGATATAGTAATAGAAATATAAAGTGTGAGGGGTTTTATGAATAATAAATGACAGAGTGCCTAGAGCGAACTAGGGCAAGTGCGGCGATCAGACGCGCTCGTAATTTCCATTGCTTTCACACTGTTTTTTTTTTTTAGTATGGATCCCAAACTACTTGAAAATGGTAGAATAGTGTTTATAGTGTTTGTATCTGGCTGTGGTAATCATATAACGGGTTGTCGGGAAGTGTAAAGTGGAGACTTAGTTACCCTACTTCAGAGGTCTCCACAAGTCCTACGGAAACTGACGAAGGCTCAACAATCATTCCAGGAGAAAGCTGAAGGTATGTGCTATAAGCATATATAATTTTATTATTCTAGGACTAATAACTGATTTTTAGCAAATATTTTTTGAGAGTCTGTCGGAGCCCAAATAACCCCGCGGGACACGCAAGTAATTGGTAAACAAGCCCGCGGTGTAGGGGTTAAACGTATGCGATAGAGTCAGTGCGGACGCTGCCACGTTAAGAAGGGGTGCCAAATCCTTGATCATGCACTTCTCTTCACAACATTCATCTACCCAGCTCGATCTCTTGTCAGTTCCCTAGCCTCACTGACATCCAAATCTCTCTTCCTCACACACTCATCCACCACATCCCTCCACCTTCTCCTTGCCCTACCTCGCCTCCTCCCTCCTTCAAATTCGCTCAAGATATACCTTTCTCACCACTCTATTGTTATCCATTCTCTCCACATGACCATACCATCTCAGTACACTCTCTTCAATTCTGGTGTCCACCGACTTCCTCACTCCACATCTTTCACGAACCACATTACAGCACAGTCTCTTTTATCCGAAATTCTTTTAATCGTAATATGCCATTAACCGTAAGTTTTACTAAAACGTTCTCATATCGATTAACCGCAAAAATCTTAAATCTATCCGAAAATTCAAACACGGCGGGCTTATTTCCACTAGCATTAGATTACGGTTGCTCCGCTAGTCACTAGAGCGAGCGTTGGTTGCGCCAGCCCCCATCCACCACCTCGGAAGATTTGGATGATGTGGGAGATGATGTGGATGATGTGGAAATGATTGAATAAGGAAACAAAGAATATGAAAAAAAAATCAGGTTTAAGACTTTATTTGTTCGAATTGCTACAGTGAATTACGTAATTGTTTTGGTGAAGGTTTATTTAAGTTTATTTGAGTGAAGATTTATTTAAGTTGACAGTTTCTGTTACAGTTACAAAAGTGCAGTTACATACGTAGGTACTACAGTGTATTGTTTTGGTGATGGTTGAGTGGCTTTTTGGGTGCTGGTGCTTTTGGTGGGCTGGACGTCGCCAGAAATGGGTGATGGGTGAGTACAATACTGTTCCCTTGTATCCTACATATTATTACATTATCTTTTATCCGAAAAAATCGATTAAACGAAACTTTGAAAGTCCCATGATTTTCGGATAAAAGACTCCACTGTATTTTGTATTCTGTCCATGCTCTGTTCACCACATACATTCCTCATCAGTTCCATACTGCTCTTACTCTTGACTTTTCATTTTCATGCCACACCATAGTCTCACAACCATATGTTAAAATTGGCACTAACACTCCATGTAAGCATCGTGCAGCTGCAACACTCAAGCCTCTGTTTCTTATCAAGGCCTTCATTGCACCAACTACATATCTTCCTTGTGTCACTCTACTTTCAACTTCTTTTGCACATTTTCCTCTCTTTTCTATCACTGTACCCAGGTATTCGAGCTCTCTCACCAATTCCAGTCTCTCTCCATTCACTGTAACATCACACTGGGAGTCACCTTCTCTCTCAATAACCATCACTTTACTCTTTTCTGCATTATTTTACTGTCAAGGCATGACGCTCAACAGACATCAGCAAAACTCTGTACTAGCCTACCAAGTTCTTGTCCGGTATTATAATTAATAGTAATAGTAATAATGAAAAATAAATCAACAACTGATACTACCCTCCCTGCCTCAGTGCCTCCATCACCGTCTACTAAGGCCTCCCCAGACGAGGTCGATGCTGGTGACGAAGAAGACCCGTCCAAGACACCAGAGACGCCAGATGAACCCCTCCAGCCCCTAGACCTTACTGCCCAGGTGGGTGGGTGCATTGCAAGGAAGGGATGCTCAGACATAATTTCTTCCCCATCATAACTTTCATATGTTTTTACAGGATGAACTAGACATGGGGAAAATTGTGTACATGTGGTAAATGTTTACAAAATCACAACACCAGATTCCTACAAAATAATAATTGGTTGCACACTTCTAAGTCAGCTTTCGTCTGTGGCATTTCTTTCACAGATAAAAAATAAGCAGGATATTCGTGGGACTTTAATGTTCATCTTGATGGTGAAAATAAACCGGTGAATTTCAAGTATTTCAGGCATTAACCTACCCAAACACCACTTAACCTAACCTAGATCTGTGTCATTCAGGCCTAAACCAGACCAATTTCCAATCTTACCCTTAGTTGTCGGTGAAGTCCTTCTTGAATCCAGTCTCAAAATTGAAATCATGAGACACTCACTGCCAGCTCTCTGAGTGGCTGAATCTGGACCATGCTGAAACAAAAGCATACCACCTTTGACCATAATGCATCCCTGAGAAGCAAAAATGTATCACATTTAATGGACGAAACATAAGCAAACCGCCAGCGCAGGCATACATTTCAGGCCCCACCATATTTTGATTACTTTTAGTTTATTGAAGAAACATCACAGAAGAAAGTTGACTTAGAACTGTGCAACGAAATTGTTATTAGTTCGTAGAAATCTGGTGTTATGGTTTTGTAAACATTATCCAAACATACAATCTCTTCCCCGTCATAACTTACATATGTTTTTTCAGGAAGAACCAGACAAGGGAAGATATTACACCCCTTTTCCTGATCGTCCAGCAAACAACAGCTTTAACATGCTGTCATTTTTGTATCAAAGATTTATTCACAGGGAAAGAACAGGACCAGTGGCATAGCTACAGGGAGTCCTGGGGGGGGGGGGCCCTGTCAGACCCTTGGGTTCCCCACTGTCCCCCCCCACATTTGAAATTTCCGACTATTTAATTTGTGGATAATGTCTAAAATCAGGGCCTCCCAAAATAGGGCTCGGCCCCTCCTTGCCCCCCCCCCCATCTGTTAAAACCTGGCTGGGCACTGAACAGGACAGTGAAGATAGTTCTAATAATAATAATAATAATAATAATAATAATAATAATAATAATAATTATAATGCATTCTTTCATAACTAGTGATGTTCTGCATAATGTATAATGTGATAGTGTGATGGGTTATATCCTGTGTAATGGATCTGTATACAGTATACACATGTTCCTCACCCACCACTATAGCCACCCTGGGAGACCATTCCTGGAGAGAGAGAGAGAGAGAGAGAGAGAGAGAGAGAGAGAGAGAGAGATGACTTTTAAATGTAGCATAAATTAAAATAAATAAGTCTCAGTTACGAGCAAGAAATTTAGGGCAGTTATAAGTGTTTTCTACAGGACGATCAGGGAAAGGGGGGCAAAAATCATTCATTGTCTACGTCTTCCTGTAAATAAATCTTCCCTTGTCTAGTTCTTCCTGAGAAACACCTCCTAATTTACGACGCGGAATTCATTGTAAATACGTCTGAGGATCCCACCTGTATTCTCGTCGGGTAAGGAGGCTCCATAACACCTTTTCCTAAGCGATTTACTCTGCTTATTACACCTTATCATCCTCTTCTGCTTACTCAAATAATTCTGATATCACCATACTCTGCATAAATAACATAGAAGACTACATTGACCACCAGTACCCAAAAATAAGTCGCTAAGGGAAAGGTGTCACTGAGCGTAGTGGGTGTAGCAAGCCGGTCAAACCCTTCCCGTAACACTACACTATGGTTGGTTTATTTTCATCTGATTCTTAACCCATTTCAACTCAGTCTGCATTGTTGTCGGTTGAGGAAGCTCCGTAACACCGTTTCCTTAACGGCTTATTTTTGTTATTGCACCTTACTGTCCCATTCTTTGTTAAAATAATCTTTCCCATATCGCCACAATCTGCATAGATGATGTACAAAACGATATTAACCTGTCATACCCAAAAGCAAATCGCTAGAAAAGAGGTGTTAGGGAACTTTCTTACCCGAAGAGAATACGTGCCCCAGGTGTTGTCAGACTGGATCGTCGATTTCACTAGTAACCAAGGAGACTTTCTTCCTACCTCATAATGAAAGCCCATTAAATTTCATGCAGTCACGAATATTCATCAGCGACCTCCAAGCTGTTCGAGAGAGAGAGAGAGAGAGAGAGAGAGAGAGAGAGAGAGAGAGAGACAGACAGACAGAGAGACAGAGAGAGAGAGAGAGAGACAGACAGACAGACAGACAGACAGACAGACAGACAGAAACTGGTCTCTTAATATTGGTCTACTCAGTATTACGGTTATTTGTGGGAGTGTAGAGGCTTATATCTAGTGCAATTGGCCTTGAGATCCACGAACTACCACTAACGCTAATTCCTAATGCTTTTCATACAGGGCCTTGAGATTTCAGATAATGAAGTAGTAGTAGTAGTAATAATAGTTAGTAGTATAGTTGTAGTAATAGTAGTAGTAGTAGTTAGCGGTAGTCATAGTTGTAGTAATACTAGTAGTAGTTGTAGTAGTAGTAGTTAGTAGTAGTCATAGTTGTAGTAATAGTAGTAGTAGTAGTAGTGACAGTTGTAGTACTAGCAGCAGTTGTTGTAGTAATACCAGTAGTTACAGCAGCAGTAGTAAAAGCAGCAGCAGCAGCAGTAGTAGTAGTAGTAGTAGTAGTAGTAGTAGTAGCAGTAGTAGTAGTAGTCAATCAACGAACTTTATTTCGTATTGAACATACATATTTACAATAAGTGACACAACGGCCAAACATTCTTTTAAATGAATAACACTTCCGCTAATTATCATTTCAAAAAACTATACGTAGCAGCAGCAGCAGCAGCAGCAGCAGCAGTAGTAGTAGTAGTAGTAGTAGTAGTAGTAGTCGTAGTAGTAATCGAACTTCAGCCATACACATTATGGCATACATACATGGGAGCATTTTTATTTAATTAGAATGATCATTTTTTCTCATTTATATATAAAACACAGCACAGAATGAAGTTGACAGTCAGTAAGTGTGTGATACAAAAGAAAACAAATGATTAAAATGATGTGCAATAATATGAGAACAAAACAATAAAAAAACAAAAAAAAACAATGAATCTCAGTGCAGCACGTTGGATTAAAAAAATAAAAAAAAAAAAACACTATAGGAGGCCAAAGAACAATGTTACAAATAAAAAATGATAACAAATTCTATAATGAAATTCATAAAAAAAATTACAAGCATTAAAATATAAATTCATTCTTAGATCATTAGTGGAAAAGTTTCTAGAGAAGGGAAAGGAGTTGTATGCGGCTTTCATGGATTTGGAGAAAGCATATGACAGGGTGGATAGACAAGGATTGTGGAAAGTGTTAAGAATATATGGAGTAGATGGGAAGTTGTTGAATGCTGTGAAGAGTATGTACGATGGTGCGAAGGCTGCAGTGCGTGTGGATGGTGAACTAAGTGAATTTTTCTCTTTGAAAGTTGGTTTGAAACAGGGATGTGTCATGTCTCCATGGTTGTTCAATCTGTACATGGATGGGGTAATAAAAGAGGTACAAGGTAGGGTAGTGGATGTTGGAGTGGCCCTGGTGAGAGAGGATAGTGTTTGGAAACTCCCTGTACTGTTGTTTGCAGATGATACTGTGTTGTTGAGTGAAGACGAAGGGGAGCTGCAAGGCTTGGTGGATGAGTTTGGGAGATTGTGTAACAAACGGAATCTAAAGGTGAATGTAGGGAAGAGTAAAGTGATGGTCTTTGAGAGAGGTGAGATTAGTGAATGTACAGCGAGGTTGGATGGTGAGGAATTGGAAAATGTGAGTACGTTTAAGTACTTGGGTAGTGTGATGAGTAAGGATGGAGGTTTGGAGGGTGAAGTGCTTGAAAGGGTACAGCAGGGAAGAAAGGTTGCTGGTTCTTTGAAAGCAGTGATAAGAAACAGGAAAGTGAGCATGGAAGTGAAAAAGTTACTACATGACAGTATTGTGATACCAACTCTAACGTACGGAAGTGAAGCTTGGACATTGTTGGAAGGACACAAGTCAAGAGTGAGAGCAGTGGAAATGAGTTATTTAAGAGGAGCCTGTGGAGTCACATGGAGAGACAGGTTGACGAATGAGGATATAAAGGAGCGTTGTGGTGTGGATGTGGATGTGATAGGAAGCGTTATGAGAAACACACTGAGGTGGTTTGGCCATGTGGAGAGGATGGAGGGTGAAAGACTGACGAAGAGAGTGTATGTGAGTGAGGTGGAGGGGGGAAGAGGGAGGGGGAGGCCGAGGATGAGATGGAGGGATGGGGTGGAGAGGTATATGAGAGAGGTGGGTGTGAGTTGGGAGCAGGGCAGTGAAATGGCGGGGGACAGGGCGACTTGGAGGCGATTTGTTTGTGGCCACCCCAAACGGGATTGAGGCGTCTGGCAATAGATAGATAGATAGATAGAAAATATAAATCTTGCTAAAAACTATAAAAGTAAAAGATAAGATATTATTTTAAGTGTAGGAGTAAAAAGCAAAAAATGTATAAAATTCGTTCGATAAAAATAATTTTAAAAACTGTTCTCATATTCAAAAAATAATAAAAAAAATTAAAATTAAAAAAACACAGACAATAAAAAGGAAAAATATAAATTTCAGTCAGTATAAAAAAGAAATACTCTAAACTGTCTATAGTAATAAAGCATTATTAAAAACTAAATCAATCCCATACCACAGTAACAAATGCACTAATATCCATACGAGACTGAGGGACCTCTCCTGTCCTCACATCTTTGGACCAGGGCTATACGAGAGGTTACGACATCCAAGCTTTCTTGAAGGACATCTGTACTACATTCTTTTCTGAACAGGGCAACAACATTGTTGATCAGCATGCCAGTGAGTGAAAGAGGACTATTACTTTTGATGAGAGGGTTGCGAACTTTCATTAGTTTCTTGATACACCTTGCTTGAGCCAGAGCTACATGGTGTCTCAGTGACAGCCGGTTGCAGTTATTGGCTGTAATATGTGTACTATCATATAAATAGGAACACCACTCATTTCTTCTCAAAGCTTTGCTAAGTGCCACTTCAAAGCATTTAAAAATGTATGTTTTAAAACTTGTATTAAAATTCCGCAATGGAAGGCCATACCATGGAAGGCAGCATGAACTAAAAAAAAAAAAAAAAAAGGGTGTCAGTATTTACATCCTTCTATCTATCTACTACCAGACGCCTTAATCCCGTCCGGGGTGGCCACAAACAAATCGCCTCCACGTCGCCCTGTCCCCCGCCATTTCACTGCCCTGCTCCCAACTCACACACCCCCTCTCTCATATACCTCTCCTCTCCATCTCTCCATCTCATCCTCGGCCTCCCCCTCCCTCTCCCCCCTCCACCTCACTCACATACACTCTCCTCGTCAATCTCTCACCCTCCATCCTCTCCACATGGCCAAACCACCTCAGTGTGTTCCTCCTAACTCTTCCTATCACATCCACATCCACACCACAACGCTCCTTTATATCCTCATTTGTCAGCCTGTCTCTGCATGACTCCACAGGCTCCTCTTAAATAACTCATTTCCACTGCTCTCACTCTTGACTTGTGTCCTTCCAACAACGTCTAAGCTTCACTTCCATACGTTAGAGTTGGTATCACAATACTGTCATGTAGAAACTTTTTCACTTCCATGCTCAGTTCCCTGTTTCTTATCACTGTTTTCAAGGAACCAGCAACCTTTCTTCCTTGTTGTACCCTTTCAAGCACTTAAAATCACTAAAAAGGCCATTAAGAGAAGCATGAAAATTAGTAAGTCTATAATCTATATAATCAAAGTCATTAAAATTATATAATAATTAAGATGACCTAGATATTTATAAGTGTACCATTTCTTTCTGATCCTTTTTCAGCTTTAGGTGTTCATTGACAAAAGACTTTTGATTAAATAGAATGTATTTTGTTTTGTTTTTGTTGATACTCAAGTTATGATCCACCAGTGTGGGACATAGTAAAGCACAAAAGGTCCCCAAGTCTGCCACTGATGCAGCAAGAAGTACTAAATCATCTGTAAACGCTAAGATATTTAACTTTTATATGCCAATGTTACATCTCAGCTGACGGTTTGAGACTTCATTTACCATGGCAATAATATAGAAATTAAAGAGAAAAGATATTACACCTTCATCAGTGTAGCAATATATGCTGCTGCCGCCCAGCCAGATAACATTTACCTTTTGATTCCGTAAGTAATGCGTAACAGTTAAAGTAATATCAACGCGAATATTAGATTTCAATAATTTTTTCCAAGTATTATATGAACTATTTTATCAAAGGCTTTACTCAAGTCTACTAAAGGAGCCAAGGGTGAGTTCTTAGGTGTTGTATATGATACCATCATCTCCATTAATAAAAAGCATCAGAAGCTGATGAACCTCTCATAAAACCAAACTGTTTAAAATTTAAGTGGTTTTAGTGGCAGAAGTAGCAGTGGCAGTAATTGTAATAGCAGTAGTAGCAGTAGTAGTCGTAGTTGCAGCAGTGTTGCTGTGGAAAACCCAGGATCATCTGAAATGCGAATCCAATAGACTGCAGGCTGAAGATGTTTTCTCCTGCCTTTCACCATCCTCCTTTTAGGGGAGGGGAAAGAACGTTTACATAACGAGACAATTAGGCCACCCATATATGCACAGTACATTAGTGCCACCACAAGAAGGCTTCCCTCTCCAAACACAGATATTGATGGAAAAGTACAAGGTCTGTCCAAAAAAGAAACCGAACATTTTAGACAGAGTGCCAAGGAGCCAGTGTAGCATGCTTACGACGAGAGCGCTGTGTAGCGATTACTTTAAGCTTTAGTCTAACATTATTTGCATCACGCCAAGTCAGTTAGTCATTGAGGTACACGCCTTGAGTGAACGTGTTTTTAGTACACTCGTAGTAGCTTAAGTCGCGTATAATTATTAGCCCAGAAGTTAACTATGGCTGGCCTCAGCACTTGCACCATTTCTTATCGCCTTCCCCCAGCACTGACACCAGTTCTTAATGCCTTCCCCCAGCACTGACATCAGTTCTTAATGCCTTTCCCCAGCACAAACACCAGTTCTTTATGCCTTCCCCCAGCACTGACACCAGTTCTTAATGCCTTCCCCGAGCACAAACGCCAGTTCTTAATGCCTTCCCCCATCACTAACACCAGTTCTTAATGCCTTCCCCCAGCACTGACACGAGTTCTTAATGCCTTCCCCCAGCATTAACACCAGTTCTTAATTCTTTTTCTACAGGGCAGTGACAGTCCAACCAGCCAGGGGTCTCGCACCTACATGCCTCTCTGCCAAATCCAGCCCCTCCACTCAATCGACCTGCCCCAAGCCACCTCCACCAACCATAAATACTACAAGATTAAGATCAACTGCACACGACTCAACAAAGAGAGTTTTGTTTAATATTATTATAAGAAGAAACTATGCCACTCTCTTAGCTTGCACACTTAGGCCCAGGAAGCTCCCTAGCATTTTTCTTCCTAAGCGATTTATTTTGTTTATTTTACCTTCCTGTCTTCTGTGTTGCATAAATTATTCTAATATCACCATACTCTGGGTCAATAACGTACAGAACGATATTCCTGGCTTACAGGAAACCATTAGGCTTGTGACACAATATAAAACCACCTAAAAAGGAGAGGAGGGTATTAAAAATGACAGGAAAAATGAAATAGGAAGAGAGGAGGGGAGACACAGAAAAAGAAGAATAAGGGTGAAGGAAGAAGTAAACAGCACTGCTTCAAGTGCCAGCCACATCCAAAAATAAATAAGTAAGGTAGTGGTGTTAGGGAGCTTCCTGAATCATCGAGAATACGGGCCTTAAGTCTGGCTAGCACATCCAGTCTATCCACTCAGTTGACCTGCACCAGGAAGTTATTCGAGTGAAAATTTTGAGGGAAAAAAATGTCATATCAACATGCATTCAGTTCTTAGCCATTACATAGCAATAGGTGCTGATGACTTTATCAGTCAATTGCCAGATGCCTTGATTCTGTAAGGGGTGGCTAAAAACAAATTCCCTCCATGTCGCCCTGTCCCTTGCCAGTTAGCTCCCCTCCCCCCAACTTACACCCCCGACTCTCATATACCTCCATCCGTCCATCTAATCTTCAGTCTCTCTCTCCCCCTCCTCCACCTCACTCACCTACACTCTCCTAGCTAGTCTCTCACTCTCTATATACTGATGACTATATTGGCTTATTACGAGGGCGACTATCTACTTCCATAAGTTGCAGCAGTTTTGATAATGCTGTATCGGTCAAATGTAATGCTATATCGGTCAAATGCAATGCAAGATCGGTAAGACATAATGCTGTTTCGGTCAAATGTAATGCTGTTTCGATCAGATACAACGCACTATCGGCCAAATGTATTGTTGTACTGGCCAAATGTAATGCTATATTGGTGAAATATAATACAGTATTGGTCATATAATGCTGTTTAGGGGTGCGTGTAATGCTATATCGGTCGAATGTAATGCTGTGATGAGCGAGTGTAATGCTGTATCGGTCAAATGTAATGTTGCGTCGGTCAAATGTAATGCTGAATCAGTCTAATGAAATGCTTTACCGGTCAAAGGTATTGCTGCATTGGTAAGATGTAATGCTATATAGGCCAAATGTAATGCTGTATTGGTCAAATGTAATTCTGTATCAGCCAAATGTAATGCTGTATTGGTCAAAAATAATCCTGTATCGTTTAAAGGTAATGCTTTATCAGTCAAAAGCTATGTTGTGTCGTTCAAATGTAATGCTGTATCGGCCAAATGTCATGCTATGATGGTAAAATAATAACGCTGTCAGATATGTTGTCAGATGTAATTCTGTACTGGTAAGGTGTAATGCTGTATCAGTCAAGTGTGATGCTGTGGTGGACAAAAATAATTCTGTAAGAGAGATATACAGTCAGATATAATGCTGTGACAAGCGAGTGTATTGATATCAAATAAAATGCTATTAAACCTGAAATGGAGAATGGAAGGCACACTAGAAAATTCTGGTAGCGATTTTTGAAGCGAGGGACTAACTAGGAGAGAGTACGCAAGTCGGGTGGAGGGCGGGAGAGGGAGGGGGAGACTGAGGATGGGATGGGGGGATGGAGAAGAGAGGTATATGAGAGAGTGGGGTGAAAGGTGAGGGGAGGGCAACGAAATGGCAAGGGGCAGGGCGAAATGGAGGCAATTTGTTTGTGGCCACCCCTTCCGAAACTAAGACATCTTGCTATACAAATAGATTGATTTTTGAAGTACTCGGCAGTGCTGGAATGTATCTGACCTTCCCATATGGTTTCTGACAGCGTTCTTTAGTATCAGATGCAAGCTAACCAAACCTAATAACCACAGGCGTTACGTAAATGACCTTCAGTAATTAGGATTTTTCACTCTACTGTGCAGTTTTAGATTTAAGCATAAGTCCTATAATTCTGTGATGGCGAAGTGTATGGTCAAATGTAATGCTGTGATGGTCAGGTGTGTGGTCAAATGTAATGCTGTGATGGTCAGGTGTGTAGTCAAATGTAATGCTGTGATGGTCAGGTGTGTAGTCAAATGTAATGCTGTGATGGTCAGGTGTGTGGTCAAATGTAATGCTGTGATGGTCAGGTGTGTAGTCAAATGTAATGCTGTGATGGTCAGGTGTGTGGTCAAATGTAATGCTGTGATGGTCAGGTGTGTGGTCAAATGTAATGCTGTGATGGTCAGATGTGTGGTCAAATATAATGCTGTGATGGTCAGGTGTGTAGTCAAATGTAATGCTGTGATGGTCAGATGTGTGGTCAAATGTAATGCTGTGATGGTCAGGTGTATGGTCAAATGTAATGCTGTGATGGTCAGGTGTACAGGAAAATAAGATCATGTGGCGGTCTGGCCTACATACAGGTATCTTTTGACAGCCGTGTATGGGCAAATATAATCCTGTGACGGTCGTGTATGGGCAAATCTAATGATGTCATGGTCGTGTATGGAAAATAAAATCGAGTGACGGTCAGACATATGGACAAACACGGAAAATAATCCAGAGAGAGTCAGACGTAATTCTGTGACAGACAAGTGTGCGGTTATATTTACTGTTGTGACAGTCAGTGTACGGACAAATATAACTGTGTAGTGGTAAGTTTTTCTTAAATACAAAGAAGAAGGAACCAATGGCTAGAAGCCTGCAGGATTGTTCCCTCCAGGAAAAAAAAAAAAAAAAAAAAAACAAGATAACAGAGAGATAAATCCAAGATCCGTTCGTTTCGAGATGCCTGGACACACTGTGCTTAAAAGACTGGATATCATAGGCAAAGTCAGTAGGAAATAACGAGGAAGACAGTAGGAAATACAGACAAAGGAAGACAGTTCCAGAGTGGACTGAAATAAGAGAGGATCAAGTGAAGTAAGTCGACTTTTATGGCCTCCACTTAAGCACTCAAGACCAAATAAACATTTCAGGGTACAACTATGACTCTGGTGATCCCAGATAGATGCAGACAGTTCTGTTATACGTCTGAGGTTCCAAATATCAAAGGCTGGACCACTCTAAATGTTATGTAATCATTTATTACAGTATATACGACCATATTGGTCTACTGTGTGGCCCCAGGTTGTGGAAGTATAGGTTAAATCTAATGATTATGGTGTAATATATACACTAGTGGGTGACACGAGAAGAGGAGTTTGTGCCATGGGTGTTATTATTATTATTATTATTATTATTATTATTATTATTATTATTATTATTATTATTATCATTATTATTATTATTACTGAGGCATTTGTATACCTACCTTACTGTCATCGAATAGCTCAGTGCCATAATAAAGATGCACTAACTTTTTTATTCTTGTCCTCTGCAGCTTACTGCTGTCCTTTATTAAATCTCCTCTCTCTCTCTCTCTCTCTCTCTCTCTCTCTCTCTCTCTCTCTCTCTCTCTCGTGTGTACAGCTGTCCCCTAGGTATCAGTCATGTCGGTTAATGCATTTCCTTTCAAAATGCAGCAGTAAGTGAATTAGGTCCCTGGAATTCTGACCCCCCATTACACGCATAACTATCTATCTGCTTCACAGAGAAATTATTAAAAGATCAGTTATCATCATCCGAACCTTATCATCATCATCCCAGCCCCTCTACCAACTCAGCCACCGCCTGGCGTAAACTGCAAATGTATTTATACTATGAACAAGGGAACCCCAGACTCTCACAGTCGTTAATACTGTACTGGCGTTTAGTTTGTATACAAGGGCATAAAGAGTTAGCTATTTTGTTAGTACTGGCTACTGAACAAGACCATTATTTTGTAGCTTTAGGGCTAAATATTATCTCTACACAGCATTATAACACTCAGGCTCCTATACCTCACTCTCGGATTATACAGTTTGTTCACTCCTAGCTCAGACTTTGTCGGGTGTGGAGGTCTGGCCGATCTGTCTCGTGATTTGAACTCTGCTTCATTTACTCGTGGCGATTTTCGTCCGTTTTCCTCGCTTTTTGCCTGTTTAGGGACTTAGTCTCTGGCATTGAGGAAGGATTTTTTGCTGTTTTCCAGGTTTTTCTGGGACTTAGTCTCCGATTGCCTGGGTGTGAGTGGGAGTGTGTGTGTTTGTGACTGTGTGTGTGTGTTTTTTTTTTTTTTTTTTTTTTGGCCTGCCGTTAGTGTCCCTCACTGTAGTACGACGCCGAACCCTGAAGGGGTGCCGTTAGGGCACTTCCATGAAGGGGGGCCTTTAGGGCCTGGTTATTGGAGGCAGTGAGGGCTGCTCTGTTAGTTTAGGGAAGACCCGAAAGGGGCAGTGGCGGGGCCTCCCATCGCCCTTTAGAGGGCGGGGAGCATAGGTTGCCCGTCACTGTAGGGACCTTGGCCACTTTTGCTGTTTTTTGTTTGTGCTGTTTGACTGGTTGTGTGTGTGAGGTGTGTGTGTGTGTGAGGTGTGTGTGTGTGTGAGGTGTGTGTGTGTGTGAGGTGTGTGTGTGTGTGAGGTGTGTGTGTGTGTGAGGTGTGTGTGTGTGTGAGGTGTGTGTGTGTGTGAGGTGTGTGTGTGTGTGGTGTGTGTGTGTGTGTGGTGTGTGTGTGTGTGTGGTGTGTGTGTGTGTGAGGTGTGTGTGTGTGTGTGTGGTGTGTGTGTGTGTGTGAGGTGTGTGTGTGTGTGAGGTGTGTGTGTGTGTGAGGTGTGTGTGTGTGTGTGTGTGTGTGTGTGTGTGTGTGTGTGTGTGTGTGTGTGTGTGTGTGTGTGTGTGTGTGTGTGTGTGTGTGTGTGTGTGTGTGTGTGTGTGTGTGTGTGTGTGTGTGTGTGTGTGTGTGTGTGTGTGTGTGTGTGTGTGTGTGTGTGTGTGTGTGTGTGTGTGTGTGTGTGTGTGTGTGTGTGTGTGTGTGTGTGTGTGTGTGTGTGTGTGTGTGTGTGTGTGTGTGTGTGTGTGTGTGTGTGTGTGTGTGTTTGTTTTGTTTGTTTGTTGACTGAGTTTTTTTTGCTGCTTGTTTGAGCAGTATGAAGGGATCTAGCATCCCTAGGCCCCAGGGGCATTCCCGCCTCCCGCTCCCTCAGTCGAGGCTCTCCAACCCGTGTCCTGCTACAGGCATGAAGCAGGAGCGTCACTTTTCAGACTCCAGCTCCCACTCGTCAGCTCACGAGGTTTCTCGTGCTGACCCCTCTACACCTAAGTCTACGGGAGTGGTACCTCGCTTGCGTGGTACCTCAACTCGTTCTGCTAAGGCAGCCCGCCGACATGAGGCTATGGAGGAGGTTGCACCTGCTCCACCCTCTCTCTCTTCCATCAAGGGCAAGTCAGCTTCCCCACGTGCGGCTGCCAGCCCTGCTCCATGGCAAGGCACCCCCATGAACCGAGCCCTCGGTCCGCAGCCTCGTGCTCCCACCTGTGCACCCTCTCACGAGCCTAGGCCGTCTAGGTCTCCTCGCATTCCCAAGCGGCTGGAGGTCCCGTCGGAGGCTCCTGCTGCGACTCAGATCTCCCCCTCTGCTGATCCTGCTCTGCATGAAGATGAGGGTTTCACCCCCGTGGCACGCAAGGGATCGAGGCGTGGTCGCCAGGGAAACAGCCCTTCTCCGGCAGTTCGTACTGGGCCTCCTCTCAGGGGGTCCCCCTGCTGTTCGTCCCTCCATGTCAGTAGCCGTGCATCTACCGCCCCGCTCTGCATTCCCAGCGTTCCGTGTGCCGGTCCAAGACGGGCATGCGACGAGTTACGATGCTGTGGCTGCACTAAAGCGTCACCTGCCAGGGCTACGCTGCTCCAACCTGATAGGACGGGATGGAAGCTCGGTGTTGGTGCCGAGGGACGAGGGAGCTTACGACCTCTTGAAAACAGCTCTGCAGGACGAGGCTTCCCCTGTCAAGCTAGTCGAACTGACGCCCGGCCAACAGTCAACGAAGGCAGTCGTCATGGGTTATCCCTTGCAGATGCCTATGGAAATACTGCTTCAGCACCCTCAGGTCGAAGAGGCAACCCGCTGCCAGAAAGCGCGGACCAGGGAGGAGACTCGACAGGTCATCGTCACCCTGCGGGGTCCCCTGATCCCTGTGATCGACCTGGGGAACTGGGGAGAATATCACCTTCGCCCCTTCACCCCGGAGCCACTCCGTTGCTACAGGTGCCAGCGATACTGGCACCACAGAGCCACTTGCAACCGGGCCACAGTCTGTGGGATGTGCAGCGGCCCGCACAAAACGGAGAGGTGCTTGGCCAAGTTCAAGGCCAACGAAGCTGTCTCTACCCGCTGCCCCAACTACTCGGGAAAACATCATGCGTGGCACCCCAGCTGCCCAACCAGAGTTGCTCTTGTCAATCAAGGGCAAGAACGCCAAGTTACCTGGGTGAAGGAGAAACAGGCGAGCAGCAACAAACCGGCACCTCCGGGAACTTTCATTTGGGGGCAGCAACACCGTCCAGCAGCAACTGCACCCCCAGTGCTAGACGAGGCAACGTTTCTGCCCCTCCAACCTGCTCTAACTCGTCACACGACGACTGCGGAGGTCCATCACCCTCCTCCCCCCCCAGTTCGGCAGACAGTCGAGGAGTTTACTCCACCAACACCCCACAGCACGGGCTCTCCTCTCATAGTCTTCACCAGGGAAGAATTGCGTACTCTGGGGACGGAAATTGCTACAAGCTTGGCTCAGATGCTCGGGACGCTTCTCGGCAGGCCTCTGGAAACGGCACCATTGGTACAGGCTGTGAACGTCATCGTCAACCAAGTGGTAGAGGCAAAACAACACCCGCGCTCTTCCCTGGTACCTCTGGCATCATCTCCCACACAGGCAACCGTGGAAGAGCCGCTACCCACCCAGCTTCCTCTGACTTGCCCTCGTATGCCAGTCAACATTCCTCCGGGACTCACACCAGCCACAGCTGCGACTGAGGGAGAGCGCGGGGCCCTTGGACTACAGACAGATCATCCCCAGTGCCAGACACCGCTGCCAGCCTCCGAGTCCTACGGTGGAACTGTTTAGGGGCATGGAGCAAGCTCGCCCACCTTCAGGAGGCGGCTGCCAGGGACCGCCCTCATGTAATTCTCCTACAAGAGACCCTACTCCCGGATAATACCACTTTTCGTCTCGCGGGTTACACCACCCATCTCCTTCCGTATGTTCGTGGCGTCACATGGGGATGTGCTGTTCTGGTTCAGGACCACATTGCGTGCACGGATTGTGAGCCCCCTCCTTTCTGTGGACCTGATGTGGAGGTCCAGGGCGTGGTTCTCCATCTGGCTACGTCGCCCCTGACGGTATATAATGTATACCGGAGCCAAAGGGGCACCCTGAAGTTGGAAGACCTGTTCTCCCAGGCTGCCAGGGGAGCCGTGTACATTGGGGGCGACTTTAACGCCCACCACGCCTTTCTATCTTTGCCTCTTCAGTCTAATGAAGCAGGACAGCACATCTCTTTGGTTCTGGAGGAGATGGGTGGTGTCTCCCTATTAAATGATGTGGCAGAACCCACCCATATCCGGGGAGGTCGCCTCGATCTCTCCCTTGTGTCAGCATCACTTGCAGCCTTGGCGTTGTGGTCACTCCACCCCCACCTTGCGAGTGATCACTTTGCCCTTATGGTTGACCTGCCTCTCGCTCCCCTCCCGCCACCCCCACCTCCACCACCACGGTGGGACCTACACCGGGCAGACTGGACGGCCTTTGCCCGTGCTCTCACAACGGCCTTTGAGACATCCCCTCCTGCCTCAGACCTCGAGAGCAGAGCAGATCAGGTAGCAAGTACTTTTGCACAAGCTGCCTCTCTTGCTATCCCGTTCCGGCAGCGCTCGACAAGATGCTACCGAGACGGCTGGATCTACTGCGACAGGGTCAAGGAACTGAACCGGAGGCTCAATGCGGCACGCAAGCAGTACCGACTGCGCCGTACATCTCCGCACCGCCGGTACCTGGTTGCTGTTACACGGCATGTGACTTCCGAGAAGCGCCGCCTTAGGGAGGAGGCATGGATCAGATGGTGTCGTACCCTAGACTCTCACTCCACTCTCCGCGAGATGTGGAGGAGAGTCAGGTTCGTCTCTGATCCACGCCCTCCTTGCCCTCCCTCCCATCCTGACCCTGCCACTGAGGCCAGCCGTCTTCCTCAGCACTTCGCCGACCGCTCTGCATCTTCCAATCTCCCGCAGTCTGTCAGAGCCCTGCAGGCGCAGCTGTCCCCCTCTTGTGTTGTAGCTATCCAGGCAGTGTGTAATAGGCCTGACCCTGCTGACTGTCCAATCACCAGTGGGGAGCTTCAGAAAGCTCTGCAACGCAGGGAGGACACTGCACCGGGGCTTGACGGGCTCACATACTCTGTTCTATCACACGCTGGGGATTGTGGTAGCAAGCGACTGCTTGATCTGCTTAACCTCTCGTGGTCTGAGGGGCGTCTACCGAGGTCGTGGAAGGTGGCTGTCATTCACCCGATTCCGAAGCCTCGTGATCCCGCTGCCATGCGCCCCATCTCCCTTCTCAGCTGTGTTGCCAAGACAGCTGAGAGGGCTGTGCGGGCTCGTCTTGCTTGGCGGCTGGGACCACTGCACCCAAGGATTTACGCTTACCATCCTGGCAGGAGTACCATTCATTGCCTTGCGTCTCTCCTTGGGGAGCTGAGGGGAGGAAAGGGAATGGCTGTCTTCCTCGACCTCGAAAAGGCAATTGAACTGGCAAACCCCACTGTTATACTTGTGGCTCTTGCAGCAAGGGGTGTAGGAGGCAGGCTCCTATCTTGGATCAAGGATTTTTTCCATGATCGATCTGCGGGGGTCCGTTTTCAGGGGCATCTCTCAGCTTTTCATCTCCATCCCAATGGCACCCCCCAGGGGAGTGTCTTAAACCCTCTCCTTTTTAACATCTTAATGGAGGGGCTTTTAACCATCGATTATGGGCCAGGCATCTCTCTCCTCTGCTATGCAGATGATTTGGCCCTGGTCTTCACACACCGAGATTGCTTCTCCCAGGCGTACTATGCCCTGTCTCGACACCGTGCCAAATGCAACGAGCTTGGATTGAAAATCAATCTGGAAAAAACAAAGTGTCTGCCATTCGGCCTCCGTCCCCCAGACTTTCCATTGCTTCTCGGGGGTCACCAGCTTACTCTTGTCACCACACACCAGTATCTGGGGGTCTGGTTTGACCAGGGCCTAACCTTTGCAAGCCACGTCAGATACCTGTGGGAACGTGCTTCCACCCGCCTCGCTGCTCTCCGGTACCTTTCAAAAAGGAGCTTGGGGGCATCGTTTTCTGTCCTCCACACGTTTTACATTCACTCCATATGATCCCTGGTGGACTACGGAGCAATCTGTTTGACTGGTCTCTCCCCACCTATCTCCAAGTCCTTGGAAGTTCTACAAAACAATGCTCTACATATCATGCTCGGAGCTCCACCTTGGACCCGTCTAGTGAATTTGTGTTTGGAGAGTGGGCTGCCATCACTGACGCACCACATTGCGCTACGCGCGGCAACAATCGCACTCCAGCTGGTGCAGCACCGGCCTGATCTACCTGTCTCAACCCTGCTCAAACAACTTTTGGGCCGTCCACCTGAGGCGCTCCCTCAACGTGACTGGGCCTGAACCACAGCTGCCACCATTCACAATTTGGGAGCTGCTCCAAGCTTGTGGCAAGACCCTGATTCTCCTTTCCCTGGCTTTGAAGATCCACCACCTTGGACTCCACTCCCTTTCCATATCATCAGTCCATCAGAGGCCAAACCTCGCTCTTCTATTCCTGCCATGATTCATCAGGATGGTCTTAGTCGGGTGGCTGCTTTAGACTCCCTGGGTTCGGCCACCTACTTTACTGACGGCTCTGTTTCTCCTGATGGCTCTGCTGGATCT
Source organism: Coenobita brevimanus (assembly GCF_032717465.1). Taxonomy (NCBI): domain Eukaryota; kingdom Metazoa; phylum Arthropoda; class Malacostraca; order Decapoda; family Coenobitidae; genus Coenobita; species Coenobita brevimanus. Next base: position 21,806,702 of record NC_137034.1, read on the forward strand.
GCTTTTGTCGTGGGGAATTTGGTTGAATCATGGCGCCTCTCCCCAGGAGTGTCTGCCTTCCAAGCAGAGCTTGCAGCCATTTTGGGTGCATTGTGCCATGCTCATCACCACCATTATAGACGTGCCATTATCCATACGGACTGTCTTTCCTCCCTTCAACGGCTACGCTCTTTCTCCCTCCATGATAATGTGTTCCTCCTAACAGCAATTTACACGGTTGCAACTCTTCTTGTCCAAAGGGGAGCCACTATCATACTTCACTGGCTCCCAGGTCATGTCGGGATTACTGGCAATGAAAGAGTTGATGACGCGGCACGCGCTGACTGCTCTCATCCAGAGATAACATTCCCCCTCTGCCCCAGCCCCTCATACATTCTTGGAGCACTAAAGGCAACCATAGGCAGGCTGTCCCGGGAGGAACACCAACTCTGCATCTCCGGGGGCTCTAGCTCTGCAGACTGGTATGCCACTGCTACATCATACTCTCCCCTCCTGCCTCCTAAGGGCCTGCCTAATTATTTAGTAGTGAGAATACGGAGATTGCGCCTGGGGTTCCCCTGCTTCAAACAGATCGCTGGTACGGAGCCTGATCCGTGTCCTCATTGCTTGGCCAGGTCCGATGTGCCTCTCGTACATTACCTCCTTCACTGCCCCGCTACATCTCTGCTAAGGTCTTGCCCCGATGGTGGCCATCCCCGATCGGGCGATGAATTTAGGGATGCTGCTGGCATTGTTGCCAGGGCACCTTTTAATGTTTTACTTAACGTGGTTAGGGACTACCCTCCACCACGTTAATTTCGGAATGAGCACTATATGTGCAACTGTGACGGGCTCTTGTTTGCCCGTGTCCCAGTTCAACTGGGACGAATATCCCCCCCCCCCAAAAAAAAAAAGATTGTTTGGCCATGTGGAGATGATTAAGAGAGAGACTATCTAGGAGACTGTGAGTGAGGTGAAGGGGGAAGTGGGAGGGGGAGACCAAGGATGTGATGCAGGGATGGACTAGAGAGGTATATGAGACAGGGGGGTGTATGTCGGTGGGAGGGCAGCGAAATGGTAGGGGAGGGCGATTTGTTTGTGGCCACCCCTTGCTGGGGGGGTCTGACTATGAATATATAGATAGATGGTGTATTTGGAGCTGATATGTAGGAGGACTTCTGGGCCTTGGGAACAGGCTGTGAAACCTGTGCCCAGAGTCGGACACAAGGGTACGGGTGTGTGCGTGTGTGAAGGTCACAGCCTTGCTCTTAGATCGGACTATATGAGCTCTCAGCTCCCTTCCGGGAGGGTAAAAGCTGACGATCACGACCATCAAGTGATCCTGACCAACCCGGTGAATTACATGGAAGAAAGAATAATAAAAATAAATAGAATACAACTGTAGAGTTGTACTAATCATGTGGGCCAGTCATCTTCCCTAAAATAGTGTGAACTATGGTAGCCCAACCCTGGAACCTGCACCTTAGAAGGGTTATATGGGATGTAGTGTTTGTGTGGTCATATATGCAGAGGAAGGTAAAGACAGTCCTAATTACAAGTAAGGCATGGGGCTCAAAATATATTCAATATAGGGTTAGTGCTCCTCCCCATAAAACAACTAACTCTAGAGAAACGGCCACCCCTTATGGGTTATGGAATCTAGCTATAGATACATAGTTATTCCTTATTGGAAGTCTTATCATGTGTCTACCCAAAATGCTACTTTAATGAAACAGCTTTCAGTTTTGTATCTGGTTCATAACTGTGGAGTTACCGTAAATAAAAAATCAAAATTCAAATGAGGCTAACCAGATTTGGGGCTGGTTTGAGAATAACCAGATGTTTTCTCAAGTCTGTGGCCTGGTACTCTTAGTGATTCAGATTTAAAACTTAATTTAGCATGCGGCAAAGATAAGCTGGTTGAACCTAACTTGAGGAAGTTTTGCACACGGGCTTGTGACCTTGAGAGTGACTGCCAAGTGCAGTTAGTTATAGCCTGGGCATGTTCTCTCTAGCCCCTTACCCGCGGGGATGACTGGACCACGCCGTGACCCTCCCGCGGGGATAGCAGCGCTCTGACTTACTTTTGTTAAATATTTTCTATTGTTTAGTATGAGAACAGGGCATAGGGCATATTTCAATGGAAAAAGCGAATGGAAAAAACTGGCAGGGAGTTGCGTTGCACAGCCAGGCTGTAGCTAGGTGGTGGAGGGAGTAAGGGAGGGGAGGTGGGGAGGCAAGGCAAACACAGAAAAAGTGCTCTGACTTCCTTTTTTTATATATTTTGTATATTTTTTTAGTATGAGAATAGAGCATAGGGCACATTTCAATGGAAAAAAATGGCTGGGAGTTGTGTTGTGCAGCCAGGCTGTAGCTAGGCAGGGAAGGGGGTAAGGGAGGAGAGGTGGGTGGACAGCAAAATGGCAGAGGACAGGACGATATGGAGGTGATTTGTTTGTGGCCACCCCTTATGAGATTGAGATGTCTGGCTATAGACAGACAGTTAGATAGACAGATAGGGTTCTCTCTGGTCTTGCCAGTCCTGGGGGGCAGCATCTGGGCACAGGTGAGATTAGCATCACTGTCATCAGGCTTACACTCTGGATGCTTTGCTTGTTACCACATTTCATGCCCTGTAGGGAAGTGACGAAAAAGGTGAGTTGAGGAAATATTGGTATGAATGATTGAAGAAAATATGAAGAAGAGCATATGTGTGTGTGTGTGTGTGTGTGTGTGTGTGTGTGTGTGTGTGTGTGTGTGTGTGTGTGTGTGTGTGTGTGTGTGTGTGATAACTGTACAATGTACTTAGTGCTGTAACAGGTACAATTCACCGAACCGTTATATGACCAATATTTGCATTTTTTCTGATACCGAACCGATACGGATATTTACAGTCAATATTGAGATATCGTCTTCAAATGAAAGAAAAATTAAAATACCTTTTACTGAAGATTTTATTGTTTTGCCTGCTTCTTTGTGAAAGAGTGTTGCTTCTTTGTGTATGTTCGGCAGTTTGATAATAAAGAGCCATGCTGATAATCACTAAAACTTCAGACTAATAAGTGGGTTAATGGGAAGAGAGAGAGAGAGAGAGAGAGAGAGAGAGAGAGAGTCAGTTGAGGAAGGTATATTGTGTATTGAACTGGTGGTGTGTAAGGCCTGTTCACACAAAGTGTTTTCAAATGCACATTTCCTAATGCACGTTAGCAAAGACAATAGTAGTGTATTGGATTGTACACACGCTACCAAGCGTTTTTCTCAACCGCTGTTCCCAATGCGTGATCCGACATTTTCCTTCCTACCGAGCATTTGTTCAGCGATTTGAGGTACGTGTATTTGCTTCAAGACAGACACATGCAGCAGGAAATGCCGCGTTTTGATGTTTGTGTCATGCTTCATTGGCTAGTGTGGCTTGCAACGCTAGCCAATGAAACGTGCGATCGTGCATTGCCATGACAGCCCCAACAGGCAGTCCACGTGGAGTTGGCACTTACACCTGTATGTAGGGAGCCTTGGAGCCTAACACGTGTTGAACGCCAAGGTTGAAAACGCTCTGTGTGTACAACCGCCACGTCTCCCTGGCAGTAGACGCGCATTTAAAAATACCTCGTGTGAATAGGGCCTTAGTGCGGTGGCTGTGTGGGTCTATGTACGTAAATAGTGTACATGCAGTCATCATAAGTGCGGACTGCCTGTAGTCATTAGTTTTTACATTCTTAATATGGTTTTAGTATTTACAATCACTCATCAATCCGTAATCTAAATAATTAAGTGATTTATTGAATATAATAAGAAAGAAGGCAGCAGATGGGAACGATATGGAAACAAGTAACTCTGAGACTAGAAGATGAACGACACTTGCCAACTTCGTTTATGCGCAGCTTCAACAACAAAAGAGTCTTTTAATAGGTACAAAAACGTTTCATATAGAATGTGCCTATGCTTCTCCATTACCCCTGGTGAATTACTGACTGCAGTAGAGATTACCATATCTGAAGCGAAAGTAATTCTGACAAAATTATACTTGCCACCCAAAACAAACACTTGGGAAGGGGGCATATATGAAGATCTGGCAGAAAGTACAATTCAGAGTTCAAGAACATTACTACATAGAATGTAAGCGAAATCTGAAAGAATTACATTAACCCGTTAACTGCCCATGGCATTTTTTCGGAGGTGTCCGTGGTGCGCAGACATAGGGGTAAAAATGAAATTTCCCAAAGGCCAAATTTTGTCCTAGGAATTGAGAGAACTCATGCCAAAGTATATAGTAAAGAAATATTAGCTCAATATTTAGCTTGGTAAAGCCATGGATGAACATCAAAGTGTCTGATTCCCTATTGGAATGTATGGTTTTCGTTTTCTTTTTCGGTTTCGATTTCGGTTTCGGTTTTGAGGGCTCAAACATGCTTGCATGGGTCGGCCTTGGTCACCATGGCACTATATTTGAATTCACCAGTGCAGTCAAGGCTGTATTGAGCAGTCGCATTCAGAACAGACCAGGCTGTATAGAGCAGTTAACAGGTTAACTGAAGATTTCAGTACAAATATAAATTGGACTACTCTAGATGTAAGTGGCCATGAAAGCTGTTGGAATCAAAAGCCCCTGGATCTTGTGCAAGAGATTTTCCCAACACATATAGAGGAAAACACCAGAAAAAGAGGAATTGATGATCCATCAGTACTAGGTCTTATATTTACTAGGCAAGAAAAATATACAGACAATATAATCTTTCACCCTCCGTTCGGCAAAAGCGACCATGCAGTATTAAATTGCAACTTCAGGATTGTAAAAGAGATTTGCTGTGGAATACAATCGATACAGAAAACATAGTAGTAGGATTGCATATAACAACAATAAATAGGCAAGAAATGATTATACAGGATATGGAGAGCTCAAAGACACTTTGAAGAAGACATTTTAAATACAAGTAGTGATGAACCTAAACTATTTTACAGTTACATCCGAAGCAAAACCAAAGTTAAAGATAAAATACAGTCCATTATTGGGGAGGGGATAATCTATACACAAGAGAAAGACATTTGTGAAGCACTAAATATAACATTCCAATAAGTTTTTACAGAAGAAAATAATCTTGAGAGATTATATCGAATATGCATGCCCACACATATTACCAGACATACAAATATCAGAGAAAGAAGCACAGGAAGAGCTAAGTAAATTAGACCAAGGAAGAGCAAATGGTCGTAATGAAATTTCAGGGTGCTACATGAATTTGCAGTAGAGTTTAGCAGACCTTTATATTTAATATTCAAGGACTCCTTAGGTCAAGGTAAACTACCTGATATTTGAAAGAAAGCAAAAACTGTTCCCCTATTCAAGAAAGGGAATAGACAGAATCCACTTAACTACCGACCTGTATCACTGACCAGTGTTGTTAAGATACTAGAAAAGCTGATAAGAAAAGTTTGGGTAAACCATCTAGAACACAGTATGATAACAGAAAGGCAGTTTGGTTTTAGAAAGGGAAAATCATGTGTTACTAATATATTGAGCTACTATGATAGAGTTACAGAAACAGCCTCTTGGAAAGAAGCAAATATCCATCCTATTCCAAAAAGGGGGCAACTTCTGATCCATCAAACTAAAGACCAATTGCAATAACTTCCATTCTTGGCAAAGTTTTTGAGATGCTAATTAACAAACATATAATCAAGCATCTAGAAATCAGTAAATTAATTAGTGATCGGCAGTATGGATTTAGACAAGAACGTTCAACTGTAGACATTTTTTGCCTTCTTACCCATCAGATTAACAAAACAATAGACCAACACGGTGAAACACACACAATAGCACTATATATATCAAACGCATTTGGCAGAGTATGGCACCGGGCCTTATTGTCTAAGATGTCACACTATGGCCTTGCATCACTCGTTCCTCTAATTTCTTCTTACCTTCATAATAGAAAAATACGGGTCATGGTAGATGGTAGCCTATTTATTCTCAGTTTCATTCCATAAATTCTGTCGTACTTCAGGGATCAGTTTTGGTGCCAACCCTCTTTCTCATTCATATAAATGACCTCCTATCTCACTCACAACCCAATAAAGTCTTATGCTGATGACTCAACCCTTTATAGTTCTTTCACATATAGTACCTCCTTTAACAATTTGATATTATAAATTCCCAGATAAACACAGCCTATTTCTCTGAACCAGGACCTTTCTAAAATTAATCAATGGGGACAAACAAATCTGGTCTCATCTAATGCTCAGAAAACTAAATACATTAATTTCTCCAACAGAAAGAATCCCTCAGACTCTCATATAATTTAAATGATGTCAGTATTCCCATATCCACTACAGTTGATATCCTAGGTGTTACTCTAAACCTCAACCTAAGCTGGACAGCTTATGTTAAATCCCTTGCTAATAATGCTTCCAAAAAATTGCGACCTATGTACAGAGTTCTTGAGTTCTTCACTGACGAGCAGATGGCCACAATATACAAAAGTCATGTGTGTTCTCAGATCAAATACTGTTCACCACTGTGGAGTGGATGTGGAGCGGTTGCATTGAGGCAGTTGGACAAAATTCAAAATAAAGCCATTAGATTAATCAATAATCCTGCCATCACCCAAGACCTTCCTCCATTATCAGTACGTAGAGATGTTGCTTCTTTAGCATTATTTTATATTTTTACCGTAAGTGTTCAGACGAACTGGCTTCAATTCCCGATGTTACTAACCAAGGAAAAACTGCCACTCTTCACCAGATTACTTAATATTCAACATCAAAGTCGGTCTACTAAACTCCATTCATTTTATGTGCCCTCTGTGTCACTAAAAGGAGGGGAGAAATTATAACAACATTATTTTAGTCACTGCAACAAGGAAGAGAGGCTGTATTATAGTCAAGGAAAATAAAGAAATGGTGGGCTGAGTCCACCATCTCGGTTTGGGGACGGTTATTATTCTTTCATTCCTTAAATATTGATAAGCTTTATTTTACATCCATTTCATGTATTTGTCAATCAAAACAAAATAAACAGTGTTATGAGAAACATGCAACGATTCTTCATTAAGAAATATTAGCACAGCACGGCTGAAGATCGTACGTTACGATTATAAACAATAACAAACTCACGTGTGTCTACTGCCCCTGTGGACCTACTGTACAAAGATCATGGAAAACCGTTGCAGAGAAAAATGGACAGTGCCTAGATTGAAGTATTTCCTTAAGTCTAGAGGAATACCATGTTCCGGGTACACCACTGGCGTGTTGTTCTGAGTTTTTGTACGGTATTTTGGAGCCCTTGGCATCGTCGGATTTCGGCCGGCGGTCTCGTTTCTGCATGATTTCGGCTGTAAACATTGTACAATTTTCAGATGAAAAACTTTGTAGATGTTCTTCAGCATTTTGGAGATGAAGCATTGTTCTTTAAGAAAGCTAAATTATATGGGTTTCAAACAATATGTGCACCTAGAGACTTGTAAATATGTGATGAATGCTGTCACACCCGCTGTGCTTTCACAGCGGCTATAGAAACGTTTTCCTGCATTTACCGCATTAAAGCATATCTAGGAAATCAGTATAACTACTAAAGAATAATATCATGAAGAACTTACATACGGTGTATCATTAAATATCATGGGAGAGATTTTTAAAGATATGCGATTTCTGTGGTCTCTGCATGAGTAGCCCGACTTCCATATTGAACTAGCTGGCGATTAATGGCAACTCTTGAGTTAGTGACAGTGGGAATTGTTCCTCCCCTTCACATTTTCTCCTGAAATACTTGAGCAGCTGGGAGCGCCCATGAATTCACACTATCTTCCCCCGCAATGCAGAACCTCTGCTTATCAAAATTCATTTGTCCCCAGAACTACTACTCTCTGGAATTCGCTACTGGGAGTTGTTTCCCACAAATATTTGATCCACTTCAGTTCAAGTCCAGTTGTTATGGGTATTTTATGAATGGAGGATGCCTTTAGGCACATGGACTTATTTTTTTTCCCCTTTGTTTTTCCTTACTCCATTCATTATCTATTTAAAAAGAAAAGAAAAGAGAAGAATGGGTGGACAGTATGTACTTAGATTTCAAGAAAGTGTTTGACAGAGTACTGCACCAAAGACTTTTATGGAAGCTGTACCATCATGGAGGAATTCAAGGCAACCTGTGCTGTTGGATGCAGGATTTTCTCAGAAAAAGGGAAATGAGAACAGTACTAAGTGGAAATTACTCATCATGGAGGTAAGTGACTAGCAGAGTTCCACAGGGCTCAGTGCTGACACCAATTATCTTTATAATATACATAAATGACACAGTAACATTGGAAATGGAAGCTATCCAAATATGTTTGCTGATGACACAAAAATACAAAGGAGAATTACAAACATAGATTTTTGCTGAGAGCTACATGAAGAATTAAATAAACTTCATGACTGGAGCAATAAATGGCAAATGGAATTTAATGTTGACAAGTGTCATGTAATTATGCTTGGAAAAAGTGAAAAAAAAAAAACAATAGAGTGGTGAAAAGAGTATATCTGAGCATTTTTGAAGGAAGAAGGAGGTGAGGTAGGCCAAGGAGAAGGTGGAGAGATATGGTGGATGAGTGTGTGAGGAGAAGAGGTTTGGAAGTCGGTGAGGCTAGATAACTGACAAAAGATCGAGCTGGCTGGATGAATGTTGTGAGAAGTGCATGATCAGGGATTTGGCACCCCTTTTTAACCCTCCCATGCATGATGACGCGATTCGCGTCCCATGGTTCTTTCCTGGTAAATGCACATTGACATGAATCATATGAAAAAGCAGAAAAAAATTCACTAAAAATTAAGTTTTGGGCTGATTTGCATTAAATTTTGGTGCGTCCTAGCAGGCCAGCCTTGCATTCAAAGTAAATACTTGGCAACACTGTGACTGCTCTGATGAGACAATGCGCAATAGAAAAACCTCAGTACCTCATGACCAGCTGGGCTGAAGGGTAGCGCTGCATCAATAGTCCCTTTAAATCCTCCATTTTCCCCCTCCTGCCCAAGGCAGAAGCCATTACTGAAATATTTTGATTGTATATTGTTTTGACTATACTGTGAAGTGATTGTGTCTATGGAACATATATATAGTGTTTGTAAGCACTGGGACCTGTTATCAGCTGTTAGGTCTAGAGGCAGGAGTCTGGTTTGCTATAGTGGGGTTTGCCACTCTCTGTCACCCCCCCTCCCCCCCATAAATGATGTGAGTATTTTACCTATATAGGGAAGCCAATACTTATATTGTGTGAAACATACAGTATAGTGCCTGGATTAATGGAATAACTGACCTACCTTAGCAGGTGCTGAGTATGTCATGGAGATATACTGTACTTGCTAAGGAAACAGGTGGTCACGTATGCCATAGAGTCGGGAAGGGAATAATAAAGGAGGTTGGGATGGAATCATTGTGATAGTGTTTTATACTGCATATGGTTTAGCGTGTAATATATTTATAAAAAAGTGCAGCGAGTGTTCATCAAGAAATATCCATTAACTGACTTGGCGCAAACCTAGCACAAGGATTAGAGACAACAAATACGCCACACAATCACAGACTTCAGTGAAAAGATATTGTACCAGTCTCAGATAATGCAATACTGGTTTAGTGTGAAATATATGTAAAAATAGTGCAGTGAATGTTCACCGAGAAATATTGCGTGCATTGACTGACTTAGTGCAAACCTAGTGCAAGGATCAGAGACAAAAAATATGCTACACAACCTATCTATCTATCTATTGCCAGACGCCTCAATCCCATTTCGGGTGGCCACAAACAAATCGCCTCCACATCGTCCTATCCCCCGCCATTTCACTGCCCTGCTCCCAACTCACACCCCCCTCTCTCATATACCTCTCCACCCCATCCCTCCATCTCATCCTCGGCCTCCCCCTCCCTCTTCCCCTCTCCACCTCACTCACATACACTCTCTTCATCAGTCTTTCACCCTCCATCCTCTCCACATGGCCAAACACCTCAGTGTGTTCCTCATAACACTTCCTATCACATCCACATCCACACCACAATGCTCCTTTATATCCTCATTCGTCAGCCTGTCTCTCCATGTGACTCCACAGGCTTCTCTTAAATAACTCATTTCCACTGCTCTCACTCTTGACTTGTGTCCTTCCAACAATGTCCAAGCTTCACTTCCATACGTTAGAGCTGGTATTACAATACTGTCATGTAGTAACTTTTTCACTTCCACGCTCACTTCCCTGTTTCTTATCACTGCTTTCAAAGAACCAGCAACCTTTCTTCCCTGCTGTACCCTTTCAAGCACTTCACCCTCCAAACCTCCATCCTTACTCATCACACTACCCAAGTACTTAAACGTACTCACATTTTCCAATTCCTCACCATCCAACCTCGCTGTACATTCACTGACTTCACCTCTCTCAAAGACCATCACTTTACTCTTCCCTACCTTCACCTTTAGGTTCCGTCTCTTGCACACTCTCCCAAACTCATCCACCAAGCCTTGCAGCTCCCCTTTGTCTTCACTCAACCACACAGTATCATCTGCAAACAACAGTACAGGGAGTTTCCAAACACTATCCTCTCTCACCAGGGCCACTCCAACATCCATTACCCTACCTGGTACCTCTTTTATTACCCCATCCATGAACAGATTGAACAACCATGGAGACATGACACATCCCTGTTTCAACCCAACCTCCAAAGAGAAAAATTCACTTTGTTCACCATCCACACGCACTGCAGCCTGAGCACCATCATACATACTCTTCACAGCATTCAACAACTTTCCATCTACTCCATATATTCTTAATACTTTCCACAATCCTTGTCTATCCACCCTGTCATATGCTTTCTCCAAATCCATGAAAGCCGCATACAACTTCTTTCCCTTCTCAAGAAACTTTTCCGCTAAAGATCTAAGAATTAATATCTGGTCTACACAACCTCTTTCCTTCCTAAAGCCTCCCTGTTCTTCTGCAACTAATTCCTCTGTTCTTTCTCTAAATCTGTCAATAAGTATCCTACCATACACTTTTCCTATTATACTAAGAAGACAAATGCCCCTATGATTACCACACACTTCTTTTTCCCCTTTTCCTTTGTACAAGGGAATAATTATATCTGACTTCCAATCCTCCGGGATTCTACCTTCCTCCCAGGCCTTTCTGCACAACTTCCACATCCATTCTACTACTATCTCTCCCCCATGCTTCAGGATTTCACCACACACTCCATCAATTCCTGGGGCTTTCCCCAATTTGACTTTCTTCATTGCTTCCACAACTTCTATCCTACTGATTTCTTCCTGTCTTCTCACCTCCCTCCTTCTCCCAGCCATTCCCCAGCCACTTATACTCGCATTACTTCCATCCTGTATGTTCAACAATTACTTAAAGTGTTCTCTCCATCTGCTCACTTTTTCTCCCTTCTCCACTAGTAATCTACCATTTTTATCTTTCACTCCCCTGCTAACTTCACTTCCACCCTGTCTTACTCTCTTCACCTCTTTCCAGAACGTCTTACAGTCCCTCCACTTTACACTCAAATTCCTTCCAAATTCCTCATCCACTCTCTTCTTACTCTCTCTTACTAATCTTTTCACCTCTGTCTTTCTTTCTACATATAACTCTCTCTTCCGCCTCTCAACTTCCACATATATATAATTTATACAGTATGTCGTGCAGCGAGTGTTCATGGAGAATCTATTGTGTGCATCGCATGTGTTATGCAAATGTAGCGCAAGGAGGAGAGAACAAATATCACACACACACACTACATAAATCCTCACTCACACACTACATAACTCCTCATCTTCAAACTCCTCAAGGTCCTGCCAGCAGCTCAACACCTCTGAAGGAAGTAAGTTATCCATATTTTGTTGATTTATATATTGACCTATTTATATATTTCTATATTTTTTTATGCAAATAATTACTGTTTTCTACATATATTCATAAGAGACGGAAGAAAGTTCAGCTTCAGTGTCAGTACCCAGCAAAAAGACTAGTGGTAATGCTGAGTTTCTGAGAGCACTATCGAAAATCTTATGATATTTTACATGTGTACTTTGAATTAAAAAATAAAACCTAGCAAGTGAAACTATTTAGGAGTGGATGAGGCAGGGGAAGAGAGTGTTTTTATCTCGCCTGTGGCCGAGGAGGAGTATTCTGCCTCTGTCGTCCATTTAATTGAAAAGTATTGGACGTACCGATTTCCTGAAAGAATCATGATAATGTGCATAAAATTTTACGTATGTGCATGAAATAACAATGTAATGTCTTTGATAAAAAATCGTTGTTACATAGGCAGGAATATAACAAAAACTGTGAGTGCATGATGAAAGTGCAGCACCGGTGTAGCGTTATGATCTGTCCCCCTGTCCGCCCCCTACGGCGCATGCGCGGGAGTTGCCAGATACCGCCACAAATATGCCATTTGTCCTCTGATCTCTGTAGGGGTAACATGATCGGAGCCTCTCGCCCTTTGTTTACAAACGGCAAATGGTCATTCCGGCTTCTCTTATCATTCGTCTCAAAGCTTTCTCGGGTAGTTTCCGCCCTTAAATTAAATTAGGTTAGGCGGAAAGCAGTAAAAATTCGAATTTCTAAGGTATGAATGAGTTAGGTTGGTTAAACATAGATATAATTAATCTGGGGACGAGTTATTTAATCTGTTAGGCGTGAGGATTGCCTTAGCTATGTATCTTTACAGGAATGAGTCAAGCTCGTACTGTCCCGTGTATTAAACCATTTTTATCATACATATCCTTGAAATTATAAATAGTTTTGGCACACACTACCTCATTCTGTTACTGATAATTACTCCTAGGTCCTTCTCCTTTTCTGATATGTGTAGGGTTGATCATCCTAACTTATAATACCAATCTGGTCTTTTCTCACTTTTACCAAATTAATTACATGACACTTATCCACATTAAATTCCATTTGCCATTTATTGCTCCATTCATGAAGCTTGTTCAATTCCTCTTGCAGCTCTTTGCAAGAATCTATGTTAGTAATTTACTTTTGAATTGTTGCGTCATCTGCAAACATATTTAGATAGCTTCCTCTCTGCGTTATATATTCACTTTAATACCCACCCAACCCCTTTTAAATGTCATAGAGTCAATAAGTGGCTTGGTGCTAGCTTTTCGTTTTCCTTTTTTTTTCCAATTATCCAATCCAATCCCTTTAGTTTTGAGAAATCTTACATCTCCCTTTAGTTTTGAGAAATCTCACATAAGAGTGTTAGGCTAGTCCAGTATAGTTCAAGTTCAGTCAATGTGAAATAAAAATTAGCCTCTAAATTTCATTTATGGAAAAGTACTTTTAACTCCAAACACTATGAAAACAGTATGCACTCCAGTAGGGTATGCTTAGTGAAGTTTCCTGTTCACACTGTTGCAGCACTGCTACTGATTCAATGGATAATGATAAAGTAAAAACCCTTATCAGTTACGTTACTGAGATCACTTCAGATACTAGTTGTTATGGGAAATAATAAAAAAAAAATCCTAAGTTAGGTTATTCAGCAGATTGGGTACATTACTGCACATCACTGATTGGCATATTTTAATACCAATCGTTTATTTAAATCTGCCCACATGTGCAGTAACATATACCCTGTCGTGTCCAGTAGCACAGGATATATTTATATACCGTACTATCAGTGGAAATGCAATGAACACAGAAAAAAAAAAAAAAAGCACCAAGCCAATGAAAATATGGCACTGAGGTGGAAGGAGGTTGGGTGGTTGTTAAAGTGAAAATATAAGGCTGAGAGATAAGACACATGAAGTACAAGAGGAGGTGAATAATAAGCGCCAGTACCAAGCTAAAACAATGACTACATGGCACTATAATGGAAGAGGGTTTGGTGGGTATTAAAGTGAAAATGTAAGACAGAGAGGTAAGACACATAAAGTACAGAAGCAGAGTAGGAAGAGGGGAAAGATGGAGATTAAAGTGCCCCTTTTGCCACAAGCAGGGATACTGAGGAAGTATTCTGTCCCCCCTCCCCAGAGGGGTACTATCAATGGAAACTAAGCCAGCTCCCAGTCACGGTTATCTCACGAATCCTTTCCCCGGGAAGGGGGATAGAATACTTCCTCATTATCCCTGTTTGTCGTAAAAGCCGACTAAAAATCCTTCCCCTTTTCCCCCTCTGCTTCTTGTACTTTATGTTCCACCTCTCTGCCATATATTTTCAATACCCACCCAAGTTAGTGCCATATAACTTAGTCATTGAATGGAATTGATTATTAAAAAAAAAAAAAAAAAAAAAAAAGAAAGGAAAGCGAGCACCAAGCCAGTCAATAACTATATGGCACTACAATAGGAGTTGGGTGGGTATTAAAGTGAAAATATAAGGCAGAGAGGTGGGACTGATAAAGTACAAGAAGCAGAGGGGGAAAAGAGGAAGGATGAAGATTAAAGTGTCCCTTTTAGGCAGTTTTTGCGACAAGCAGGGATACTGAGGAGGTATTCTATCCCCCCCCCTCCCCAGGGGGAAACTTAGTCATTGAGTGGCTTGGTGCTCGCTTTCCTTTTTTTTTTTTTTTTTTTTTTTAATTCCATTCCATTTCATTCCATTCCATTCATGAGTCCTTTACTCATCCCTCTTAATCACCTGTGAGGTCTACAAATACCTGTACACTAGTCAAATTTAACACAATGAGAACTACTCAACTACAGACCAGTATCACTGACCAGTGTTGTAAGATACTAGAAAAGCTGATAAGGGAAGTTTGGGTAAAACATCTACAACATGGTATGATAAAAGAGAGGCCGTTCGGTTTTAGGAAGGGAAAATCATGTGTTACTAATCTTCTAAGCAATTATGACAAAGTTAGAGAAACATTACAGAAAAGAGAAGGATGGGTGGACAGTATCTATTTAGATTTTAAGAAAGCATTTGACATAGTACCGCACCAAAGACTTTTATGGAAGCTGTACCATCAAGGAGGTATCCAAGGCAACCTCCACTGTTGGATGCAGGATTTTCTCAGAAAAAGGGAAATGAGAACAATATTAAGGGGGAATTACTGATCATGGAGGGAAGTGACCAGCGGAGTTCCATAGGGCTCAGTTATGTTTTTAGTATATTATGTTTTTAGTATATATAAATGGCATAGATAGTAATATTGGAAATGGAAGCAATCTGAATATGTTTGCAGATGATGCAAAAATTCAAAAGAAAGTTACTAACATAGATTCTTGCAAAGAGCTGCAAGAGGAATTGAACAAGCTTCATGAATGGAGCAATAAATGGCAAATGGAATTTAATGTGGATAAGTGTCATGTAATAAAATTGGGTAAAAGTGAGAAAAGACCAGATTGGTATTATAAGTTAGGAAGATCAACCCTACACATATCAGAAAAGGAGAAGGACCTAGGAGTAATTATCAGTAACAGACTATCTCCTGATGATCACATCAGTGAGAAGGTACGAAACATGTATACATTGCTTGTTAATATGAGAATAGCATTCACATATATAAATGAAGATATGCTGAGGAAGATATTCATCAGACCAACTCTGGAGTATGCATCACAGTAGTCTGGAATCCTCATCTCAAAAAACACAGATAAGATTGAAAAAGTACAACGGGCCACTACAAGATGGGTACCAAACTTAAGGGATTTAAGGTACTGAGAAAGACTGGAAAGATTAAATTTACCAACGCTGCAGAAGAGGAGGAGGAGACATGATTATGCTATATAAATGCATATCAGGGGAACAGAAAATAGACGTAAATGAAAATATATCATATGTGAAGCATCAGCAAGAGGACATTGCAAAATACAGCATAAAAAGGGAGGTGATAAAGATGTAAGGAAATTCAGTTTCCCTAACAGGACAATTGATTAGTGGAATGCGCAACAGAATGAGGTAGTGTGTGCCAAAACTATTTATAATTTCAAGGATATGTGTGATAAAAATGGTTTAATACACGGGACAGTACGAGCTTGACTCATTCCTGTAAAGATACATAGCTAAGGCAATCCTCACGCCTAACAGATTAGATAACTCGTCCCCAGATTAATTATATCTATGTTTATCCAACCTAACTCATTCATACCTTAGAAATTCGAATTTTTACTGCTTTCCGCCTAACCTAATTTAATTTAAGAGCGGAAACTACCCGAGAAAGCTTTGAGACGAATGATAAGAGAAGCCGGAATGACCATTTGCCGTTTGTAAACAAAGGGCGAGAGGCTCCGATCATGTTACCCCTACAGAGATCAGAGGACAAATGGCATATTTGTGGCGGTATCTGGCAACTCCCGCGCATGCGCCGTAGGGGGCGGACAGGGGGACAGATCATAACGCTACACCGGCATGGGTTCCCAGCAGTTTTTTGCAATTTACTTGGAAACTGCAAGGCGCATGATAAACCTGCGGATACCCTGAGAAAGCCCATGAAATTCTACACAAGATTATGAAATAAAAACATTATCTCTGTGAGGAAACTTTTGCGCTAGAGCTCCCTGCACAAAAAATCAGTTTCCAGTAGGAAATGGCTTTTAGTTTTTGCTACTTTCTCAAAAAATACAACTCGTATCACAACCCAGCAAAGCCTATTAGAAAGCTGATGAAATTCTCTTTCTAAACATCTAAAAACAATTTTTTGTATTATGGAAAACATTCAAGCTATGATGTTGGGAAGTGAGAGTGATGTTCCAGAAGTTTATTCACACCGGCCTAATGTACTTTTATTTGTACTTTTCTGTTTTTTTTTTTTTTTTTTTTTTGCTTATCGGCTAGAATAAACATCAGCGAATAAGATGATGTAGGTTTTACGGCAATATATATATGTTTGGGTGGCGAATATAAGGCGAGAGTACATGTTTTCATAGGTGCGCCGGGGGGGCGGGGGGCTGGCGAAGAGGGGGTGGAATAAAATCGTGAGCAAGAACATTTACCGAAACTTATCATGTGTGAAGGGGTTAACGTGGCAGCGTCTGGATTGACTCAGTTAGATACGCTTGTGTGGAGCTACAGAATGTGGTGAATGTTTTTGGTGCATCCGATGAAGCCAGGATTCTGGGGGCTTGAATGATGAGTGAATGGAAGCATGGTCCATTGGACTGGGCAAATTTGGACTGTCTGGACATTGTTACTCCTCATCTTTCCCTAGGGCAGGAAAGGAGGTCTAGACGATGATGACGATGATGATGAAAAGTGAAAAAAGACCACACTGGGATCATATGTTAGGAAGTTCAACCTTACACATACAAGAAAGGGACCTAGGAGTGATTACCAATAACAGACTTTCTCCGGCTGACCACATCAGTGGGAAGGTACGTAACACGTATGCACTGCTTGCTAATATGAGAATAGCATTCACATATATAAATGAAGACATGCTGAGAGAGATAATAACATCATTCATCAGACCAGCCTTGGAGCACGCATCAGTAGTCTGGAATCCTCATCTCAAAAAACATAGATAAGATTGAAAAAGTACAAAGGGCAGCTACAGGATGGGTACCAAGCCCAACAGATCTAAGCTACGAAGAAAAGCTAGAAAAATTGAATCTACCAACACTGCAGGAGACGGAAAACAGGAGACACGATTATGCAATATAAATGCATCTCAGGGAAAGACAAAATAAACATAAATGAGTGTATATCCTATGGGAAACATCAGCAAGAGGACACTGAAAAAAAAGAAAACTACACAAAGAGTAAGGCAATAAAGACGTAAGGAAATCCAGTTTCCCAAATAGGGCAATTGATCAGTAGAATGCTCTACCGAATGGAATACTGTGTGCCAAAACTATTAATAAATTTAGTGATATGTATGATAAAAATGGTTCATACACGGGACAGTACGAGCCTGACTCATTCCTGTAAAGATACAATAAGGTAAGAACAATTAGGTAAGAACACACACACACACACACACACACACACACACACACACAGTTGCAGACCTGAGGGGAGGCATGGTATGGGCTCTGCCTGTGTAATTTTGGGGGCTGGGATGGGATGGGGCTGGGATCTGTGCCAGAGGGTACAGTGCATTGCAGTTCCAAGACTACCACTTCTGCCCAATTGAGAGGGGTGCAAAACTGGGACCAGTGTCCCAGGAGGTTGCCCTATCTGTGGGTGTATAATGGGGGGAGGGGCAGTCCAACAGTTACTGATTTTTTATGACTGGAGGACACCTGTAATATGGTTTATGGATTATATTTTTTATATGTCTTTCCGTTCTCTTTTCAACTTCTTTAAAAAGAGAGGGGGGGGGGATGTGCATAATGAGGAATGTGGAATGGGAAAGGATACTAGCATTTGGGAAGGCAATGAACATGATTGTGTGCAACATGCATTTCAAGAAAAGAGAGAGTAGGTTGATTACATGCGAGTATGGGGGAAATGGTGGCCATAGATAGACTATATCCTGGTCAGGATGGCTGGTAGGAAATTGGTGAGGCATGTTAAAGTTACTGGGAGTGAAGAGTGTGTACAGCAACACAAATTGCTGATATGTGACATAGTGCTTAAGGAGCTGGTGATGAAGAAGAAAACCTGTGCACCTAGGAGGAATATATGGAAGCTGATAAACCAAACTGAAAGGGGTGACTTATATAGCGAGATTAGTAGAGTGGTGGCCGAACAGGGAGCCGTTGACAAAAGTGTTAAGCAGCAGTACAGGGCTCTCAAGAACAAACTCCTGAGTTACTGACTCAGTGTGTCGATGGACAAGGGGTCCCCCCAAGACATAATGTGGTGTTAGGGCTGGTGTGGTGGGGTCACGTAGTGTTAGGGCTGGTGTGGTGGGGTCAGGTGGTGTTTGGGCTGGTGTGGTGGGGTCAGGTGGTGTTAGGGCTGGTGTGGTGGGGTCAGGTGGTGGTAGGGCTGGTGTGGTGGGGTCAGGTGGTGTTAGGGCTGGTGTGGGTGGCGCTGGTGTGGTGGGGTCAGGTGGTGTTAGGGCTGGTGTGGTGGGGTCAGGTGGTGTTAGGGCTGGTGTGGGTGGTGCTGGTGTGGTGGGGTCAGGTGGTGTTAGGGCTGGTGTGGTGGAGTCAGGTGGTGTTAGGGCTGGTGTTGGTGGCGCCGGTGTGGTGGGGTCAGGTGGTGTTAGGGTTGGTGTGGGTGGCGCCGGTGTGGTGGGTCAGGTGGTGTTAGGGCTGGTGTGGGTGGAGCCGGTGTGGTGGCGTCAGGTAGTAAAACATGTTAATGTTGAAGGTGTTCAGCCACAGCCGGTAGATAAGGTAGCCCAAGACGGCTGCCAGGCCAATCTGGCTTATTATCATCTTGGCCACCGTCTTTGGCAATATCTTGTCAGAGCTGATGGCAACAGCGGTGGCGTTCCATATCAGTACCGATGGTTCTGTAATATTAATAGATTTATAAATACCTTCTGGTGGCGTTCCATATCAGCACCCATGGTTCTGTAATATTAATAGATTTATAAATACCTTTTGGTGGCGTTCCATATCAGCACGCATGGTTCTGTAATATTAATAGATTTATAAATACCTTCTGGTGGCGTTCCATATCAGCACCGATGGTTCTGTAATATTAATAGATTTATAAATACCTTCTGGTGGCGTTCCATATCAGCACCCATGGTTCTGTAATATTAATAGATTTATAAGTACCTTCTGGTGGCGTTCCATATCAGCACCCATGGTTCTGTAATATTAATAGATTTATAAATACCTTCTGGTGGCGTTCCATATCAGCACCCATGGTTCTGTAATATTAATAGATTTATAAATACCTTCTGGTGGCGTTCCATATCAGCACCCATGGTTCTGTTATATTAATAGATTTATAAATACCTTCTGGTGGCGTTCCATATCAGCACGCATGGTTCTGTAATATTAAGAGATTTATAAATAAATTCCTGTACCATTTTTTGGTCATTCCTGCAGCACGGCTCCTATTATACTCTGAAGGTACTGTACACCTCCTGACAAAACACACACACACACACACACACACACACACACACACACACACACACACACACACACACACACACACACACACACAATTACAGGCACTGGTTCGTTTCCACCTGACGGATTGAATTGTCGGGAGGGGGTACTGGAGACGATCAGGAGGTAGTTGTAGCCGGGAGGGGGGGGAGGGAGGGAGGGAGGGGGGTATGGGGTACAGTGGGGGGACTGGTGGGGGTAGAGGGCATAAGGGGGATGGTAGGGGAGGGGGGAGGGAGGGGTATGAGGTACATGGAGGGACTGGTGAGGCAGAGGGCATAAAGGGGATGGTAGGGGAGGGAAGTATGGGGTACAGTGGAGGTACTGGTAGGGGTAGAGGGCATGCGGGGGATGGTAGGGGAAGGGGGAGGGAGGCAGTTGGGGTGGGGATTGGGAGTTGGGGGCCACCTGACATAAGTTATTTTAAATGGATTATTTTGCCCCAGTGATGATACCCATTGCATAGAAAGTGCTATAAACATTTGCATGTGTCATGAATAAAGGGATAACAATGTATATTAAATTATTCAGGCTAAGTGTTCAGGAAGCTGCACATGGAACAAACCAGCAGCACCACACGTGAACACACAGACAGGGATTTGTACCCTGCCTGGGGCTGTACAATGTGGGTAAGCTGGTACCAATTGCACACACTACTATTGCACACACCACCATTGCACACAGAACTATTGCACACAGCACCATTACTCACAGCACTATTGCACACACCGCTATTGCACTCAGTACTATTGCACACGTCACTATTGCACACACTGCTATTGCACACAGCGCTATTGCACACACCACCATTGCACACAGTACTATTGCACACAGCACTATTCCAAACACCACTATTGCACACAGCACTATTGCACACAGCACTATTGCACACAGCACCATTGCACACACCATTATTGCACACACAATTATTGCAAACACTGCTATTGCACACACCACTATTGCACACACCACTATTGCACACAGCGCTATTGCACACACCACTATTGTACACACCACTATTGCAAACACCACTATTGCACACACCACTATTGCACACACTGCTATTGCAAACACCGCTATTGCACACACGACTATTGCACACAGTACTATTGCACACACGACTATTGCACACACGACTATTGCACACACGACTATTGCACACATCACTATTGCACACAGTACTATTGCACACACCACTATTGCACACACTACTATTGCACACTCCACTACTGCACATAGCACTATTGCACACATTACTATTGCACACATTACTATTGCACACAGCACTATTGCACACAGCACTATTGCACACAGCATTATTGCACACAGCACCATTGCACACACCACTATTGCAAATACTGCTATTGCACACACCCCTATTGCACACAGCACTATTGCACACACCACTATTGCACACACCACTATTGCACACACCACTATTGCACACACCACTATTGCACACCACTATTGCACACACCACTATTGCACACACCACTATTGCACACACCACTATTGCACACAGTACTATTGCACACACCACTATTGCACACCACTATTGCACACACCACTATTGCACACACCACTATTGCACACACCACTATTGCACACACCACTATTGCACACACCACTATTGCACACCACTATTGCACACAGCAGGTGAGGAGTAGAGCAATGATGATAGTAGTAGTGATAGTGGTAGTGATAATAGTAGTAGTGTGGATAGTGGTAGTTATGATAGTGTGGAGAAGATGAGGAATGTAGTCATTATAGCGGTAGTAATAATAATACAGTAGTTGTGGTGATAGTGGTAGTGGTAATGATAATAGTGATAATAGTGGGGAATGTAGTGATGATATTAATCAATTAAGACAGGGCAAACATCGCAGGGAGCACAACCTCACTCACCCTCCGACTCCACCCACGCGGGTCCCTCTGTGCAACCGTCTGTGCGACTCTTCCTCCTCTGTGTATCTCTCGACAGGAGTGATCGACCTGCCCCAGCCATGAGTTTTGTGGCCTTCCCCTTGTCCTCCTGCACTCTGGGTTAACTCGTTCAGAGATCACCCTGTGAGCAAGAGCAGCTGCAGGGCCACATGCCCATATAACTGGAGTTGGCATTGACATATTATGTGGGTAATAGGCCTCGATTCAGTCTCATGGAGTAGTCGCTTGTTGCTCACCCTGGTTGTACCAGGAATATCCCATGATCCTGTGAAACACTTAGTACCAAAGGAGTCAATTCCCTGCTTCAGGTCACTGTTTAGTGTCCATGTCTCACAGCCATAAAGTAAGACAGGGAGCACCAGGACCCTGAATGTGTGAACTTTTGTCCTTCTACACAAATAGCAACAGCACCAAATACCCGAAATGAGTAAATCCATAACCCCGTGGGTCAGACCAATGCGAAAAGATGTCTCACTGTCTGATCTACCTTTGTTTTGGACCACACTACCAAGATAAGTGAATCTTTCCAAGACTTCTCTATCCTCACCACATGCTTGAACAGACTGAACTGCTTCATCCAGCAAGCCACCAAATGCCTGGACCTTGGTCTTGGCCCAGAAGACCTTTAATACCAATGGCTTCGCATTCTCGTGAAATTCCTTGAGGCCACTCTGTAGTATCTTCAGTGACTCCACTAGGAAAACTGCACCATCAAAAAAGTCGAGGTCAGTAACCCTGAAATTGTCAATTGATACCTCACAGCGACTTCAACTCACAGTCTGGTCCAGTACCCAATCCATACATATGTTGAAAAGTGTGGGGACAAGGACACATCCCTGTCTTACACCAGAACTTGCTGGGAAGAAGTCGTATGTTCCCCTTCCACACTTGGCAACACTCTCAGTGTTTGAGTACAAGCCAGCATTCAGTCAGATTATCCCTGCGGGGATCCCATGAAGTCGCAGGAGTTCCCATAGTACCTTCCGATTTACAGAGTCAAACACCTTCTTGAGATCCACATAGGCTGCTCGCAGACCTCGTTGTAAATCAAGACAGCACTCCACAAGCACTCAAAGAGCTAGGATATGGTCAACAGTAGATTTCTTGGGCGTGAATCCAGATTGCTCAAGCCTCTGAAACTTTAGCAGATGGTCCCAGATATGCATCAGGAGAATGTGAGCAAGATCTTTACCTGGCACACTGAGCACTACAATATCCCGGTGGTTACTATAGTCATGCTGGTCTCCTTTTTCTTTCCAGATAGGGGTGACCAAACCTTTGTCCAGTCAGGAGGATTGGAATGAAATCAGTTGCTAAATGGCTTCCATGACTGCATGTAACACCTTCACCCCCAGCTTTGATCAATTCTGCTGGGATGTCACAAGCACTTGCTGCTCTACCACATTTCAACATTGCCACTGCCTTCTTAATTTCATCTAGAGAAGGCACAGCTTCGTCAGTTGATGGGACAGCGTCAGTAGTTATACATCAGCCAACAGAAGCTCTCCACTGAGAGGTTTGGCCATGTATACCTACTCATAGTACTCAGCCCAATGAGCCCTATACTCGTTTGCCCTTGACATGAGCCGTCCATCTGCTGTCTGAACAGAGTTAGTCAGAGAGGTGAGTCTGGAGTGGAGCTTCTTCAGGGCTCTGCAGGTGGATCGAAGGTCATTTGCATGAAAACAGGCTTCCACCTCTTAGCGATTTCCTTGACATACCTCTCCTTGGCCCTTATCAGTAAAACTTGTGCCTGCTGAAACAGAAGTCTGTGCTGTTCCTGATCCCCAGCCAGACTGGCAGCACAACTCCTCTCAGTTGTGGTCAGCATTTCCCATGAGATGAATCCCCTCCTTGATCTCAGGCAGTCTCCAGTACACTCATCAGCTGCTGCCAGGGTAGCACACTTAACCCGCCCCGTCCCGGAGACATAAATTCACGTCCTCACATGATGTGCACTCATATCCCGGAGACGTAAATTAACGCGGCAACATTGCAAGGTCCCTAATTTTCACAATTTTCAATTTTTGCGAGTGATTTCGCGAGTGATTTTTGGCACGTATACACGGGACACCTTCCTCTATTCCTCTACAAGATGCCAAGCAGGGACAATGTCTTACACCACATAACCTCTCCCCCCCCCTGCACGCCATTGTCTCGGCAATTCACCTGTTACCAGTGACCTGGCCAATAAAGACATTCAGGGCCAGAGTGATTCCCCAATCGATGACAATGTGGAGGACAAAGTTTACATAGCATTAGAGGAAGAAACGGTCAGAAATGATGATCAAGTAATGTGGGAAAAAAAGGTCATGAATGGTGATGAGTTAATGAGTTAAACAATGCTTATAATGCCTATATTACTGTCTGAAAACCAATATACACTTGTACTACATATAAATTCGTACCAAGTAAATAAATAAATACTGTTTATGAGTGGATAAAATAGTTACCCTCCCATAGAACTCGTTTTCTTTGGTGCCAGCCTGTTAGAAAACCCAGTCAGGTAAGGAGGTACTCGTACCTGGGTCGAGTATTTTAAACCTCGGGTGAGCGATTTCTCTATGAATTTTCAATGTTTCTCACCAAAAGCGAATATTTGAGCCTAAAAAAAAAAGGTCCAAAAATGTCGGGACTGGGGCATACCACTGCCCAGAAAACGTCGGGATGGGGCGGGTTAAAGGTATCCCATTGTTCAACAGGATGCTCAACAGAGCTGAACACTTCAAATCGATTTGAGACTGCCACTGCATACTCATATACACACTCCTCATCATTGAGTTTCTCAAGATAGAACCTTTTTAGGTGGCATTTTGAGAATCTCTCAATTTTTTATTTGTAGCCTTAAAGTAGCAAAAACAAGTCTGTGATCAGTAGCAAAGAACTCTGCACTCCTGAAAACCCTGCAGTTCTGAAGGAACCTCCAGCAAGTACTAACAAGAATGTAATCAATCTCCTTAGCAGCCCCTTCGGTATTGGGAAAGCAAATCTAGTGGTGAAGATTTAGCTGCTGGAACCAGGATCCAGCTAATCTTAACTTATGGGCTTTGGCAACATCCAGAAGGTAAGTACTATTGGAGTTCCTGGTTTCTGGGCCATGGGGACCTATACAATCCCCGAAGCCCTCCCTGTCAGTGCCAGTAACTGCATTAACCCGCCCCGTCCCGACGACGTATGGGTACGTCACCACGATTTGCATTTGCCAGTCCCGGCGACGTACCAGTACGTCGTGCAATTGCAATGTGCATAATTTCGACAATTTTCAAATTTCGCGCTTGATTTGCGGTACGTACCCTCGCCTGACCTTCCCCTACCTGCCACCAGGCGGGGACACTCGGCGACCCCGCGCGACCCGCGCTAGCCCGCCACTCGTCCACTCACCTGGTAGCCACGGTCCTGCTCAGACATGGCTAAGAGAGTCTCTCAGAGAGCGAAATTCAAGTCGCCCTGGACACCTTTAGGCAGCAGTGATTCCCCACTGGATGACGAGGAGATGGACAAAGATTATGTGCAGCCAGATGAGGAAGAAACCACCAGCAGTGACGAGGAAGTTCCGTCACCAAGGAAACGGCAGTACGTGACTTACCGTGCTGCTAGAGAGGGGCAGGAGGCAAAGAAGGCACGTGGTATGTCATATCCCTATCCCCAGCGTGCCTTGGAAGCCGAATTCGAGGTCGAGGACGAGGACGAGGACGAGGACGGAGACGTGGGACGTGCTGCCACGTGGTATGGGCGGGAGGTGATTACGCATCGTGGCCCAGAGCGCACACCACGTCGTCTAAGCAGGTATGGGCCAAGCATTCTGTTTGGGGTGGTAGGAAGTGAAGTGGAGGGAGTGGGGAGTGAAATGGACATTCCTGGGATTAGGGAAAGTGAGAGTGAGGTGGGTGAGTCATTGCTCTCCCTACGCAGTGTGAGGCGGCAGAGTGGATCACGTGGGCCAGTGCGGGTGCGTTTCCTTATCAGGTGGGGTTGTGGGGGTGGGGCATGGGGGGGAGGAACCACTCCAAAGCACGTCTTATGCTCCCCAATATCCCCTAACACGTGGTCGAGCAAGGTTGCGTGAGAGAGCACGTGGTGTGGTAATGGAGGGGGAAGGTGGGGAGGAACCACTCCCCAGCACGTCTTCTGCTCCCCAATATCAAACTATTTCATCCCCACAGCCCCCTAATGTTCCTCAAGGCCGTAAGGGTAAGGGAAAGGGAAAGGGTAAAGGCAGAGGAAGAGGAGTGACAGTGGGGAAGCCCTCCGTACTTCCTTCTCCCCAACCTCCCCAACCAGGATCTCCTCCCCACCCAGACGAAGGCGGTGATGGGGACGAGGGATTTGTGTCGTGGGATTGGGAGGATGGGAGTGATTTTTCTCCCTCATTCACCCCTTCACTGAGCAGGGGCGATCTGGCTGCATTGCACCAGGTATTCACTGTAATTCAAGCAGGTTGGATTTTTTCCACCTGTTTTTCAGTGAGGAGCCTTCGTTGATCAGATCGTGCTTCAAACAAACCTGTTTGCAAGCGGCCAGCGGCTAGAAAGTGAAAGATTGGGAAGAAGGAGTAGGCATTCAATGATTTATGATTACCCTGTCTCCATTCCAGAAATGTTCTTATTTTTGCCCTTGTCCTTTTGATGGGTATAATAAGAAAAATAGAATTCCTGCTTACTGGACTAGGGACCCTGTTATGTTTACCCCATATTTGGTCAAGTGATGAGCCGTAATCGGTTTCAACAAATTCTAAGTCGCCTCCATTTTTATGATGCTAATGACCCTGCAAATACAAACAACACGGACAAAATGAGGCGAATTAGGCTGGTCTTTGATCACCTCAGGCAAACCTTTCGATCCTCATTCTATCCCTATAGAGATCTCGTCATAGACGAGAGTCTCGTGTTGTGGAGAGGCAATATTTCATTCAGACAGTATATACCCAGCAAAAGGCACCGTTTTGGGTTCAAGATCTTTGTTATGTGTGACTGTAGGACTGGATACGTGCAAGACATAGTCTTGTACACCGGTGCACAGACAGACATAATAGAAGATCGAAGTATAGGACTTTCTGGAGCAGTGGTAAAGACGATGATACAAGACTACCTTCATCGTGGTCACGTTCTCTACCTCGACAACTGGTACACTAGCCCTCTTCTCGCTCGTTATCTTCACAGACATGAAACGGGAGTATGTGGAACTGTAAAGGTGAACCGGCGTCACATGGTCAAGG
The DNA here is from genome assembly GCF_032717465.1 of Coenobita brevimanus. Lineage (NCBI taxonomy): Eukaryota > Metazoa > Arthropoda > Malacostraca > Decapoda > Coenobitidae > Coenobita > Coenobita brevimanus. The sequence goes on from NC_137034.1 coordinate 21,833,766, forward strand.
TAGGGCGGAAACTTGCAAGGAGTGAGGTTGTCTTCTTCAAAGCAAACAACATCCTTGCAACAATGTGGAACCACAACAGAGAAGTAAGCCTCTTGTCCACGGTTCACCGCCCCTTGATGCACCGTACTGATTCTGTTGATTACCATAGCGAGAGCAGGCGTCGTGTTTGGAAACCTGAATGTGTCATGGACTATAATATAAACATGCGCCTCGTGGACCAGTCAGACTCCATGATATCGACGGTAGAGTGTGCCAGGACCACGATGAAGTGGTATAAGAAACTGTTCTTTCACTTGCTAGATATCACTGCTCTGAATTGCCACCACCTTCACGCCATGACCACAGGAGTTCAGGAAACCTTTGAAGGGTTTGTGAGGGAGCTCACACGAGAAATCTTTGCAAAATATGCGGTTGAAAGGCCCCAACAGCGCCCCCGCACTGCACCTATTACCCACACTCCCCAGAGATTATCGGCCCTCCATTTCCCCACTCCTATCCCGCCCCAGCCCAACAGACCTAGGCCCCAGCGCAGGTGTCACGTGTGCAGTAATTCCCAGAGTGCGACTCACGACACAGAGGAAGGACACCCGCTATGAGTGCGTGCAGTGTGACGTGGGTCTGTGTATTCACCCATGTTTTAGTGAATACCACACGTTGCTGCAATTTTAGCATGGTGTGATTGCGAAAGGACGCAGAAATTATGATGTAAATGCGACAGACAGACGCTCTGTGAAAAAATCAGTCATGTGGATCGCCAAATATTAGTATAAAGTGCCTACGGGTAGAACATAAGTGCAAACATTGGGTGTAAGTATATAAATCTGCCCTAAGTTGAAACTTACATAGAGAGGGTTGTTTGATGCGATATTCTGTCGCTCAGTGCAATAAATACGGCCCCTTATTATATATTTTCTATTATGTGACATTCTTACTGGTATAATATAAGTTCAAATTATTGTATATGATGATGTATTTCCTAAGTCAAATATTCATAGCGTGTCTATAAAGATAAGATTTCCTGACGCCTAGTCGAATGAATAAGGCACGTATTAGTCAAAATAAAAGTCAGCAAGTGATAAAGTGAATAATTAGTATATAAGTGTGTGCGTGAATTAGTATATAAGTGTGTGAGTATTATGTATGACGTAACATTCCTTGCGAGGGTATTTTCAGGCGATATTCTCACGCTCACTTGAATAAATAATGGCAGTAAGTATGTACAGTGCATTGGAGGTGTAAACGTGTGTAATGTAAGTGGGAAAATATAATTGGAGTGAATAAATAAAGTAGATGATGAAACACGAGTGTTTGAGATCGTGGTTGCTACATGAATAGGCGCTAGCATATCGCTAAATGCCCTCGTAATGAATGAAAATAATTGAAAACCTTCACAGTGGTGGGGGAAAGGTTCTATGTAAATGGGAAAATAATTAGAAAGTGATAAAACAATTTGGTATGTTGAAATACGAGACATGGCGAGTGCGCTACTAAGCTGATGTGCGCTAAACTTATGCTGCATGTCATCAAAATGAATGAAAACATCTGAAATCACTTACAAACAGTTGTAATTAGTAAACTGTCATTGAAACAGAAGTATACAAGTAGAAAAAATGATCGGTAGACTCATAACAGAAAATTAGCAGATAGCATGATACGACTCGGACCTAACTCGCTATGCTCGCGCGATGGTACAATGCTTATTTTTCCTATATATGTGTCTGAAATCCATTATATTGTTACTGTTATTGTTTATTAGTACAAATTCAATAAATGTAGAGGTGTTGTGTGTTGTTTGTCCCATTACTCCTTACCATAGAAAACGTTTACGCATATCCAGCCCATTACAGAATACGATACCTGTGGGGGGAAACCGCACCTGTATAGACCACTTATAGACTGCAGAGACAACTTTCTTCAAGATTTTCCATAGTTTCTCGACCTAAGCGGAAGTTTCATAAGAAAAAAAATTTTTCCAAAAAGGCTCGGGACTGGGGGATGTCATAGGTGCGGAAAGGCTCGGGACGTGACGGGTTAAACCCATCCAGGACCAGGAGTGTATCCCGTGCAGGCACTATTCCACAACAGAGTCAAGTTTGGTATAGATCTTCAAGATCACTCGTCTTAGTTGGAGCGTACACTGCAATAACAGAGATGAAGCCCAAGTAGTGCTTCAGCCTCACCAGCATTATATGCTCATCAATCGGAGTAACCCTGTTGACACAAGAGACAAAGTGAGCTGCAGCTGTCACAGCAACACCCCTAAGACGGGTACCATCGTCACAGCCAGACCAGCAGTATGTGTAACCATCACTACTGATCTCACCATGCCCGGGTTGCCTCACTTCAGAGAATGCAGCTATGCCAACCCCCAATTGCCCCAACTCCCATGACAACGAAGGCAGTCAATCATCCTCTGACAGGCTTAGAACGTTCCAAGCCCCCACCTGCAGTGCCTTCGAAAGGTTAAACCCACGCTTGCGCATCCTTTGCACCACCATGACATGAATCAAAATGAGGGTCTGGGCTATGGGGTTCCCCCTCCCATCATTCGGTCACTGGGGTCCAGTAGGCCTCACCCAGCAACCATGCACTGAGGGAGGACCTCCAGGCAAAACTGGGTCAGGGTTAGGCAACATGCACAGACCCCTGTCACTCTTCCTTCTCTTATTTCGCGTGGGGTTGTTCTTTACAGGAAGGGGACACAAACTCCACCCCAACTTCCCAATTCAGGAAAGGGCTCACCAGTAGCCTATGGACAGGGGCGTGGAATCCCTGACTGGCTATCCAAGTTTAACCTCAGAGTTTTCCTTCTCTCAGGTGGATTGCCAACCAAGGCTGAGCTCCACCTACCCTCCTAGATGGTCATTGGCATAAATTGCTCATCCGCCCTTTGACAGGTCTTGCTTTTCATCCTGCAGGGTGTCTAGTCACCCTCTTCACTGGCCTAGACCAGTGGGGATGCGATTTAGGCCCGATTCACACGACCCATTTTGGTTCCGACAGGCAGTCCGGCGGCTAGGCACCATCGAGATTTCTCACATGCATTCTAATGTGACTGTTCACATAACCCGTCAAGCTGATGGCGGTAGCCATCTGTCAGCCGACCGACACGTCACGGATATCTTCTCGAGAAATCCTGGCCGGCTAGCTGGCGACCTGACTCTGGCCTGACGGGTTCGTGATGGCTCATGTGAACAAGGACACGTAACATACCCGTCCATTCCAGGACTCGCTGTTACCGCCTTGTCCATGTAGATAACACATACAGTTCATTGTTTGGTATCATGGAAGACATGCTGATCGAACGTATGCGTTCTTATGAAGAGTTATTTGATATGACTAACAAGAAGTACAGTAATAATCTGCATGAGGATGAGATATTGAAAGCGATTGGCGAGAAACTAAAACAAACCAGGTGAGTGTGTCAATAGTTTATTATACATGAAATTATAAGTCACAATCTTTGCAGGTAAAATTCACTGTTTTTCTTGCCTTAATACAGGAAATGCTATACCACTCCCAAGGTAGTGCTCCAGCAGGACTGCTGAAAAATTTTACACCATCATCTGCCAGTTCTTTATACAGGGTCCAGAATTCTCCCTCAAACCTTCTCTTTTTCAGTGACTGATGTACCCATAACCTTTTCCTCTTTCCACGAACTTTTTCTTCCTTCTCTTCTTCTAACAGTAGAGCAATTGCTGCCAAAATCCTTAGAGACCGACTGGCCATGATCCTCATACAACAGTGAGCACACACTGAATGACGATGCTGGACGGACCGGGAACGCGTCATGTGAATACCCAACATTGTGACGGCGTCAAGCCGGCGGCCTGCCTGTCGGAGCCAAAACGGGTCGTGTGAATCGGGCCTTATTTGCCGACGATCCGACCATGAAACAGGTAGCACTGGATTACATGGTACCAGTAGCAGAACAGTGTCTGACCTGACTATAGTGATGACAGTGGTGGTGATAACAGTAGTAGTGGTGACAGTGGGAGTGATAATAGTGAGGGAAGATGAGGAATGTAGTGATGATAGTGGGAGTGATAATAGTAGTAGTGGTGATAATGGTAGTGATGATAGTGAGGCGATGATGAGGTACGTAGTGATGAGAGTGGTAGTGATAAAAGTAGTAATGGTAATAATGGTAGCGAAGACAGTGAGGGATGATAAGGAATGTAGTGATGATAGTGGTAGTGAGAACAGTAGTACTGGTAGTGGTGATAGTGGTAGTGATGATAGTGAAGGGATGATGAGGAATGTAGTGATGATAGTGGTAGTGAGAACAGTACTACTGGTAGTGGTGACAGTGGTAGTGATGATAGTGAGGGGATGATGAGGAATGTAGTGATGATAGTGGTAGTGATAATAGTAGTACCAGTAGCGGTTATAGTGGTAGTGATGATAGTGGGTGGAAGAGTGATGACAGTGGAAGCGATAACAGTAGAAGTGGTGATAGTGGTAGGAATTATAGCGGCCGTGATGATAGTGGTGGTATGATATATTTTTAGCAAGGAAAACAACACTGCAAAGTGGTATAACTCCGCCTGAATCAGGTTTTAGGCAGGGCATGACCCCCGTGGGCTGCCCATGCTAAGGGGGTGTGCTCTGCGGGTCTGGGGATCCGTTGGTATGAATAGCTATATACCTGGGCAACGCCGGGTACCCCTGCTAGTGCCAGAATTAAAGTACGGGTTTATTGGTAATTATAATAATAATAAAACTTCAGTGTTGAGACTATACCGGTATTTGTATTTACATGTTACATAGTATAGTGATCTATATACAGAGTACATTGTGCAGCAGATGAACATTACAGTGCCAGAGTGTGTGACATCCGTATGTAATATAGTCAGGGCTTAAATGTCTGCATGCTATAGTTGGTTTGTGTTCACCTGATGAGCCAGGTGTAATCAGATTGGAGGATAAATTTGACTAGTAACCAAGGAGACTTATTCTCGCCTCATAACTAAAGCTCATCTGATATCACATAACCATGATATAATATTCAAGCTGTGGAAGTGGCCGCTTGTGTCAGATGAAAACATACAGACGGTATTAGGCCGACGTTGTTGTTATTGTTGTGGCCCAGGACTCAGCTGAACGTGAACCCTGTGGACTGCAGGCTGAAATTGTTCTCTGCAGTCCACCATCCTTCTTTCAGGGGAAAGAGAAAGAGCTGAGGAACGTTTACATAAGCGGCCAGTGGAGCCACTCAATTAAACCAGTGCCACCACGTGAAGGCTTCCCCTCCAGCGCCTTTTAATTGATGTTGCATCGGGATAGCAATCAGTATATCTAACGTTCTTTGTCTTTTAACTTACACCATAAAACTGGTTACAACTCTGACAGCCATGGCCAATGCAGGGATAATGTCGAAGCGAAGCAGTCCAGAATTATATCAGATTAAAAAAAGGAGTAAAACCTAGCTTAATGCATACATTGTTATCAAAGACTAACAACTAAATCATCATTATCATAATCATCATCAAGACATCATTTCCCACGCAGGAGATGAAACGAAGCAGAGTCTAGTGAGGAAAAAAAAAACTGTTGGGCATGCTGTTGGCTGGTACCTAAGAAAAAGGAAAAGGAAAAAACTAGAGAGGAGAAGGGAAAAACTCTACAAGGGTATCAGCGTGGTGTGGTCTAGCACCTTAAGTCTCCCTCAGCCCCTAATCGTTTAATTCTTGCTAGCTTCAGATGATTTTATTAGGCTTAGCAGAGACCTTTGGAAGTGGAGGGGTTGGATACAGCTTCATTAACCTCCTCACTGCTACGGTGCTCTCCTAAGCTGAATAAAATCGTCTGGAGGTAGTAAGAACACACTAAAACTTGTATCTTAGTGAGGCCCATATCTTATGTGGCAAAGGAGGCTTGGTAGCACCTCTTCCTTAGCCATGTATTTGGCATATCAAACCTTAACATTGCCTCGTGTGTTATTTATTTCACCTTAATATAGACAAAGTTTGCATCAGCTATACAGAGGAGGACAATGAATTACATTGTGCAGAATAAACAGGTAAGGAATGGGTGTTACCAAAGCTCAGTAGTCACTTAATACACCTCTATGCAATTAGCTCACTAATCTCCAAACTTGAACTTAAAGCCAGTGTCCTTCACGTTGTCCCTGATCCATTGGTCCATCTCTTGGTTCAGTTCTGGAGAGAAGTGGTTCTTCCAGTCGCCCTTTATCCCTGGAATAAAGAAAAAAGTGTTCATATTCTCTCTCTCTCTCTCTCTCTCTCTCTCTCTCTCTCTCTCTCTCTCTCTCTCTCTCTCTCTCTCTCTCTCACCTTTCCTAAACATGCCACCCTGCTTCTTCCACAGATCCTCGTTGTACAGGGATTTGTCAATTGGTTCCCCGCGGGTTTTCATAGACGTGAAGCTGGTGAACTCGGCAATCTGTGGAATGCAGGAAGTAAATAATAATAATAATAATAATAATAATAATAATAATAATATTAATCAATAATAATAATAATAATGATGATAGTAATAATAATAACAATAATAATAATAATAATAATAATAATAACAACTAATCATAATAAGAATGGTAATAATAATAGTAATGATAATAATAATAATAATAATAATAATAATAATGATAATAATAATAATAATGATAATAATAATAATAATTATTATTATTAATCATAGTAATAATAATCATAATAATAATAATAATAATAACTAATCATAATATGAAGAATGGTAATAATAATGATCATAAAATAATAATGATAATAATAGTTAATAATAACAATAATAATCATAATAATAATAACAACAGTAATAATGATGATGATAATAATAATAATAATAATAATAATCTATCTATCTATTGCCAGACGCCTCAATCCCGTTTGGGGTGGCCACAAACATATCGCCTCCAAGTCGCCCTGTCCCCCGCCATTTCACTGCCCTGCTCTCAACTCACACACCCCTCTCTCACATACCTCTCCACCCCATCCCTCCATCTCATCCTCGGCCTCCCCCTTCCTCTTCCCCCCTCCACCTCACTCACATACACTCTCTTCGTCAGTCTTTCACCCTTCATCCTCTCCACATGGCCAAACCACCTCAGTGTGTTCCTCATAACGCTTCCTATCACATCCACATCCACACCACAAAGCTCCTTTATATCCTCATTCGTCAGCCTGTCTCTCCATGTGACTCCACAGGCTCCTCTTAAATAACTCATTTCCACTGCTCTCACTCTTGACTTGTGTCCTTCCAACAACGTCCAAGCTTCACTTCCTTACGTTAGAGTTGGTATCACAATACTGTCATGTAGTAACTTTTTCACTTCCATGCTCACTTCCCTGTTTCTTATCACTGCTTTCAAAGAACCAGCAACCTTTCTTCCCTGCTGTACCCTTTCCAGCACTTCACCCTCCAAACCTCCATCCTTACTCATCACACTACCCAAGTACTTAAACGTACTCACATTTTCCAATTCCTCACCATCCAACCTCGCTGTACATTCACTGACTTCACCTCTCTCAAAGACCATCACTTTACTCTTCCCTACATTCACCTTTAGATTCCGTTTCTTACACACTCTCCCAAACTCATCCACCAATAAGAAGAATGGTAGTATTAATGATCATAAAATAATATTAATAATAATTGTTAATAATAACAATACTAATAATAATAATCATCATCATCACCATCATCATCATCATCATCATCATCATCATAATCATAATAATAATAATAATAGTAATAATCATCTATCTATCTATTGCCAGACGCCTCAATCCCGTTTGGGGTGGCCACAAACAAATCGCCTCCAAGTCGCCCTGTCCCCCGCCATTTCACTACCCTGCTCCCAACTCACACCCCCCTCTCTCATATACCTCTCCACCCCATCCCTCCATCTCATCCTTGGTCTCCCCCTCCCTCTTCCACCCTCCACCTCGCTCACATACACTCTCTTCGTCAGTCTTTCACCCTCCATCCTCTCCACATGGCCAAACCACCTCAGTGTGTTCCTCACAACGCTTCCTATCACATCCACATCAACACCACAACGCTCCTTTATATCCTCATTCGTCAGCCTGTCTCTCCACGTGACTCCACAAGCTCCTCTTAAATAACTCATTTCCACTGCTCTCACTCTTGACTTGTGTCCTTCCAACAACGTCCAAGCTTCACTTCCGCACGTTAGAGTTGGTATCACAATACTGTCATGTAGTAACTTTTTTACTTCCATGCTCACTTCCCTGTTTCTTATCACTGCTTTCAAGGAACCAGCAACCTTTCTTCCCTGCTGTACCCTTTCAAGCACTTCACCCTCCAAACCTCCATCCTTACTCATCACACTACCCAAATACTTAAACGTACTCACATTTTCCAATTCCTCACCATCCAACCTCGCTATACATTCACTGACTTCACCTCTCTCAAAGACCATCACTTTACTCTTCCCTACATTCACCTTTAGGTTCCGTTTCTTACACACTCTCTCAAACTCATCCACCAAGCCTTGCAGCTCCCCTTCATCTTCACTCAACAACACAGTATCATCTGCAAACAACAGTACAGGGAGTTTCCAAACACTATCCTCTCTCACCAGGGCCACTCCAACATCCACTACCCTACCTTGTACCTCTTTTATTACCCCATCCATGTACAGATTGAACAACCATGGAGACATGACACATCCCTGTTTCAAACCAACTTTCAAAGAGAAAAATTCACTTAGTTCACCATCCACACGCACTGCAGCCTTAGCACCATCATACATACTCTTCACAGCATTCAACAACTTCCCATCTACTCCATATATTCTTAACACTTTCCACAATCCTTGTCTATCCACCCTGTCATATGCTTTCTCCAAATCCATGAAAGCCGCATACAACTTCTTTCCCTTCTCTAGAAACTTTTCCACTAAAGATCTAAGAATGAATATCTGATCTACACAACCTCTTCCCTTCCTAAAGCCTCCTGTTCTTCTCCAACTAATTTCTCTGTTCTTTCTCTAACTCTGTCTATAAGTATCCTACCATACACTTTTCCTATTATACTAAGAAGACAAATGCCCCTATGATTACCACACACTTCTTTTTCCCCTTTTCCTTTGTACAAGGGAATAATTATACCTGACTTCCAATCCTCCGGGACTCTACCTTCCTCCCAGGCCAATCTGCACATCTTCCACATCCATTCTACTACTATCTCTCCCCCATGCTTCAGCATCTCACCACACACTCCATCAATTCCTGGGGCTTTCCCCGATTTAGCTTTCTTCATTGCTTCCACAACCTCTATCCTACTGATTTCTACCTGTCTTCTCACCTCCCTCCTTCTCCCAGCCATTCCCCAGCCACTTATACTCGCATTACTTCCATCCTCTACGTTCAACAATTCCTTAAAGTGTTCTCTCCATCTGCTCACTTTTTCTCCCTTCTCCACTAGTAATCTACCATGTTTATCTTTCACTCCCCTGCTAATTTCACTTCCACCCTGTCTTACTCTTTTCACTTCTCTCCAGAACATTTTCTTACAGTCCCTCCACTTTACACTCAAATTCCTTCCAAATTCCTGATCCACTCTCTTCTTACTCTCTCTTACTAATCTTTTCACCTCTCTCTTCCTTTCCACATATAACTCTCTCTTCTGCCTCTCAACTTCTTCCGCCCCTATTTCTCATCCATTCATTGTATGCTTTCTTCTTTTGTGCCACAGCCTGTTTCACCTCTTCAGTCCACCACGCTGTTCCTTGCACCCCTCCGTCTTCTCTTCCTTCCACACACCACATCACATGCTGCACATATTTCTTCTGTAAATATCTTACACACACCTTCCACGTCTCCCATCTGCTCCAATTCATATTTGCCCAATCGTTCCTCCACTTCTCTCTTATACTCTGCCTTTTTCTCATCCTCTTGTAACCTTTCCACTCTCCTTGCAACTACTCCTTCCTCTCGTCTTTCCCTTCTTCTATTCCTCCATCTTACTTGCATCCTAATTCTGGCCACCACCAAGTAGTGGTCAGAAAGGCCACTCACCCAACCTCTATAAACTCTTGCATCCAATATACATCTTCGCATCCTTTCATCCACACACACATAATCAATCATTGCCTTCCTTTCATTCAGTTCACCACCCACCCTTCTCATCACTCGCCATGTATACCTGTGGATCATTTTATGCCTGAAGAGGGTATTGGCAATTACCAACCCCCTCCCAGCACAGATGTCCACTAACGCACTCCCATTCTCATCTATCTCAGCAGGCACACCCCACTCACCAACTATTCCATCCACCTTCACATTACCAACTTTACCATTCATATCACCGATCAAAAACACTCTCTCATTCCTTCCAAACTTTTCAATGCACACTTCCACATTATTAAGAATAATAATGACTAATAATAATAATATTAAAAATACTACTACTACTACTACTACTACTAGTAATAATAATAATAATAATAATAACAATAATAATAATAAAAATAATAATAATTAAATAAAAATAAATAAATAATAATAATAATAATAATAAATATATATATTAATAATATAATTAATAATAATAATAATAATAATAATAATAATGATGATGATGATGATGATAACAATAATAATAATAATAATAATAATAATAATAATAATAATAATAATAACAATAACAATACTGATAATAATGATAATGATAATAACAATATTAATAATAATAATAATAATGGTAATAATAATAATCATCATAATAATAATAATAATAAAATAATAATAATAATAGTAGTAGTAGTAGTAGTAGTAGTAGTAATAATAATAATAATAATAATAATAATAATAATAATAATAATCTATTTATCTATCTATCATCCAGTCCTCCATTGCCCCATGAGGAGCCTAGGAGCCCGGGGCTAGGCAGTTGGTCCTGACATTTAAGATGAGAGTGACCAGGTTCACTCATCCCTGAGTGGCATTACGTGAGCAATCAACCCCAACCACCCCTTGGATATAAACCTTCACCGGCTTAATCCGATTGGAGAGCAATAATTGCCCACTAAACCACCAGGCGTCAAAATTTGGTTATATGGTTACCACCCAGCGTAGTAAATGATTTCCTGGTGTACAGGAAACCATTTGGCTTGTCACTCAGTGTAGAGTCACCCACAGGCAGAAGGAAGAGGAAAGAATGAAGGAAAGAAAGACACAAGAGGGAGTGTAAATTTGCCCACAGGCAGAAGGACAAGGAAGGAATGAACGAAAGGAAGACAGAAGAGAATGGAAGGAAAGAGGGATGGAGGAGAGGAAAGGGCAGACACCCGAGAGCAGCACTACATCGAGTGAGTGGATGGTAAGTGCCCCCACCTACCACAATAATAATAATAATAACAATAATAATAATGACTAAACATAACGATGACGATGATATCATCACCTTCATCATCATCATCATCATCATCACCACTACCACCACCATCTCTATCCTCCTCCTCCTCCTCATCATCATCATCATCATCATCATCATCATCATTATCATAGTCTTCATTCTTATTTCTTTTTCCGGTCCAAGGATGGGCTGAGGCAGGCTCCAGAGACAGCGATAAAGAAATTACGTTGATGGGAGACGTGTTAAGCTTCGTAGCACTTATTCCTGGGCGATTTATCTGGGCGATTATGGTATAAAATTCTTGTGGATGTTTTTCGTGTCTGTTAATATCGTTGGCATCAGTAGGTTGTAAGATGATGTTGAGGTGTTGTGTTGGGAATACATTGCGAAGGAAGGTGTGTTACCAAGTGTACAGAACCAGTTACAACGCCAGCCAGAAGCAATCCCTTGACCGTCATGTGGAGAGAGAGAGAGAGAGAGAGAGAGAATGTGATAATGGTAGAACTTTGAGATTTCCGTATGGTTGCTGACTGCACTGTATAATGTGGGATGCAGGCTGATCCCACCTAACAACAACACGTGTTCCATCAGTGACCGTCAGTCATAAGTGGCTTCCTTACACCTTGGCGGACTCAGTTTTTAGTAACAGGGGTCGGTATTCTCGTCGGGTAAGGAGGCGTCTTAGCACCTCTTCCTTATCGATTTATTTTCCAAACCATCCATTGCTACCCTCTTTTTTGCTTCTTATATATTTTTACCTTCGACCTAGATTACATGAATAACACACAATACTATAGTCAAGGAGTAGACTAAGGAATAAGCCGGTATGGAAGAGATGTTAAGTAAGCTTCCTAAACGCACGAATTTCTCCTATTCACCTTCTAGAATATAGTAACGGAGCAGACTCAGGAATAAACCGGCAAGGAAGAGATGCTAAGGTAGCCACCTAACCGCACGAGTGTCTCCTGCTCACCTTCTTGAGTTGTTCCTCCGTCAAGTTTTTGCCGAGGAATTTGTTGATGTTCCGCAGCTGCCCCATGATGTCGTCCTTCATGTCCTCGTAGGTGGTGAAGTAAAGGTTGGGGTTGTCTCTCTGCCTCCAGGCTTGTAGCACGTGCGGCCAGTACGGGCAGTATGGGACTAGCACCAGGACAGACAATAAAGGATGTTGACAATTAATAAACAAATAGATACATAAATACCCACATACAAACAAACGAAGGCTACATACATACATACATGCGTATAAACATATACTCGTACATACTTAAATACAGTAAATTAATAAGGACAATATAACACTAGTTCCACGACGACAGAAAATGAGTGAATGCATACCCGGTACATACATCCGTACCCACACATACAAACACATATATACATACATACATACATACATACATACATACATACGTGAAATAAATACAACTACATCATTGATGAAATCATGATCGTATTTTTTTTTTTTTTACATCACGAAAATCGCCTTTGATATTAAAATTCCAAACCCCCGTGATATACAGCCAAGACCAAGAGTTCACCGACACTGCTCTGCTTGATGTGTCAGTGGAAGCTGATAAATGAAGTATTTGACTCGACTGTAATATGAAGCACGTAATAAATTAGTATGAAGAGAAGAGATACTGTCTGTCGTCTGGTGAGGAAGGACAAATATGGAAGGCAAGACAGAAGATTCCTGACGAACTTTTTGCTCACGGCTGTGCCGAGATCTTCACACCAGGGGAGGGATGGGGGAGGGGGAGGGAGAGGGGAAGGGGGGAGGGATGAAGGAGGGTGGCCAAGCTCTATTCTGAGGAGGGTAGTGTTCTGTGTTTACAATTTGTGTTGACTCCATTTAAGCCGTACGTCACTACTGTACTAAAAGCTCTGTGTACTCTTAAGGTGAATGTTTATATTGAAAGTACTCGTTTGGCTGAACACAGACCGGAGAAGTGAGAGCACAAAAGAGTAAAATCTGAGTCACCCACAATTCGCTGATAATCTTATGTGATCATATTATTAGCCCTTAAAAGGAAATGCTTATCAGTTGAGATTAAAATGATAAGGCAATGTAAATGTGTGAAGAGGAGAATTTGCAGTGTTTCTCCACTTAAAAATAGAACATTTACGCTTTGCGATTGTACAAAATAATGTACTTATCATTACAGTACAGTACTCAAATGTAATACCTTTATTCTCTCCCCTGAAAGTTGACGAAAAATTATCATCCATAGTAAGTTGATCACTGAGCTAACTAACGAAACAGGGATGTGATTCTTGTGATTCTTGAGCATACTTACGGTTGATTCCCTGTCGTAATATAGAATTAACTTAGCATTGTTTTTGAAAGAAGAACTAGAGACTTAACATTGTATAAACCTCCTTATCTTCAAATAATTTTCCTCGTAACCAAGAAATCTATCGTAATTATGTCTGAAAATCTGATCCCAGGCTACTACAAATGTCACATATTCCTATTATTCTATAAAAAATTATAACTGGGTTCTTTGTAAACTCCCACAAAGTATACGGCACAGTATCGCACATTGTTGCACATCAAATAATTAGAAATTTTATATGAGGGGCTAATGGGGGCAGAGAGTCTGAGGAGGTGCAGGGGGGGAGACCTCCCAAACCCCATAGATAACACCTCTTCTAATCCATTCATCCAAGGAACGCTTTTAAAAATGTATTTTTTGTTATCACTTTATGATTTTCTATCAGGTTAAGAGAGATTGTTGGAACAGGACGAGTTAAATGCATCCTAAATTAACCCCTTCAGTATGCGAGTCCTTTCTGAAGTTAACTAATGTCGTCCCATAGAAGCAAGGGTAAATTAGAGAACACGTTCCCCTGATAAAGGCAAGGGTAAATTAGAGAACACGTCGCCCTGATAAAGGCAAGGGTAAATTAGAGCACGTCACCCTGATAAAGGAAAGGGTAAATTAGAGAACACGTCGCCCTGATAAAGGCAAGGGTAAATTAGAGCACGTCACCCTGATAAAGGAAAGGGTAAATTAGAGAACACGTCGCCCTGATAAAGGCAAGGGTAAATTAGAGAACACGTAGCCCTGATAAAGGCAAGGGTAAATTAGAGAACACGTCGCCCTGATAAAGGCAAGGGTAAATTATAGAACACGTCGCCCTGATGGAAAGAAACTTAAATTAGAGAGCACGTCACCCTGACAGAAACAAGGGTAAATTTGAGAGCATGGAACTCTGATAAAAGCAAGAAAAAAATGGAGAACATGGTAGGTGGGGGTGTCTTCGTAGATGGGGACGCCCATCATCCACCCACTTAGTGTAGTGGTACTCTGTTTTAGGGTAGCTCTACATCGAGTAGCGTTGTAAATGATTTCCTGTAATCCAGGAAAGCATTTACAACGATGGGTGGTATCCTTATAACAAACCGACACGTGTTCCCTATGTGACAGCAAGTGGGTTGGCGGAGGGTTAGCGCACCTCCCCGGAAAACTATCTATCTATCTTTAGCCCGACGCCCTAATCCCGTAAAGGGTGGCCACAGACAAAACGCCTCCAAGTCGCTCTGTCACCCACCATTTGACTACCCTCCCCCCAACTCACCCCCCCCCTCATATACCTCTCAACTCCATCGCTCCACCTCATCCTCGGTCTACTCTTCCCTCTCCCTCCCTCCACCTCATCTACATACACCCTCTTAGTCAGTCTTTCATTCTCCATTCTCTTCACATGTCCAAACCACCTCAGTGTATTTCTCCTAATCTTCTCAACCACATCCACATCCACCCCACAACGTTCCTTCACTTCTTCATTCGTCAACCTGTCCCTCCACGTCACTCCACATGCTCCTCTCAAGTAACTCATTTCCACTGCTCTCACTCTTGACTTGTTCCCCTCTTGCAAGGTCCACGCCTCCCTTCCATACGTCAGGGTAGGGATCACAATACTATCATGCAGTGACTTCTTAACTTCCATACTCACCTCCCTATTTCTCTTCACTGCTTTCAGTGTACCAACAACCTTCTTTCCCTGCTGTACCCTTTCACGCACTTCATCCCCCAAAGTTCCATCCTTATTCATCATACTACCCAAGTACTTGAATGCACTCACATTCTTCATATCCTCACCATCCAACCTCACTGCACACTCTGTGATATCATTCCTCTCCAACACCATACTTTACTTTTGTTTACATTAACTTTCAGATTCCTCCTCCTAAACACTGTCCCAAATTCATTCACCAAACCTTGCAACTCCCATTCATCTTCACTCAACAATACTGTATCATCAGCAAACAGCAACACCGGAAGCTTCCAAATCTCACCCTCATTCATTAGAGCCACCCCCACATCCACTGCCCTACCTTGCACCTCCTTTACAACCCCATCCATGTATATATTAAACAGCCATGGAGACATCACACAACCCTGTTTCAGTCCCACATTGAGATCAAAGAACTCATTCAGCTCACCATCCACTCGCACCGTAGCCCTAGCTCCCTCGTACATACTCTTCACAGCACTCAGCAATTTCCCCTCCACTCCATATATTCTTAATACCTTCCACATACCTTGCCTATCTATTCTGTCATAAGCTTTCTCCAAGTCCATGAAGGCAGCATTCACTTTCCTTCCCTTCCCTAGATACTTCTCCACTAAACATCTTAGAACAAGTATCTGATCTACACACCCTTTTCCCTTCCTAAATCCCCCTTGTTCTTCTCCAACTAGCTCCTCTGTCATATGCCTAACCCTATCAATGAGTATTCTACCATATATTTTACCAGTCACACTAAGAATGCAAATACCCCTATGATTACCACATACTTCTCTCTCCCCTTTTCCTTTGTATAAAGGAACAATTACGAAGTATACCTGATTTCCAGTCCTCTGGAACCCTTCCCTCTTCCCAAGCCAATCTACACAACTTCCATATCCACTCCACAACAATCTCACCCCCATACCTAAGCATTTCACCACACACTCCATCAATTCCTGGGGCCTTTCCCAACTTAATCTTCTTCATCACTTCCACTACTTCCGCCCTACTGATCTCTTCCTCCCTCCTCTCATCTCTTCTTCTCCCAGCCATTCCCCAACCACTTATACTCGCATTACTCTCACTCTCTACATTCAACAAATCCTCAAAGTCCTCCTTCCATCTCCTCAATTTCTCGCTCTTCTCCACCAACAATCTATTATTCCTATCTTTCACTCCCCTACTATTTCCCCTTTCACACTGCCTTACTTTCTTTACCTCCTTCCAAAACAATTTCTTACTCTCCCTCCATTTCACACTCAGATGCCTCCCAAACCCTTCATCCACTTTCTTCTTACTCTCCTTCACCAGTCTTTTAACCTCCCTTCTCCTGCTCACATATACCTCTCTCTTCTCTCTCTCATCTTCTCCCCTACCTCTACTCGCCAACCATTCACTATATGTCTTCTTCTTTTGTTCCACAGCTCGTTTCACCTCATCATTCCACCATGCTGTCCCTTGCACACCCTTGCATCTCCTCCTCACTCCAAAAACCGCTTCACATGCTGCGCCTATCTCTTCCATGAATATCTTACATACGTCTTCCACCCCTTCCATCTGCTCTAGCTCATACCTTCCCAATCTTTCTTCCACTACGCTCTTATACTCTGTCATTTTCTCACTATCGTGCAATTTCTCCACTCTTCTCACAGGAGCTGCTTCCTCCTGTCTTCCCCTTTGTCTCCTTAACCACTTTCATTGCATCTCTATCTTGGCCATCACTAAGTGATGGTCTGAGACTCCATTCCCCCACCCTCTCCACACTCTTGCATCCAACACTTGTCTTCTCATTCGCTCATCCACACACACGTAGTCTATCATTGCCTTTCGTTCAATAAGTTCACCATCCATCCTCCTCATTACTCTCCATGTATACCGGTGGATCATCTTATGACAAAAGTAGGTGTTGGCTATTGCCAACCCCTTACAAGCACAGATGTCCACCAAAGCACTACCATTCCCATCTATTTCAGCTGGCACACCCCACTGACCAACCACTCATACATTCCCAACTTTGCCAGTCATATCTCCAATCAACAGCACTCTCTCGCTCCTCTAAAACTTGTCCATTCATGCTTCTACTCTTGCCCAAAACTCATCTTTCACTCTTGCCACTCGATCCTCTGTCGGGGCACACACACATACAATTACCTACGCTTGTATAGCTACTTTCATCCTCACCCATACAATCCTTGCACCCACTGTTCCATACTCTCTTATATTCTCCTTCCATTTCTTGCTTATCATCAGACATACTCCCTCTCTTGCCCTCTCATTCTCATTGACTCCCGCACATATACCTAAACCATATTCCCATTCTCTCACCCTATCACCTTCCATTCAGTTTCAGTCAATTCACATATGTCCACTTTTGCATCCTCAAGCACCTGAACAATCTCTCTCTCTTTCACTGCATCATTCACTCCTCTCACATTCCATGTTCCCACCCTAAGAATGTCCTTTGTCCGTTCCTTAGTCATCAAAGTATGGTCCATCCGAACAAGAAGCCTCGGACCAGGGCTGTCCAAAAGACGACGACTAAGGACCGAACAAAGGACATGATACGGATGGCGACGTGGAATGTAAGGGGTGCAAATGATGAGGTGAAAGAGAGAGTGATTGTCCAGGTGCTTGAGGGTGCAAAAGTGGATGTATGTGGATTAACTGAAACTAAATGGCGAGGTGAGAGTGTGAGAGAATAGGAGTATGGATGGGGTATTTGTGCAGGAGTAGGTGGGAATGAGAGGGCAAAAGAAGGAGTGTGTATTGTTGTGAGTAATAGATGGAAGGAGAATATAAGAGAGTATGGATCAGTAGGCTCAAGGATTGTGTGGGTAGGATTGAAAGTTGGACAACAAATGTGGGCGATTGTTTGCGTGTATGTGCCAACGCAAGATCGTGCAAGCAGAATGAGAGAAGAGTTCTGGACAAATGTGCAAGTGAGCATAGAAAAGTTTGAAAGGAATGAGAGAGTGTTTTTGATCGGTGATATGAATGGTAAAGTAGGGAATGTGAAGGTGGATGGAATAGTTGGTGAGTGGAGTGTACCTGCTGAGATAGATGAGAATGGCAGTACTTTAGTGGACATTTGTGCCAGGAGGGGGTTGGTGATAGCCAATACCCTCTTCAGGCACAAAGTGGTCCACAAGTATATGTGGCGAGTGATGAGAAGGGTGGGTGGTGAACTGAATAAAAGGAAGGCAATGATTGATTATGCATGTGTGGATGAAAGGATGCGAAGGTGTGTAATGGAGGCAAGAGCTTATAGAGGTTTGGGAAGTGGACTTTCTGACAACCACTTGGTGGTGGTCAGATTCAAGGTCCAAGTAAAATGGAGAAATAGTGGAAGGAAAGGACGGGAGGGAGGAGTAGATGGAAGGAAAGTGGAAAGGTTACAAGAGGATGAGAAAAAGACAGAATATAAGAGAGAAATGGAGGAACGATTGGGTAAATATGAACAGGAGTAGATGGGGGACGTGGAAGGTGTGTGCAAGATTTCACAAAAGAAATATGTGCAGCATGTGATGTGGTGTGTGGGATGAAGAGAAAACAAAAGGGGGTGCAAGGAACAGCATGGTGGAATGAAGAGGAGAGACAGGCTGTGGCACAAAAGAAGAAAGCATGTAATGAATGGATGAGAAATAGGGGCGTGGAAGAAGTTGACAGACGAAAGAGAGAGTTAAATGTAGAAAAGAAGGAAGAGGTGAAATGATTAGTAAGAGTGAGTAAGAAGAGAGTGGATGAGGAATTTGGAAGGAATTTGAGTGTAAAGTGGAGGGACTGTAACAAAATGTTCTGGAAAGAAGTAAAGAGAGTTAGACAGGGTGGCAATGAAGTCTGTAGATGAGTGAAAGATAAAATGGTAGATTACTAGTGGAGAAGGGAGAAAAAGTGAGCAGATGGAGAGAACACTTTAAGGATTGTTGAACACAGAGATAGAAAGTAGTGCGAGTGTAAGTGGCTGGGGAATGGCTGGGGGAAGGAGGTAGGTGAGAAGACAGGAAGAAATCAGTAGCATGGAAGTAGTGGAAGCAATGAAGAAAGTCAAAATGGGGAAAGCCCCAGAAATTGATGGAGTGTGTGGTGAAATGCTGAAGCATGGGGGAGAGATAGTAGTAGAATGGATGTGGAAGATGAGCAGATTGGCCTGGGAGGAAGGTAGAGTCCCGGAGGATTGGAAGTCAGGTATAATTATTCCCTTGTACAATCGCCCCCAGGAAGTGATGGCAGAGTTTCAGATTGCTTCGGTCACTCTGCACTTTGTGAATACTTGGTAAAACTTCTGTGCCTCCATTACGTCATATAAAAAATATATATATCACTCTAAGAAGTATCTAAAACGAATAACGTGAGGCAGTGATATATTAGAAGTTAACCGTCAGATACTTCTCCCGATTTGGATGAATGTGTAATGTATTAGTCTGAGCGCAGCATGCACCATAACCCCAGTTCATTGTGTATTTGCTTTCCAGGATTTCAATACAGATGCTCTAGCTTCGAAGACCAGTTAAAACTCATGTGACTGCAATACGTTACCTTTATTTTCAAATGCTATGGTGATGATACAGCAACAATAAGCTTGCCGCAACAATGAAGTTTTTTCTTAATTATGATACTCGACCGCATCGGTAGCAGCAAGACCATTCTGCCTTGTTTTCCTTGTCTTCCCCTCGTTTATAATAATTTGCAACTTTGTTCATAATTAATGCAAAATTATTTCAGATTGGAAGAAGAAATGAGATTTTACCTTTTCTCATACAATAGGCAGTGAAGAGGACCAAAACATGAGTTTACACTCTTGCACTGCAAAAAACATATACTTTTTGCTCAGTCCCTAGTATCCTATTAAAACAAACTTCTGTGTCCAGCTAAACTGAAAACGCTGATACGAAAGTTTTGAACTCAGTTATTTGTTTATGAACATCTGCATTCTCTTTCTCCTGTAAAATGTTTAGACACTGAGGATACTAGGCTATGACAAGTTTGTCTTTCTCCAAGGAGCTCCGCCTCGCGACAAATTTTCGAGGTTTTCCTTATTTTTTATTCATTGATAGTCCTCTCTCCCTACATATCAAGTGGGTTGGTGGAGGGTTAGTGCCCCTCCCTGTAAAACAAATAACTCAGAGTCAAATGGCCACCCCGTACGGGATTATGGCGTCTGGCAATAGATAGATAGATAGATAGTCCTCTGGCTTATCTTGAAAAATCAAGATAATTTTCTTAATGAAAAACTGGCCTTATACAGTGTAATAACTACATGTCTGTGAGTAAAGGCTGTTTCCTTCCGTGCATATTGATCGAACTATTTAATATAGCTTACTAACTTACGCCGCATTCCCACTTTCTGTCGTCGTCCATGAATACAAAAAAATCGGAAATGACTAAATTATTCCTTAGTGTTGTAACGGATATTATTATATAAATAATAATGACTGATTTTAATTAATTATTAAACTGCTTTTCTTTTTAGTATTACGCTACTAAAAAATTACTGCGTTTTACCATAGTAGATATGAACTCCGTAAATTGTTCCTGACTGTCCCTGAGCGATACTTCTGAAAATTCAATTAGTTCCGTTTAGGATTTTTTTATTATCGTAATAAACGAACTGCTTACTGTAGTTTTGAAATATACCGGTACATTTTTCATTTATTTGTTGTTTTCTGTAACAGTTTTACAGAATAGGTATCACCTTGTAAAGATATAAGGACGAACATGTAGCTTACATTATCGATGACCGAAAACTTCTGGATACTCTTCCGTCACTTCTTAGGCTGACTGTACAAGGGGAAAGGGGAAAAAGAAGTGTGTGGTAATCATAGGGTCATTTGTCTTCTCAGTGTAATAGGAAAAGTATATGGTAAGACACTTATCGACAGAGTAAGGGAAATAACAGAGGAATTAGTTGGAGAAGAACAGAGAGGTTTTAGGAAGAGCAGAGGTTGTGTAGATCAGATATTCATTCTTAGATCTTCAGTGGAAAAGTTTCAAGAGAAGGGAAAGAAACTGTATGCGGCCTTCATGGATTTGGAGAAAGCATATGTCAGGGTGGATAGACAAGGACTGGAAAGTATTAAGAATATATGGAGTAGATGGGAAGTTGATGAAGACCGTGAAGAATATGTATGAGGGTGCTAAGGCAGTAGTGCGTGTGGGCAGTGAACTGAGTGAATTTATCTATTTGAAGGTTGGGTTGAAACAGGGATGTGTCACGTCTTCATGGTTGTTCAATCTGTACATGGATGGGCTTTAGGGTTGCCATATCTGAAATGTCAAAATACCGGACGCCTCCGCTGAAACCCATGCTACCCCCCCCCCCAAACACACACTTTGGGCCTTTGACGTTATGAAATTTGGATATAATATAATATTATACTACATTATATATATATATATATATATATATATATATATATATATATATATATATATATATATATATATATATACCCACACACACCCACACCAGTACTGCTGTACTGTATCACAATCTTTAATCGTTTTACAATATAATGAAAAACAGGCAAAGTACAGAATTGGCTAGATTATGACTGAAAAATGCTAAAGCGCCTTTAATGCAGGATAAGATCATAAGAATAACAAATGCTACAGTGTAAAAATGAAACACTAAGCCAATAGTTGTTTTGTGTTTTTACCATGTATTTTATGGCTGTAAGAGCACCATGGAAAAAAAAAAAAAAAAAAAAAAAAGCTCGTGGCTGAACAACAGGAAAAGGCGGGACATTTCAGCAGCTGCTAGCACTAAACCAGCCAAGTTGGCAACACTTAACAGCTGACGAAAACAAGGAGAGTCTCTCTCTCTCTCTCTCTCTCTCTCTGGGGGCGCGGTAGCACAGTGGTAGCGCGCTGAGCTTGTGATCGAGAGGTCGCAAGTTCGAGCCTCGCCCGGGCTACAGTTGCCGGGAGGGGTAGCGCCCTCCTGTTTCCCAGCGGGGCTATATGGCCTTAGTTGCCTAGCTCGGGGAATTCATTTCTCCATTTCTCCCTCTCTCTCTCGTCATAAGAGTGTAATGGTATATTTTTTGAAAAAAAAAAAAAAATGATTGAAGCTGAACTTTCAGACTTCTGGAGAATTTTTAAAATTCCTCCCGGACGAAGATTTTGACACCTAAATGCCGGACAGGGGACGTATGGCAACCCTAATGGGGTTATAAAAGAGGTACAAGGTAGGGCAGTGGATGTTGGAGTGTAGTGCCACAAATTTAGTATTCATGTATGTGTTTAGAGGTACTGTAATTTCTAAGTTAGATAGGGTGTAATCTGAATACTAGTCTATAAATTCCTGTCCTAAGTAGTAATTCATATGTTAATGATTGATGTAGGGTTAACTTTATTTCTATATGTATACATCTCTGTATCTATTCATGGGTGATGAAATTGTGAGTGTTGAGCTATGGGAAATTCCTCCGTCTGGTAGAGTAATGAATCACAGATGCGTGCTGCCTTTCTCCTTGTTTGTGCGTCGTTGTAGGGCGCCAAGTTTAAACCTTAAACAGAGTAATGATGGGTATACAATTCTTTCTGTATCCTAGTTGTGAAATGCTTACTAATGAAGCTGCTAGAACCCAAATATGTAAGATTAATAGTCAAAAAGGCCAAAATAATGTCATTTGTGAGGATCTAATAGTCCCGCTTGCCTTAGCCGTCACTAGATGACATAAGCTACCCTAAACTCAAGGCGGGATAGTGGTAAGTTCAGTATTTAAATTAAGTAAGGATTGAATCCCAAATTTTCCCCAATTCAATCAAAAGTCCTAACGTCATGTGTACACTACTATATAAATAGTGAAGAGAATTAAAGCCCACCATATTGCAAAAACACAATCTCATTTGATCTAGCAGTGGCCTCCCTTGGTGCCCGACAATGCTACACTCGCTGCTCAGACATCGTTTATAACAGACGTTGGTTCAGGTGAGCTGTCCACATTCCTCCTTTCCCCCCTCCTTTTTCTTGTTTAATCCTTACTTGGCGTGAACCATATGAAGTAATGTTGTTAAAAGCTTAACGTAGACACTGCTGCTCAGACATCGTGTGTAATAGACGTTGGTTCAGTCCCCAGACACCGTGACGTCGGAGTGTGCACGAGGCCATCTAGTGGTATTGCCCACAGACTCGTCTTACATACACACTTACACTACCCATGAATTATTTTATAAACTGAATGTAGTAGAAATGGTTTTATTGATCTATCAGGTGAACTTTTTTTTTTGTAGATAAGGAATAGAAATTTGAAAAGTGATGTGATCATGTAACGGAAAGGCGAAATTCAAACTTATTAACCGTTTTCTTTCTCTTATATTATGTTAGATAATTAGGAGCGTTGAAGGGAACTTAGTGGTTGTGAGCAAAAATGTGATTTTGAGTTGTTCCTCGAGGCTAAACAAGCCCGAGTGATTATGTATTCTTGGTGATTATGCATTAATGATGATTATGAACTATTAATAATTATGAATTGATAGTGTTTGTGAATTATAGTGAATTGCATGATGAGGTTATACTACACGGACGAAATAGAACACGAGTGATTATTTTTCTTGGGTCGAGGCTATGCCAGCTCGAAAAGACAACCCAAACCCATAAATGTCCCAGTCTTGAGGCTATTGACGAACCCAAGAATAACCGACATTAAAGAGTGAGGTATGATGTCCTCAGAAACCACTTGAATATTCCAATTGTTTCGCTTGGTGATAATATTGTATGATGGTCGCCCAAACCTTGGTTTTAATTTATAACCCTTTTCCATATGACTAAAGGTCATGTAATTAAAAATGTCTGTTGAAAGCCAGTATAGAATTATTAAAGTAGAGTAAAGTATAGGTCATTTTTTTTTTTTTTTTTATACCCAATCAAGGGAATTATGTCCTCTCATGCCTAACTCACTCCCCTTCCAATTCAAGATTCCTCCGCTTTGGGAACGACGACCACGCGTGGTACTGACTTAATCTCGACTCGGCCAAAAACTACAAACGCTACCAAAACTATCTTAAATAATTAACCTTGATCATACCAAGTCAAAACACCACCCCTCCCCCTTCTGTTTTACTGAAGTGAATTTTCTATCAATCACGGAGGGGAGACTAAGTCGCGTACCATTTGTATTATCAATGGGTAAGTTGAACAGAACCAATAACCGGTGGGAGATTAAATAACTGGCGTCACACTGATGAACAATAGTGGTGGGATTGAAAATCCTGTCATTACAGGAGTGGCCCTAATGAGAGAGGGCAGTGATTGGAAACTCCCTGTACTGTTCTTTGCAGATGATACTGTGTTGTTCAGTGAAGACGAAGGGGAGCTGCAAGGCTTGGTGGAGGAGTTCAGGAGAGTGTGTAAGAAACAGAATCTAAAGGTGAATGTAGGGTAGAGTAAAGTTACGGTCTTCGAGAGAAATGCAGTCAGTGAATGTATAGTGAGGCTGGATGAGGAGGAAATGGAAAATGTGAGTACGTTTAAGTACTTGAGTAGTGTGAAGAGTAAGGATGGAAATTTGGAGGGCGAAGTGCTTGAAAGGGTACAGCAAGGAAGAGAGGTTGCTGGTTCCTTGAAAGTAGTGATAAGAAACAAGAAAGTGAGCATGGAAGTGAAAAAGTTACTACATGACAGTATTGTGATACCAACTCTAACGTATGGAAGTGAAGCTTGGACGTTGTTGGAAGGACACAAGTCAAGAGTGACAGCAATGGAAAAAAGTTATTTGAAAGGAGAATGTTGAGTCACATGGAGAGACAAGCTGACAAATGAGGATGTCAAGGAGCGTTGTGGTGTGGATGGGGATGTGATAGGAATCGTTACGAGAAACACGCTGAGTTTTTTTGGCCATGTGGAGAGGATGGAGGATGAGAGACTGACGAGGAGAGTGTATGTGAGTGAGGTTGAGGGGGAGAGGGGGAGAAGGAGGCCAAGGATGAGATGGAGGGATGGAGTGGAGAGGTATATGAGAGAGGGGGTGTGTGAGTTGGGAGCAGGGCAGTGAAATGGCGGAGGACAGGGCGACGTGGAGGCGATTTGATTGTGGCCACCCCGTATGGGATTACGAAGTCTGGCAATAGATAGATAGATAGATGTGACCCTGACAGATGCAAGGGTAAATTAGAGAGCATGTCACCCTGATAGAAGCAAGGATAAATTAGAGAGCATGTCACCCTGATAGACACAAGGGTAAATTAGATAGCATGTCACCCTGATAGAAGCAAGGGTAAATTAGAGAGCATGTCACCCTGATAGAAGAAAAGGTAAATTAGAGAGCATATCACCCTGATAGAAGCAAGGATAAATTAGAGAGCATGTCACCCTGATAGACACAAGGATAAATTAGATAGCATGTCACCCTGATAGAAGAAAAGGTAAATTAGAGAGCATGTCACCCTGATAGAAGAAAAGGTAAATTAGAGAGCATGTCACCCTGATAGAAGCAAGGATAAATTAGAGAGCATGTCACCCTGATGGAAGCAAGGATAAATTAGAGAGCATGTCACACTAATGGAAGCAAGGGTAAATTAGAGAGCATGTCACCCTGATAGAAGATAAGATAAATTAGAGAGCACGTCACCCTGATAGAAGCAAGGGTAAATTAGAGAGCATGTCACCCTGATAGAAGATAAGGTAAATTACAGAGCTTGTCACCCTGATAGAAGCAAGGGTAAATTAGAGAGCATGTCACCCTGATAGAAGATAAGGTAAATTAGAGAGCATGTCACCTGGAGTTCAGGAGTACTATAATCTCTATACTACAGTCTGTGTACTCTGTACTGTATTTGTGTACAGTAACCTCTGTACTATAACAAATCACTGTAATGTAATCTCTGTACTGTAATATCTGTTCTATAACCTCTGTACTGTATTCTCTACTTACTTTGTCCTCTCATCACTCCCCTGGCAAGCTTCTCGAGTGATCCTTGATAGTTTCCACCCTTGACCACACGTAAGAAGTGGTAGAAGGATACCACCATGTCCTTGGGGTTCCTGGCCACGTAGACTACCTGTAACATCAATACCATCGTCAATCCATCTTCATCCTCAATCATCATAATTATCATCAATTCATCATCATCATCATCATCATCATCATCATCGTCTTCATCCTTCTCTTCCCCTCCTTCTTGTCCAAGCCATTGCTATTATTAAACTTTCCACATCCCTATGGGAAGTTTTCTTGTTTTTTTCAGTATTATTATTATTCAAGGGAAGATCTAAGTCGCTGTCATTCGCATACCGTTAGAGTTACAGCCTTTATTTTGTACCATATTATAGTACTGGTTGGCCGCTTCATCTGATCAGATATCATCCTGATCCTTCCAGTGGAACCCGGATAGGATCAGGGGAAAAAAAAAAAAGTGAACCTAAAACTAAAGAACCACATAAGTTAAAGGGGCTGAAATTTTTAATGGCTTATACATTTGACACGGCTAGAACACAGTGCTTAATATAGTCCAGTTCAGATCATTATTCTGCAGATCGCCTATGGTCCAAATTTTTGACTACCCCGGAGGACAGAGAAATGACCTGATTTTACATGAAAGAATAAAGCTACAACCACCAAACTTGGTGGACTTATAGATCTTGATGACCTAAGGTGATGTGCACCTTGACCGCAAGATCCCATTAAAGCTCAGCTTCTTGTAGACAATGTCTGAGGAAAGTTTTTCTTTATCAAAATTGTCCTTGGACAATTTTCCAATGCTGTAGTTATGATTATTATTATTATTATTATTATTATTATTATTATTGTCGTTGTTGTTGTTGTTGTTGTTGTTGCTATTGGTTTCATCATCATTGTATTCATTACACCCTTACGATCGAGTGTATTTTACTGCTCGGTGTGTGTGTGTGTGTGTGTGTGTGTGTGTGTGTGTGTGTGTGTGTGTGAACAGTATAATTCTAACAGTTTTTAATTTATGTGAACATACAGTAATTTAGTGCAATGGTTGAGGATAAGCAGTGGTGCTGACCTGTTGCTTTATAGAACAATAGTACAAAGGCCAAGGATAAAGAGCAAGGTCAAGTAATAAGCTTCACTCCGATAAAGCTAATGTTGTTGGAAGGACTAAGAGACAGGTAGAAATGGATGTGTTAGCTTTGAGTGAAACGAAGATGAAGGGGAAGGGTGAGTCTATGTTTGGAAGTATGAATGGAGGATTGTCAGGTGTTGTAGAGGAAGGGCAAGAGAAGGTGTGGCCTTGTTAGTGAGTCCGGAAGTACTGCAGTGTGTGACTGAATGGAAGGAGGTGTCATCGAGACTGATGTGGGTGAAAGCGAAATTTGAATGTGAGTTGTGGGTGTTTGTGAGTGCATATGGGCCTGGTAGTGAAAGGAATGAGGAAGAGAGGGAGTCTTTCTGGAATGATGTTGGTGAGTGTCTGCAGAGTTTTGGAGCGAATGTGAATGTGGTAATGATGGGAGATCTCAATGCTAGAGTGGGAAATGTAGCAGTTGAAGGTGTAGTTGGTATGCATGGAGTGCCTGGAAGAAATGAAAATGAGGAACGAATGATAGGGATGTGCGTTGAGCGAGAAATGGTGATTGGAAATACGCTGTTTGAGAAGAAAGATATTTATAGGTATACATGGGTGAGACAGGAGGGTGGAAGGGTTGTTGATAGAGCTTTGATGGACTATGTGGCTGTGTCCAGGAATGTAATAGGATGATTGTTGGATGTGAGAGTTCTGAGACAGGAGGGTGGAGGTATGTCTGACAACTATGTGGTGGAGGGAAAGTTAAGAGTAGGTAAGAGATGGGTGAGAGCTAGGAGGGTTAGGTATGGCAGGGAGGTTTGGAAAGTGAGTGAGTTGGATAAAAGAGAGAAAATGATAGGGTATCAGGAGAAATTGAAAGATGAGTGGAACACAATGAATGATCAGGAAAATGGCATTGTGGAGGAGGAATGGCAGTAGTTTAAGAGTGCTGTGGTGGGGCATGCAGAAGAGGTGTGTGGTGTGAGACGTGTGGGTGGTGGTGTAAGAAAAGGAAGTGAATGGTGGTGCAAGGAAGTATGTATGGCTGTGGCTGAGAAGAGACGTATATATGAAGTGTGGCTGCAAAGGAAGGATGAGGTGTCATATGAGAGGTATAAGGAAAAGAGGAATAGGGCGAAAGGGCTGTGCGTGATGCTAAAGTGGCAGCAGATGAGAGGTGGGGCAGGCAGCTGACTGAGAATTATCAACAAAATAAGAAAATGTTTTAGAAGGAGGTGAAAAGGGTGCGAAAGGGAGAGTCTAGGAAGGAAGAAGGAGTAAAAGCAGAGGATGGAAGGATGTTAATTGAGATGGATGCAGTAAGGAAGAGATGGGCAGAGTATTTTGAAAGATTGTTAAATGTAGAGGAGGAAAGGGTGGCTGAGATTGTGGCAGATGGAAGGGTGCAAGGAATAAATGTGTTGGGAGAGTTGAATGATTCTTTGATCTCGAAGGAGGAAGTGGAGAAGGCAGTAAAGGAGATGAAAGGAGGGAAAGCTGCCGGTATGGATGGGTGTGCTGTGGGAAGCCTGAACGGTGGTGGAGTGACTATTGTTGACTGGTTAGTAAGATTGTTGAATGTGTGCTTTGTGAAAAGTATGGTTTCAATTGACTGGGCAAGTGCTTGTGTGGTCCCGTTGTATAAAGGCAAGGGTGATAAATATGAATGTTCTAGCTTTAGGGGTATAAGTCTCTTGAGTGTTGTAAGGTGTATGGTAGAGTGTTAATTATGAGAGTTAGAGAGGGTACAGAGGGAGTGATTGGTGATGAGCAGTGTGGCTTTAGGAGAGGGAGAGGATGCGTGGATTAGGTGTGCACTGTGAGACAAGTGTGTGAAAAGTATTTAGCGAAAGGCAAGGATGTGTTTTGGGCATTCATGGATTTAGAGAAAGCGTATGATAAAATTGATAGGGAGGCTTTGTAGATTCTTTTAAGATTGGATGGACTTGATGGTAGGTTACTAAAAGGGGTGAAGAGTTTGTATGTAAACAGTAGAGCGTGTGTAAGAGTGGGAAATGCAGTGACTGATTGATTTCCTGTGAGAGTGGGGCTGCGACAGGGATGTGTGATGTCGCCTTGGTTGTTTAATATTTATATGGATGGTGCTGTAAGGGAGGTGAATGCAAGAGTTTTAGGTGGAGGTCTGAGTCTGGTGAATACTGATGGTGGAGAGTGGAATCTGAAGCAGCTGCTGTTTGCAGATGATACTGCACTTGTGGCCGATTCAGAGGAGAGATTGAGAGTGTTGGTAGAGGAGTTTGGAAGGGTGAGTGAAAGGAGGAAATTGAAAGTAAATGAGAATAAGAGTAAAGTGATGAAGTGTACGAGGTTGGTAGATGGTAGGAGGATGAATATAGTTTTAAATGGTGAGTTGCTTGAGGAGGTAGAGTGCTTTAAATATTTAGGGTCACATGTTGCTGTGGATGGAGGAATAGATGCAGAAGTGAAGTTTAGAATGAATGAAGGAGGAAAGGTGCTGGGAGTAATGAAAAAGATGTTTAGATGTTGTTCACTTAGAATGGATGTAAAGAGAAGGCTGTATGAGGGTGTTGTGGTACCGACTGCGTTATATGAGGCTGAAACATGGAATATGGGTGTAGTAGAGAGGAAAAGTTTGAATGTAATGGAGATGAGGTGTCTGAGGAGTATGTGTGGAGTGACGCATATGGATCGAGTGAGAAATGATGAAGTGCGAAGGAGAACTGGAGTTGTTCGGGAGATGGCTGGTAGAGTTGAGCAGAGAGTGTTGCGATGGTTTGGGCATATGGAGAGAATGGATAATGAGCGATTGGTGAAAAAGATAACTAGATCTGATGTGAGAGGTGTAAGGGTGAGAGGGAGACCACAAATAGGATGGATGGACAGCGTGAAGAGAGCGTTGGATGTGAGAGGGATGTCTGTTGAGCAAGGAAGAGTGGCTGTGCATAGCAGAAATAAATGGAAAGAAATTGTGAATGAATAAATGATGACGCAGCCCTGAGGGGATATTCTCCCGCATTTGGTCTGATCAGCTAGTCAGGTCAAGTGCAGGTAAGGGGATGGGTCTATTATGATGTGGCAGGGGTAAACCAGCTCTGCTGTCGGGCCCAGCTGCAGATGTCACTGATTGCACTGCGCAATTGACCTTTGTGCCATGTGGTGCGGAGAGGATCTGTCCCTTCTCCCCTTTGGGGCTAAGATGCGAATGAATGTGTCTGAATGGATGAGTAAATGGGGAGTGTGTCGTCCTGTCTCGGCTACCTCCCTTTCCGTGGGGGAAGCAGCCTAGGTATATAGATAGATAGATATTTTAAGAACAAAAAAGTTAGTCACAGAATAAAATTATATATCTTAACCTAACCTGACCTAACTTAACCCGGCTCTATTACTCAAACATTTTATTCAATTTCGGCCGAATTTGGTGGAATGAATAAGGGTCAGCCAAGAATGAAATTATTCGATTTTGAGACAACAGGTCATAGGGAAAGGACAGAGGGGAAGGTCAACGCAGACAGGTTAGAAACGACTTGGCGAGAAGGTTGAGGGTTAGGGAAAAAATAATTATTCGATTTTCAAGAATAATCAGGCATCGGTCAGGGTCACAAAGCACGGTCAAAATTTACGACTGAAGGATGCAGGTGTGTTTACTCTCTGTGTGCTCTTCGTAACACCTCTCCCTTGGCGACTTATTTTACATATTACACCTTCACGTTCCCTTGTACGTTATCTGTATTGTTTATAGTTCCACACAATTAGCGTCATTAGTATAGATGACAGGGAGGTGTAATGTGAAGAATATCAGTGGCTAACAGTGAGACCCTTTCACTTATTTGCATCTCTCTCTCTCTCTCTCTCTCTCTCTCTCTCTCTCTCTCTCTCTCTCTCTCTCTCCCCAACCTTGCATTTCTTGAGCAGGTTCTTGTTGTGCAGCTCCAGAGGGAAGTGCGATTTAATCACTCTTGGCGAGGGCTGACTCTCCACTATCTGAATCGCCATACCGTCCTTCTCTTTCTTCCCAGGACAGACTCTGCTGAATTTCTCTGCGATCGACTTCATGTTCGTATCGGCTTTTTCGTGCTTGTCGAAGATCATATCTAAACTGGAATTACAAAGGTGTAGGTTAGAGGGAGGACAGCCTGATGGTGAAGTGCAGGGATTAAGGCATCTGACTATAGACAGATAGTTCGATAGATATGTCAGCGCTCGGGTTCCTATGACTCACCTCCTTGTGAAAATAGCTTTGACAGTATCAAGTGCTGGTTGAATGTTGTACTGTTTTTTATGCAAGGAAGAGGGAACCAAAGGTCAGAAGCCCATAAGATTGTTCACACACACACACACACACACACACACACACACACATAGCTAGATAATTACCAAAGATCCACTGAGCGGACCCACAGCTTCTCCTTCATCTCCTCGTTATTGGGGTCCAGATCCGGGTTCCTTAACATGACCCAAAGAATTTCCTGCATCCACGTTGTGCCGCTTTTGGGGAACGTAATGACGAACACGTCGTCTGGCCGGAGCTGGAAAATCATCATCATCATCATCATCATCATTAATAATATAAGCTTTATCGTCATCATCATCATCATCATCATAATTAATAATATAAACTTTACTGTCACCATCATCATCATCACCATCATCATTATCATCATTAATAAAATAAACTTTATTACCATCACCACCATCATCATCTTTGTCATCATCGTCATCGTCATAATTAATAATATAAACTTCACTATCATCCTCATCGTTATCATCATCCTCATCATTATCATCATCATTATCATCATCATCATTATCATCATCACTATCATCATTATCATCAGCAAAGTTTTCATTATCTTCATTTTATTATTACCGTTACCACTGCCATCATCGTCATTAGTTATTCATCGTCCTTCACATTATTCTCAGCTGCAGTAATCCTCCTCATCAATATTCGTATCAGTATTATCGTTGTGTAAGGGCAGCTGGATCATGGAAAACAAATCGCTAAAGAAGATATGTTACGGAATCTCCAAGGTAGCACATATCTCCACCTCGTGTCTTGGAGTATGACTACCCTTATAACACTGAGCTGTGACGTGGGAAATAAATGGCTAAGGAAAATGTGTTAGGGTACCTCCATGTTGTAAAGCCGGTCCAGATATCGTGTGGTAATGGCCGGGTACAACCAGCCGTCGGGCAGGATTCGGACCAAAGCACTTTTGTACATCACCAGGTCTTCGCTGATCTTCCGTAACTCTTCATTGGTCAGGAGTTCGGTCTCATGGCCAGATAGAAGGCGTTGCTTGTTCATCCTTAGTGGTCTCGTTTTTGCACAGGCTATAGAATGGACAGAAAGGTTAGGTGAGGTTAGCTTAGGTTGTTAGTGAGGTTAGGTCAGGTTAGGTTAGGTGGCGTTAGTGAGGTTAGGTCAGGTTAGTTTAGGTTAGGTTAGGTTGTTAGTGAGGTTAGGTCAGGTTAGCTTAGGTGAGGTTAGATTAGGTTTGGGGTTAGGTCAGATTAGGTTGCATTAGTGGGTTAGGTGATGTTAGATTAGGTCAGGTTAGGTTAGATTGTGCTAGTGAGGTTAGGTCAGGCTAGGTAAGGTTATATTAGGTTAGGTTAGGTGAGGTTAGGTTAGGTTGCGTTAATGAGGTTAGGTATGATAATAATAACACAACTACTAGCTACTACTACTACGACGACGAGGAGGAGGAGGAGGGGGGTAATAATAATAATAATTAACAACAACAACAACAACAGGTGGGGACGCTTACCATCCACTCATTCAGTGTAGTGCTGCTCTCGGGTGACTGCCCTTTCCTCTCTTCTTTCTTTCCTTCATTCCTCTCACTTTCTTTCCTTCTTTGTTTCCTCTTCCTTCTGTCTACAGGTGACTCTATACTGAGTGACAAGCCATATGGTTTCCTGTACACCAGGAAACCATTTACTGCGCTTCATGGTAACCATATAACCAGATTATGGCGCCTGGTGGTTAGTGGGTAATTAAGGCCCTCAAATTGAATTGAGTAGGTGCAGGTTTATAGCCAAGGGGTGGTTGGGGTTTATTGCTCATGTAATGCCACTCAGGGATGAGTGAGGCTGGTCACCCTCATCTTAAATTTGAGGACCAACTTGCCTAGCCCCGGGCTCTTATGCTTCTCATGGGGCAACACAAATTTAGATAATGATGCTGCTGATGGTGACAATAATAATAATAATAATAATAAGATGAGCTGTCACAGAGTTCAGCACTCGCGTCCACCAACTGATTTGACGGAATTATTTGACTTTACCCTCTGACCCTGACCTTCGACAGATTACTCTCAATATCAGTTTACTTTATTCTCTCCTAAGTTTTTAATAATTCCACTAACGTTCGTTCAAATAAGATCAGTAATGTTTGAGCTGACTTTTACCAGTGATCTTGAAATGTAATCTTTCCCTGGTATCTCGCCTTTTCACTGCATTCAAAAATAAATTTCTCTTTCACTCTTTTTGTTTTTACCTGAAGACTTCCACAAGGTTTAGCTGATATCAGACAGAATTTGTTTAAGCTGATCTTGTCGCGGGTCTTTGACACCTGTCTCACTCAAGAACACTAGATCACACTCCAGGGTGATCCTCAACTCATCCACCAAGCTGGATCCAAATCAGATCAAAACTGTTTCACTTATTTTATTCACTTACAGATATGTGGCTCGAGCTTCGACCTTTTCCTGTGACCTTGACCTTTGATTGATTGTTCTCAAAACTGTATCCCTCTATTCTTCCTTTTGTTCTTCCTTGACCTTTGACCTGTTGTTCTCAAAACCAGTACGTCTGCTCCGTAGCCGGTTGTCAAGCCATCCACCAAGTTGGCTAAAATTGGATAATAACTGTTTGAAATATGTTAAACGCTCACACGGGTCACACTTTGTCCTGTGATCTGCCCCTTACACTGATTGTTCGAAATTAATATATTAGTCGACCTTGCTAGCCCGTGATACTCCACTTTGACTCTATGCCCTAAAAAACAGTTGGTGTCTATGAGGCCTACCGTATCTGTCAACCTTTCCACTAAGTTTCGTTAAATCGATTAAAACACACACACACACACACACACACACACACACACA